>NC_092863.1:27148254-27151324 GCF_032062135.1 Pyxicephalus adspersus
TTTATATTCATAATATCTACTAGACCCTTGTTCGGAGATATTTCTGTAAGTTACAGGTCTACAATTTAAAAAAAAATTTCATGAAAAACAGTGTACCGCTTTTGGTACAGAAATCTAGACATCAGTGAAACGCCCAGGTGGTTAATTTCTACACAGATGTTGTTTCCCAAAAAAAAGACTCTCCCAGCTCTGCACAACACTGTACAAGTAAAAAAAAATAAGGAAGTCTTTTTTCTGTTGCTGGCAAGGCCATTTTATGGGGCGGCCAAGGGAACATGCCAGATTTTACATGGCCTCCGAGTAGAGGCAGAGAGGGACATGAGGGGGTTCCTCTGGTCTAAAAATTAGCCACCAGGTTTCACTGCTCCGTTACAAGCCATACACAGGCTTTAGAGTACAGGCAGAGGTCTCTGAGGGGGGTCTTTCAGTCCAAAAATTAGCCAGCTACACAGCTGTGTTATAAGTTACAAGTGACAGGTGGCAGCAGCAGTAGGAGGAGGCGGTGGGCACTAAGATGGAGTGGGGACCGCATTTGTAACTGGCATCCAGAGTTGGGAACTGGGCAGGTGGCATCAGTTACAGCAAGAAGAGGAGGCAGTGGGCCCTAAGAAGGAGCAAGGACGGCATTAGAGGTTGAGGCCATCACCCATATGGACAGTGTCGAAGCTGTAGCTATTGGAGACATGAATGGATGAACGAGATTCCAATCTCGGTAGGGACAGATTGGAATCTCGTTCATTCATTCATGTCTCCAATAGCTACAATGCCCTCCTTGCTCCGTCTCAGGGCCCACCGCCTCCTTCTCATGCTTTTACTGCTGCCGCCTGCCCAGTACCCAACACTAGATGCCAGTTACCAATGCTGTCCACGCTCCATCTCAGAGCCCACCGTCTCCTCTTCCTGCTGTTCCTGCTGCACGGCCCAGGCTTAATCAATATGAGCCATCAGGATGCAGGTATACTTCGGATGAGCCAGCTGATTCGAGTGGGTGGCATCTTTAACCATGGAGCGCAGCTTGAAGCATAAGTGGAAGTGCAAGTCAATCACATCCGATTGGTGCAAATCTACCAGTGTGGTGCTGTAGAAATTCCCTTCTATGATGTCCCAGCGCACATTAGGAATGGGGTACTCTAGCACTTCACCAGCTTTGAATCCAACAGACATGGACAACACGTATATCAGACATTTGGGGCTCAGCACCTCGGTGAGCCGAATAAACAGGTGGTCCATGTTGGTTTTATACATTTGCAATGACTGATTGCTCATCATGATACCTGTTATCATCCTATAAAAACGAGGTGATGATGACAACGTCGGGTTGTTGGAAGTAGGCCAGCATGTTCTCTATATACTCCGAAGAAACACGGGTCAGGAAATAGAACCGTACAAGTTGGGGGTCAGTTCTGTAATGACGCACTTGGCGGTAAATTATGGCATTGGGCATTTCAGCCAGAGATCTCCCAAAGTGTCGTTTGCAAATGACGTCACCCTTCCCTTTCAGCTGCTTCTCAGTCCGAAAGTAATCATTCTGCAGTATTTTCACAGGATCCTTGTTGACGGATCTTTGAATGGAGTCTCCCAGGACGGCCACATACTTTTTGTGTAGAAGTCTCCGGACGTCTGCTGAGCTCAATAACTTGGCTCAATGTGGTCATCCAGGACCTCTCGGTTCCCATTAAATATACCGGTGTTTCACATCTCATCCCCCCAACATATACAGAGGGACTGCTGTCCCACGCCCCAGTTCCGGGGTAACATACACAGAAATTCAGTCCGATAAAGTGTGGTACCGATGGATGAAGCAGAAGATGTGTCCTTCTACACTCAATCACGAATTTCATATTACACACTTCGGGGTGTCATTAAAGATGCACTACACCTAGCTCTAGATGGCAGTTACTAATGCCTTCCACACTCCGTCTCAGGGCCTGCTATCGAGTGAAAGCACATGAAAGGAAACGGGGGTTGACGGAATCAGTGGGGAAAGAAAATCCTATTGAGCTCGAGTCTAGCCTGGCATCTAGAGCTGGGTATTGGACAGTGGGCAGGCAGCAGCAGTAAAAGCAAGAAGAGTAGGCAGTGGGCTCTGAGTAGTGTGGATGGCATTGTTAACTGGCATCTAGAGCAGGGTACTGGGAGGAGGAGGCGGTGGGCCCTGAGACGGAGAAAGGACGGCATTACAACAGAAGGGCATCACCTTTACGGACAATGTAGAAGCAGTAGCTATTGAAGACATGAATGGATGAGCAAGATTCCAATCTGTCCCTACTTACTATATAGCGAAACCACATGAAAGGGATTGGGCTTGGAGAAATCAGTGGGGAAAGAAGACCCTGTTAAGCTGGAGTCTAGTCTGGCATCGAGAGCTGGGTACTGGGAGGAGGAGGCGGTGGGCCCTGAGACGCAGCAAGGAGGGCATTATAACAGAAGGCCAACACCTATGTAAACTGTGTAGAAGCAATAGCTATTGGAGACATGAGTGGATGAGCAAGATTCCAATCTGTCCCTACCACTATGTAGCGAAACCACATGAATGGGATTGGGCTTGGAGGAATCAGTGGGGAAAGAAGACCCTGTTGAGCTGGAGTCTAGTCTGGCAGCTAGAGGTGGGTACTGGAGGGAGGAGGCGGTGGGCCCTGACACGCAGCAAGGAGGGCATTACAATTGAAGGCCCTCACCTTTGTGGACAGTATGGAAGCAGTAGCTATTGGAGACATGAATGGATGAGCGAGATTCCAATCTGTCCCTACCTACTATATAGCAAAACCACATGAAAGAGATTGGGCTTGGAGAAATCAGCGGGAAAAGAAGACCCTGTTGAGCTGGAGTCTAGTCTGGCATCTAGAGGTGGGTACTGGGAGGAGGAGGCGGTGGGCCCTGAGACGGAGCAAGAAGGGCATTACAATATAAAGCCATCACCTATGTTGACAGTGTAGAGGCTATAGCTACTGGAGACATTGCTTTGTAGGGCACTAACTTTTCCTATCTGCTAGCTATAACTTTTGAAAATGCAGCATGGACAGCCTTGTTAACTGGCATCTACAGCTGGGTACTGGGCAGGCGGCAGCAG
>NC_092863.1:27152224-27154024 GCF_032062135.1 Pyxicephalus adspersus
AGGAGGAGGCGGTGGGCTATGAGACGGATCATGGACTGCATTAGTATCTTACATCTAAAGTTGGGTACTGGGAAGGCGGCAGCAGTAACAGGCAGTAGGAGGCGGTGGGCCCTGGTACGGAGCGTGGACCGCATTGGAGGTTGGGGCCATAACCTCTATGGACAGTGTAGAAGCTGTAGCTAATTGAGACAATAATGGATTAACCAAAATCACACTTTCCATACCTACTATCTAGTGAAACCACATAAAAGGTAACAGACTTGGTGGAATACGCGGGGAAATACATACATTTTTTATCATTTGTGGATATCTAGCAAGTGCTATCACAGTTAAATTTGTTTCACATAAATACATACATTTTTATGGGTTTTAGGATAAAAATCCAAGTGCTAGCAGAAAAGAATATCTGTATTGTTTGTTTAATAATACATCAATGTTTATGGCTTTAGGGATATATAGTAAAGTGGGATCAGAACTAAAGATCTGTATTTTCTGTAGAGAAATATAGAATTTTTTATGGGTTTTAGGAAAGATACCAAGTGCTATCATATTAAAATATCTGTATTTTTTTTACAGAAACAGACATTTTTAGTTTTTTTGTGATAGATTGCAAGAGGTATCCTAAATTATATGTCTTATAATATATCACAGATACATTTTTCTGTTTATTTTGATAGATAGCAAGTGGTACCAGAATTAATTATCTGTATTTTTTTTACAGAAATACAGAAAATTTTCTGTATGTTTTCAAAGATAGCAACTTGCTATCTATCAACTTGCTGGCTTTGCAGGTTGCAGATGTCCCATGCAGAGCTCAGGTATTCCTGCACCATGACTGAGTCCCGCTGCTCAGTGTCATTGGCAATTGCTGTACGACTGGCAGCTTGCTTCCGCTGAAAAAAAGCCTGCATAGTTAGGCTTAAACGACCTCTACTGCTGCTGCCACCCATGCCGCTTGAAGCAGTTCTTTGGCTCCCATGGCTGGTGGAACTCCCATAGGGATCCCTGCTGCTGCTAGCAGCTGCAAAGGCTGAGCACAAGTCCCTTACAAGCACTTCTTGGTAGTGCTGCATTTTAGGTCCCCTGTATTGGGGCAAGATTAGTTGTTGTATCTCAGGCTTGTAACGTGGATCCAGTAATGTAGCAATCCAATAGTCGTCAGTCTTTGTTTTTATGTGTTCTATACGTGGATCTTTGGCTAGGCACTCCTGCATGAAGTTTGTTATGTGGCTCAAACTACCCACAGCTGAGGTAATTCTGGACCCACACTCCTGTGGGTAGAACAGCAGCACAGGGTCGTCGTCCTCCTCCTCCGCCTGGTCTTGCCATCCACGGAACATGCTGCCTTGTGTTTGGGTGGATGGATGCCATGTACCCTCAATATCCTCATCTGCCCCTTCCTCCCCTTCCTCCCCTTCTCCCATGCCTGCAATGTCCTCCTCATCCTCTTCCACCTCCTCCTCTTCCTGGATTGGTGGTGCACTATGCCTAGTAGGCACGCATGTCTGAGATGATGTTTGCAGCGTCCGCTCTGTGTTGTGTCTGAGATCCACAATCATCTGTTCCAGTAGGCATATAATGGGGATGGTGTCACTGACACAGGCCGGATCTCTGCTGATCATCCTGGTCACCTCTTCAAAAGGTGACAATACAGTGCACAAATCCTCAATTTGCATCCACTCCGCAGGGCTGAAAAAAGGTAGTGTGGGTATGCGTCTAAAACGAACAGACTCTGCCACGTAATCCACCACCGCTTTCTGTTGTTCAGCCAGCTGCTGCTGCGGAGGTAGGTATGCAGGC
>NC_092863.1:27155000-27174591 GCF_032062135.1 Pyxicephalus adspersus
CAGCTTTTACCCTCTACCTCCCTCTCCCCCTTTGAGGCGCTCTGCAACCTCCTCCTCCTCCTCTTCTTCTTCCTCCACCTCCTCTTCTTCCTGCCTGATGATCTGCTTGTTCGCCCCATGTCGGATCAAGGACATCATCACCATCATCATCATCAGATGAGACAGTTTCCCTATATGTGCCGAAAGGAAGCAGCGGCCTTTTGGCGCCAGTTTGAATTGGCTCGTCTGGCTGAGAGTGTTCTGGTAAAAAGTAACTGGGGGGAAAGCCTGTGAACTGACTCTCTTCGTCAGATGACTCAATCAACTGAGCATCTTCAATGAATGATTGTAGCTCCGCCTCTCCAACCCCTCGGTTGGACTCCTCTACATACTGCCGTACACGTGACTTTCCAGCCGCTGATGAGGAACTAGGAGAAACAGGTGTATCATGAACTGTTTGGGACACCTGTAAGGCCTGTGTCTGGGACTTGGATGAAGAGGGGGTATCATCACTAGACCCAGGCTGGGTCATGTACTCCACTAAGTCTTCTGCCTGGTGTGGAAATAATGGACGTCCACCACCAACAGCAGCGCTTCTTGTTCTTGGGTCTGCAGCTAAAAACAAACTCATACTGCTTTGCCTTCCACCCCTGCCAAAGCTGCCCATTCCTCTTGGCCAGACACGCGGTCAGCGAGGGGACCCTGCCTCTGGCTGCGTGTATGTAACACACTGACTGACTATTTATCCATGTATGTATCTATCCATGTATGTATCTATCCATGTATGTATCTATCCATGTATGTATCTATCCATGTATCTATCTATCCATGTATCTATCTATCCATGTATCTATCTATCCATGTATCTATCTATCCATGTATCTATCTATGTATCTATCTATCTAGCTAAGAGTGAAACACTCTACCTATCTGATTACAGTAGATTTCGGGACTGCACCAATACAGTATAATCCAACAATCTGTCTGACTGATAGTGTGAGTGTGACACAGTCTAACAAAGTAAAGCACTTTTTTTCACTTTGACAAAACAAGCCAAGCAGCACAGAAAGGTTGTGATGCTAGCAAATCTCTGTCAGGAGTGGTAACTGCAGGCACGCCCTGGCCTTATATACAATGGCTGCCTGTGTGGCATGCAGTGACAGACAGCCAATTGGCTGCCTGCCACAACAAACAAACATGGAGGGAAGCATCACTGCTGTTATTGGAGGGCCCTAGGCATCATGGGGGAGGTCCCTAGGCATTGTGGGAGGGTCGAATTTGGGGCTTCGAATCCAGCAAAATTCGGGTCGGGTCCACCCGAATTCGAATGGTCATATTCGGGTCGAACATTAGGACGACCCGAATTCGAACAACAACACTAATCTTTGATCAATATTGATGCTAAATTGCTCTCTTCCATCATGGCTAAAAGATTGGCACAATTTTTGCGGGGTCTTATCTCTCCTACTCAAGTACGATTTATTTGTGGCAGATCGGCGGTAAACAACATTCGCAAAGTTTTAACGGTCCTCGAATATGCTAAAAAACCTATAATAGGTATCGATGCCGAGAAAGCTTTCGATAATGTGCAAAATCCTTGGCTGTTTCAAACTTTGGGAAGAGTTGGGGTTCAGGGACCGTTCTATAATCTGCTGTCGGCAATGTACTCAGACCCCAGGCCAGAACTAGTACCACAGGTTTTTTGTCTAATCCAATTAATCTGGCACAGGGTACCAGACAAGGCTGCCCTCTGTCCTTGCTTCTATTCAATATAGCAATTGAACCCCTAATCCGCTACGTTAACTCTAGCAATTTGCTTCATGGAATTGAGCTTCATGATGCCACCCTTAAATTATTTGTGGATGACATCCTGCATTTTACATGCAACCCAAAACAGGATATCCCAGCAGTGCAGATGGTATTTACTCAATTTGGAGAAGTGGCCGGCCTTAAAATAAATTTCTCTAAAAGTGAGATCCTTCTGTTGAATAATATTAGGAATAGAGAGTGGTTGAGTACCTCACCTTTTTCGGTCGATCAAGAACACATTACCTATCTAGGAATCTTAATTGGGAAATTACCAATCTCTTTGTATTAATTAAACTTTATCCCGGTTTTGCAGAAGATGGAAAGAGAATTAGAGCTGTGGGCAAACCTGCCACTTTCCTTACCGGGAAGGTGTCATAATTAAGATGGGTACATTTCCAAAACTATTATATCCCCTCCAAACGATACCACTGCTTCTGAAACATGCTGATATCCAGTCAATGTATAAGTCCTTCTCTAAATTTCAATGGCAAGGCAAAAGGTCTAGAACAGGGGTAGGCACGCTCCGGGCTTTAGGCCAGATAGGGCCTAGCCAGTAGTCTATTCCGGCCTAACGCCCCCCCCCCCTGGTCAATCCGGCCTAATCCCGACCAGCAGGGGTCGGCAACCCGTAGCTCCGGAGCCGCATGCGGCGCCTGATCCTCCTTGTTATGCCTCGCTTCCCTACTTACCGGCATTAACACTTCTGCCGCTCTGGTAAGGGGACAATTCCTCTCCTCCGTATGCATTCCGGAGGAGAGGGATTTCCTTTCAGGGGCATTCTTGATGGGGGCGGAGACATCAGTGCGGGACTCGAGAGAGAGTCTGGCCTAGTGTGCCTTCTTGACCTCCTAAAATGGCCTAGTGGCCAAAAAAGTTTGCTGACCACTGGTCTAAAATATCCTTTACGAAGCTGTTTTTACCTGTTATGCAGGGTGGAGTCAATTTTCCCAATCTAAGACTCTATATTATGACATGTACCCTTCGTCATGTAATAGATTGGATAAAGGATACTTCGTATTATTTGAACACTGAGTTGGAACAGGCACTGGCTCACCCATGGAGTTTGACTGTCCTCCTACACTGCAGGCCCTCCCAATTACCTCTATCATTGAAACATAATGTGTTGATTAGGGACACCAAACTCACCTGGCGGGAAATTAGAAGGAAATTAAATCTCCCCTGCTCCATATCAAAGTATCTACAGATACTCGGACATCTTTTATTTCCACAAGGTTTGGAACACCAAGTGTACCACCGAAGGCATAAAAACAGTTAATGATTTTTATAATAAGAGTCTTCCAAGACCTATTAACCTACCGTCCCTGAGACATAGTTTCAAGCTGAATGCACAGGAGGCACATCCTTTATATTATTTTAAATTTTTGAATTTCTGCAGATCATGTGTATTAGACCCTGGAAAGGTAAATGATTGAGATAGATTTGATAATTTGGTCACCACAATGCCACCATTCCTATCATCTTTATATCTACGCTTACCAGCCAATAATTTAAAGCCATTAGAGGACTCCAATGTGCGCTAATGGCAGGGAGACTTTGATGTATTAGAGTTACCAGACCACACTAGTACAGGGATATCTAGAAACCTGAAAGGCAACACCCAATGAATACTGGAGAGAAACCCAGTTCAAAATTCTTCACAGGGCACATAAAATATATAGACCCATGATGTTACTTTCTCCAATAAACAGAGAAAGGAACACACATGTCAGAAATGTGGTGTTTCACCATTTACGCTTAACCACCTGAGCGTTACACTGATTTCTAGATTTCTGTTCCAAAAGCGATACAAAATCTCTCTGAAAATCTCTGGGAAAATTTCATTAAATATGTTTATGTAGTCACAAAAGTGGAGATATTACGTGAGCCGCTGCTATGTTTGTTTGGGTGTTGGGAAGCGTACACAACGTCAATGCAAAATGATACGTCGGTGGATTTCCTTATGTCTTCTGGCAGCTAGGAGGGCAATTATGCTGCAATGGATACATGCTCAACCACCTACTATAGACATTGTTCTCAATTCTTTGAGAACATTATTTTATAGGAACATGCTGGAAGCAGATGATTCAGATGATAAAGCCATAACAAAATTTTTCAATAGCTGGTTTGATTATATGGATTTCACTTTAGATCCATCTGAGCTTACCCAAATATTGCACAAACATCCCTACTCCACCTGGCATAATCTCCGCTTTCCTTGATTAAACAAGGCGTCTTAAGAACTAAGACATGTGGGCCTTACCGAACGTCCCAGCAAGGCAAGAAGTAATATCTCAGTGGATATATTATTTTAGTTTATTTCATAATTTTCTGTGTAACGAGATCGGTTCTATCCCCCTCCCCCTCTCCCTTTATGTTTTTGATTTTAGTACCATGAGTGCTCTGGAACTTTTTTCTATGTTATCTGTGCAATGTAAAATAAACATGAAAATTTATGAAAATTAGAAAAAAAATGGAAAATGGAGGAAGGTGATAATAGTTAGACAGGCTATGTAGTACATTTACAACTGTGATTGTAGTAATACTATGGATGGCAAATGTTAAGCAACGTTTATTATGTCAATAATTTTACCTATGGTATGGAGTTTTGTTTTAATTCTGAACAGGAATACAAGCATTTTCCATATTTTGGATGGTTGTTTATGCAGATGCTATAAGGCTGATTCATCAAGCAAAATCAGAAGCTCGCTCGCGCATTCGTATTCGTGATCCAAAATCGGAAGCCTTCGATCAATTTATCAACAAAATTTCAGGCACAGGCATATTCGCGAGGAAGTTATTAACTGAAATGATCTCGCTGCTGGAGCCACGCATCCCCAGCAGTTTGACACAGGCTTTGTTGCTTGCATTAAAAGTCACTATTCCACTAAAAATAAATTTTTCTAATGGCACACATTAACCTTAGCCCTAAAAAACAATGTTTGTGCTGTTCAAATGTTTAAAACACCTATATGCGCTAGGAAATAAACATATTTTAAAATTACTTATTTCTTTCCTGTTTGGCAAGAGTTAACTGAGTTCAGCTCCTCTACATAGGTGCCTATCTATACGCTTACGATGCCTGATCGGAGGAGCCGCATGGGGGTAAATATTGCGACTTTCTGCAGGCTAAACCTTGGCTTTGCCATTGGACTAGATTTTCCCACAAAAGTCACAAGCATACACATGTTCTTGTTTGCTTCCATAGATATATATATGTGTGTGTGTATATATATATATATATATATATATATATATATATATATACACACTTCAATAATTGTATAATTTGTAATTACTATAGTTACAGTAAGAGGAGCAGAAGTAGGCGGTGGTCTCTGAGACGGAGTATGGATGGCATTAGTATCTGGCATCTAGAGTTAGGTACTGGGCAGGCAGCAGCATCATTTACAGCAGGAGGAGGAGTTTCTGTATTTCTGTAAAAAAAATACAGATATTTAATTCTGATACCACTTGCTATCTATCAAATTAAACAGAAAAAATTCTGTATTCCTGCAAAAAAAATACAGATATTTAATTCTGATACCACTTGCAATCTATCAAAATAACAAGAAATTTTTTTCTGTATTCCTGTACAAAAAATACAGATAATTAATTCTGATTCCACTTGCTATCTATCAAAATAAACAGAAACATTTCTGTAATTCTGTAAAACAAAATACAGATATTTCATTCTGATACCACTTGCTATCAAAAAGCCATAAAAATGTCTGTATTTCTGTAAAAAAAATACAGATATTTAATTCTGATACTACTTGCAATCTATCAAAATAAAAAGAAAAATTTCTGTATTTCTGTAAAAAAAAAAAAACATAAATATATTTAATTCTGATACCACTTGCTATCTATCAAAATAAACAGAAAAATATCTGAAAAAAAAATACAGAAACTTAATTCTGATACCGCTTGCTATCTATGAAAATAAACAGAAAAATGTCTGTATTTCTGTAAAAAGAATACAGATATTCCATTCTGATCCTACTTGCTATCTATCAAAAAAAGCCGTAAAAAAAACTTCTGCATTTCTGTAAAAAAAATACAGATATTTATTTTTGATACCACTTGCTGCTAAGTGATATATGCCTCAAAGTAGATAGAAGCAAAGGGCAGTGAGGGAGGTGCTCGGTAAAAAAAATTAGCCAGTTACACAGCTCCATTGCAAGTTATAGACCTCAGAGACAGAGTAGAGGTAGAGGGCCACTAGGAGGAGGAGTAGAAGGAGATGCCGAAAGGTTGTGAACGTGCTCTTTCCATCAAGATGTCCGTGCAGCAGTTGAGTACTGTTCAGTACACTCTGCAGAGGGGGTGTTGAAGTCATTGCCAATCCAAGCCATATTCATTTTAATAAAAGTGATTTGGTCGATATTTTCTGCGGAGAGCCGAACCCGTTTGTCACTCACTATGCCCCCAGCTGCACTGAACGCTCTTTCGTGTCCTCCGGACACGTCTTCTGTCTTCTTTCTTCATCCGGCGAGTGCAGTGACGATCTCCGGGGTTTCCCGGTGACGTCGCTGCATGCGTCGGTGCGGGCGGGAGGCGGGGCGGGAAATTCAAAATCCTTTGCATTGAACTCAATACAAAAAAGCTGTACAAACTTTTTTTATATTCATGATATCTACTAGACCCTTGTTCGGACATATTTCTGTAAGTTACAGGTCTACAATTTAAAAAAAAAAAAATTCATGAAAAACAGTGTACCGCTTTTGGTCCAGAAATCTAGACATCAGTGTAAGGCCCAGGAGGTTAAGAGCACGAGGAAGGAGGAGAGAGCGCACCTGTGTTGTGGGCGGGCACCCAACACCTCCTCCCATGTGTTAGAGAATCCTTGTGATGACAACAGGACTCCACAATGCAGGGGAAGGGGGCGGGACGAATGTATCCGTCCCCTCCTCTTGCATTGGGTGATCGTCCCTGACATATGGCGGATCATAAAGGGGATGGGATGGCCAGCGCAGCGTGTGCTACACAAAAGCCTGAGTGCCATATAGCAGTGGTGCCCCCGTCCGCTGCAAGTCCCAGTGGCTGCCACAGGGGTTCCAAAGTGATTTCCCAACGGATGCAAGGACCTAAATGTATCAAGTGTTGTATAAAGTAACTGTGAGATCTAATATTTGTGAATTCAACATCATGGCATATATATTACAATAAATATTAGGATCTACCAAGAGAATACTTTCATTTTATAGTACATTGCAGTGTTGCAACCAAAGAACAGATAGTACAAAGTTTAGACAGACATATTATGCATAAAAAGATTTATACACATAACGAAAATGGTAAATAAAATATATGAAAAAGTCCCTTTGGGGATATATGATAAATCATAAAAATATATTTCCAATATGCATAGCTCATTACTTGCGAATATTTGATATATAAGTAAGAGGGTGTAATGAAGTGTGAGAACCTGATGTTTGTGTCATGCCTGGATTCAAGAAAAGATTTAAAGCTAACTGCTTCATTCAAGCCCGATGGGTATATTGCTTTAAAATTTACTGTCCATTTTGTTTCTACCTGTAGGAGTTTTTTTATCTAAGTCACCTCCTCTAAGGTTTGGGAGTATGTGTTCGAGACCAAAGAATTGTTGTATTGGTTCTTGGTGCCTACTTGATGGCATACAGGTGTAACTATTTTGCCCACTTCAATGGAGTGTATGTGTTCATAGATCCTCTTTTTGAGTGGTCGTATTGTTTTTCCTAAATAAAAGGAGCCTGCCCTATCCACCGTAATCTCTGTAGCTGAACCAGATAGATGAACAGATCAAGCATACTTATGACATCACAGGATGTAAATGGCACTTATGTTCAATTTCTAGTGATTGACCAGTGGTATTAAATGGAGAGATTACTCTTTTTTAGGATCTGGCATGTTTACTTGCATTAAAAAGAGGCCACTTGGGTCATGTTTTTTTTGGTATGTACATACAATGTAGCTCCTATTTTACATCTCTGCTTAGCTCTAAAAGCATACCCTCATACACTTATCCAATTTACTAGAAATAAAATGATAGCAATATTATCTACGAAATGTGTATTAGAAGGTGAGCCTGGAAGCTTTTGTCTTGAATGTTGTATTTATACTCCACATAAATTTCCTGTATGTAAAGTATTTATAGCTTAATTAAAATGAACAGTGGTCTGTTCATTCCCATTCAAGAAAGAGCTGTATAAGGAAAAGCTGATTTCTATGATCTGAATGCTGTTTCTCAAAAGCATAAACTCTTGAAAAAAAAGATAATTCATTGGTAATGTTACAAACTTTGGAAAGTATGCTGATGATACTAAACTATATGTATCTAACTAAAATGATGCAATTGTTCCTATCAAACAAATTTACTGCAGCTGAGCATAGTCTGGGAGTGAGATGTATCTACATGAGAAATAGAGAGCCTTGTGAAACTGAATAAGCCACACATTTCAGCATTATACATATTTTAAGGAAATATAATCACACATTTATATTCTTCAGCAGGAATCAACAGAGAAGAAAAGAAAACAATAATAAGCCCACAAATTTAGAGAACTGCAAAAATATCAGTATAGCAACTTGGAATGTAAAAATTGTGCAGTAAATTTGGTCTGCACTTTTATTTCAGGGCTAATTTAAAAGGAGATTTTCAGTAAAGAATAATAAATCATTGGAAAATTATTAACTTGCAACTGCAGTTTTTTTTATTATGGTAAAACCTGGAAGCCACAAAAAGGAATGACCTGGATCACAATGGGCCTAATTTATTAAAGCTCCCCAAGGCTGGAGAAGATACACTTTTATCAGTGAAGCTGGGTGATCCAGCAAACCTGAAATAGATATGGTCCAGGAAACATTTGCAAACAAAAAGCAATTGACTTTTAAGAAATCCATTCCAGGTTTGGTGGATCACCCAAGTTTACTGATGAAAGTGTATCCTCTCCAGCCTTGGAGAGCTTTAATAAATCAGGCCCAATGCAACAGCAGACACATGGTAGAAGGCTAACTATCCTATCAAGATGATGAGGTATTTTCAATGCTAAATACTCTTTCCCATAAGACACAAGTGTACAGGCAAAGAACAGAATCATAGTCTGGACTAGCAAAGGTCATTGGTGCAGCTTGTACATCCAGAGTGCATAGGACTCTAGGATATCTTACAGGCAATGTTGTGGCAGCCCACACTTACTTGATGAGTAATACATTGTTGATCTGGAAGATGCAGGTTTTTAAGGACTTAACTGTCCTCTGAAATACTTTAGCTGCTAGCGTCTTCTTGAGGTTTGGTCACTCTTTCTTTTAAGTGTATATAACAATGTTGGGCATGCATTATCACTCCTCCTGAAGAAGCTTTTTTAATAATTGCTGTAAAATGCGTTTAGTGACCGTATCCACTAATTTTACCCATATTTTGAAATAATTAAATGCACTGTAGCACTACAAAAAATGTTAGATGTGCAAGTTTCTACCCGTGTTTTCCCCATACCCTTCACCATACCTTCCCTATAGTTGTCCCCATCCCATATCAACAATGTTTTGTATTTGAAAAGCGACACTTGTTACACAATGTTTCATTGTAAACATGGGTTATTGCCACCATTTTTATGTATGTGTCCTTTTTCTGTGTGTTGTATACTGGTAAAACCAATAAAAGTTTTGTCTGGTTAGGCTAAAAAGAATAATGGGCCTTTATTTGTATTTATTTCTGCATATATGACATTGGGCTTCTGTCTGCAGTTCTGAAGCACTAACAGCCACCCTCATTCATCCTTTATGAAGCTGCCATCGTAGAAGCTACATCATGTAGTGTTCCCGAGGCAGCAGTTCCCTGACATGAGGAAGTTGTAACTGCACCGCAACCTCACTGCCAATATGAACATAGCCACAAAAGCCTTCTTTCAATGCAGTTGGAACAGAGGGAGCAGCATAAAGCAGGGGAGAAAAAAAGTACAAATCCAACCCTGGACAGAATGCAATATGTGCATGTGTAAGAAAATAGTGATAAGGATATGTCAGTAAGCAGCATGTACAGGGAAGATTGTGAAAGAAACACAGATGTAGAATATTGTTTAAAATGTGTGTGTGTAGAGAGGATTAAAGGATAGGATTTTCGGTTAAATTACTAGATTTGTTTACTCTTTTTTGAAGACATCAAATGTCCATTAGACTTCTGATGATGGGGCTCCTTTAAACCCGTGAGACACTGAGGCAGACAGTAGAAACATAAATGTGGGAACATTTATGTGTATTTTGTGTAAGAACATGGGAAAGCAAAATGAATATGAAACAATTCAGTAAACAACGGAAGAATAATAAACATTTTTTGTTTTTGGGTTACTATTAAGAAATATGTATTTAGGTAGATGATACAGTGCTCAGGTTGATAACCTATAGAGTCAGCCAGGAAGTTAACTCTGTCTCCCCGTGGCAGTCTAACTCTAAAGTCTCTAAAATGCTAAGCTATAGTCATTAACAGACCCCACCAAAATTCATTAAGCAGTACACATGACAATGGTAATATGTTAAAAGTTGCAAGGTATGTGAACACTGGTTCATTGTATGCAGCATTTTATGTAATCCCATGGTTAATCCAGAGATCAGTGTTTCTCAACCAGGATTTTTTCAGAGGTTGCTAGGGGTTCCTTGTGCGATGAGCAGTTTGTGCCTCTCAGGTAAGAATAACTGACACTAAGGAACCTTTTTTTAAGGGTGACATTCTTCCTACTGGCCAGCAATGAAAGGGGCATTCTTCCTACTGATCAGCACACTAATGTACTGTGAGCTGTGGATATAGTAATTATAGCAGGGGTCCTGAATAGGGATGAGCGAGCAAAATTTTTAATTTCGATCTTGCTGCAAATTGGGCCTTTTTCGCCCACAGAACATGTAAGCGAGAATGGCCTTGTGATTCGCCACGAGGTTGTGTTCTCGACGAACTCAGATGAATGGGGAAACTAAGCCAGGTGACCGTGAGAACTGAACTCAGATGAACTCTCAATAGAGAAACTCCATTGAGACTTCATCTGGAGTTCGCCTGCAGTCACAGCTGATTGAAAGGTTTCGCATGCCTCCAATCCCATGGTCACCGGGCTGTACTTATCAATTAATAGTTTGGGAAGTTCGGGGAAATTTTCACAAGAATGTCAGAGGCATTCTCGCTCATCCCTAGTTCTGAAACATATTTCAGGGGTTCCCTCATGTTAACAAGGTCAAGAAAGCCTGACCTAGATAAACCTATAGAAGATTACAGGGACATCCACATCCAATTTATAAAGCCTTTGATGTGAAAAGATGTCCCATTTTTTGATGAACCCTAACAATATTACTACTACTACTACTACTAACAATAATAATAGTTTTAAATTTGCATGGTGGCCCTAAAATCTTTTTTAGAAGTAATGTTTCAATATATCAGACTTTCTTCATGTTTGGTATGCTTAGTTATACCTCTTCTACATCCCACTGACAAAGGAGAAATGGGCAGACTGCAGGATTTCAAAGTTTAGATTTTTTCTGAACAGTATCTTTAAAATGGACATGTGCACTAACCATAGCACTGAACTTCAACCATTTGGTTCCTTCTGGTCTGTTAAATATTGAGCTGAAAGAATATGTTGCTAAGATGAATCCAAAACATCACTTGAGCTAATAACTTTTCAGCTTATGCTTATTGTCAGAAATTATATTGTTCTATAAAAATTATAGAACCCAATACAGAAAGATTGGTGTGGAATATCGTCTTTTGACTTGCAGAATAAAAAAAATAATAGAAACAAGAACTTGAACTAAGATGGAAAATAAATTTTACAGCCACGGAATTTAGTGACAGTTTAGTTAGTTCTGATGACTGATGACTGATATTGAGTTATTGAGCCATAATTACCTGACCTCACTATCATGGTAACTTGCACATCATTTACCCCTTCAAATTTAATGATCTGAACTTGTGCACATAATTAAAGCTTGCGAGTCAAGCTTAAATGACATTTAATAGATCATTTCAAAGTATTTGCAGTCCTGTATGTGATTAGAGTACAGTTTATTTAAATAGGACAGTTATATATCTGTATAGTCATGGTTGTGAGTTGTTTGACAAGAAATGCAATTTGTGACGAACCCCCTCTCAGCCCGCACCCCTGCGCACAGACTTTCCAGCACGCTCAGCAACAGTCTACGTACCAGCAGGCCGAAGAGTGGTTTGTCACGGGGCAAGGTTAACCACTCTGGTAACCTTTGCCAAACACACCTTCACAGGTAGACTGCCACCACATGCTTAGACGGATTATTAGCCTTGACAACCGCAGTAATGCTTCTGCTTCTTTACTGTCACCCGCTGCCACTCCAGACAGGAATGTTTCAGAAATCATCAGTTTATAGTAGCGTTTCTGGTTAGCAAGTTACACTATTTCTATTTAGAGCATTCAGAGATTCAGTGTACACTTTTTATAGGGTTTTAGAAGTAAAAGCATACAAAAACAGTGCA
Organism: Pyxicephalus adspersus; assembly: GCF_032062135.1. NCBI lineage: Eukaryota > Metazoa > Chordata > Amphibia > Anura > Pyxicephalidae > Pyxicephalus > Pyxicephalus adspersus. The sequence continues at coordinate 27,167,257 of NC_092863.1, forward strand.
TAAACAAATTATAGAAAAATATTGGCTAGTCAAAGAACAATACCAGAACAATAGCAGAACAAAAGCAACAGCATAAAATAAAAGGGGAAAACTTGAAAATATTTATAAGGTAGAGTTGGTTTTCCTGGTGCAGGTTGTGCTGTAAAGTCCAAGGTATTATTCAGAGTCAATTGGCTCCCTGCAGTGCTCAATGTGTCAGTGTCGTTGTCCTTAGCGATATGATGGTATCAGTGAGAGCTGTGTCTGCTAGACTTACATGGCTTTTTCTAGGCCAACAACAGAGGTGGGACTAATACAACAATCCAATAACAGCAGGGTGGGGGCTGTCTGAGAGGCTGCTCTGTGGACCCTTCCCAAAATGCCCTGGTTCTAGCCAATAATATTATTTTCATAAGTACAGGTTTTTTGAACTGCCAACCCCCAGATTATTTATCACCAAAAATCCGATGTTCATAGAGACCAAACTAGGTATGTCTGGGACTTGTAGTTCCCCAGAGCAGGCAAAATATGGTTTCCAGGCTTCCCTGTGGCCTAGGAAACCATATTTCAAAATTTTGCAAAAATCGATAAACCCGAACTTTGTCGGGTGGTTAAATCCCATCACTTACCTGGTCCTCGCTGTGATGATCAGTTCTGTTCCCGCGTCGATCTAAAAAAAAAAATACTTACCTTCTCCCCGCAGCTCCTCTGGACACGTCTTCTGTCTTCAGTCTTCATCCGGCGAGTGCAGTGACTATCACTGGGGTTTCCCGGTGACGTCGCTGCATGCGTCGGTGCGGGCGGGAGGTGGGGCGGGAAATTCAAATCACTTTTTGTATTGAATTCAATACAAAAAAGCTGTATTGAGTCCAATACAAAGAAATCCTTATATAATATATATATAATTGTATTATATATATATATTATATAAGCTATTGTACATTACATTATACACTATTTTTTTTTTAAACTTTTTTTTAAAGATTTTTTTTTTATGTTTTATAAAAAAAATTTTAATATTAAATTTATAAAATTTTGGACATATTTCGGTGAGTTATGCGGTAATTAGGTGAATTATAGGTAATTATTGAGTAATTCGGTGAATTATAGCCTACAATCTAAAATACATTTCCATGCAAAAAAAATAACACTTTTTGCATGGAAGTACCAAAGTTTGGAAAGAATTAGAACTCCCTCGCCGATTCCTAATGATGTCCGTGCGTGCGCCTGTCGATGGGGGTCGTAGCGGGAAATTCAAATATTTTGTATTGGATTCAATACAAAGTCCTGTATCCAATCCAATACAAAAAAATACAAAATATATTTATGTGGTTTTGTCTATAGGTATGTGACGTTGGACTGTTGGACACTAGGGAGGTGTTTTAGAAAAATATATTATTATACAGTATACCGAATTATCGCATTTTCAGTATTTTTCATTTATTTATGTATTCTTGTTTAAGCTGATTTTTCTCTTTTATTTAATTTTATTAGAAGTATTTTTTTTTTACATGATTGTGTGTTTCAAACATTTTTTATATTCATGATATCTACTAGAACCCTGTTCGGACATATTTCTGTAAGTTACAGGTCTACAATTTTAAAAAAAAATTTCATGAAAAACAGTGTACCGCTTTTGGTACAGAAATCTAGACATCAGTGTAACGCCCAGGTGGTTAATAGTCTGACATATGCACTTACGTTGATTTGCCACCACACAATTCCTCTGTTCATTTGTGGTAGTGTTATTCGTTTGTTGTCATTGTGCTGTGCTGCCTGATCTTAGCACTATTGTATACAAGCCCACTTGCTGTCCAAACTGGTTGTCAATTAGCTGTTCAGCTGAGTGGCATACTCATTCCAACACACCTTATGGTGATGGAAGGAGGTCCAGGTTGACAAGCACAACATCAAAGCACATTGATTGCCAAGCTCACAAGCAGGGTCACCCACTCTTGAAAATGAGCATATTGTGTTGTTGCTTAACCCCCTTAGCGGTAATCCGGAGTGTGACTCGGGGTGGAATTCACTTGCAAAAAGCGGTAACCCCAAATCACACTCAGGGTAAGTTTAGAAGCCCCTCTTACCTGTGCCCCGCCCTCTGGCGGCGATCAGGCGATCCCGCTGTGATGCCGGGGCATCTGTCCGGAAATTTAAAAGCAGATTACAGAGTAATCTGATGACAGAGGAAGGAAGAAATGCAAAGAAACGCAAAGAAACCAGGTTCTACTGTCCTGACTGTGATGTTGGACTTTGTGCAGCACCCTGCTTCAAAATCTACCACACCCGGGATGTTCACTAAAAATTAAAATTTTTTTTTTTCCAAAATCTGCATTTAATTTTTTTTATTATTTATCAATATTATTGCACCCTTAATTGGAAAATTTCATTAAGAAGTTTTTGATGAAAATAGTTTTTTTATTACTTATTATATTATAAGTTATGATTTTAATATAATAAATAAATATAATTATTTTACGCAGGAGTTTATCCTAGAAATTACAGGCCCACAATATCAACCAAAATTTCTATGCAAAAAAAATAGGACCACTTTTTGCATCAAAAAACTGACAGAATTAGAACACTAGGGGGGGTTAACTTAATGCTCATTAAATACTGGATTGTATGCATTATTTAGGTGTTGTTTCCAGGGCAAAAATCCACTTTTTGCCAAACATTTTCTTGCTTTTCCATCCCTTCAGGGTGTTTCTGCAGGTTTGAATGGCATTTTGGACCTTTGGCCACTATATATATTGACTTACACACCTCAGCTTGGTAGTGGAAACCCAAAAGGTGGATTCATCTTTTAACCAGAAGCAATATCATCCCTGAATGTTGCTTGAAGCAAAGCCCATGACATCAGAAATCATAGGAACAAATAGGCAATCTTTTCAATTTGAAGCATGTGAAGCAATATGGTCCAAAATGCCCTCTTTGCCTTTTTCTTCCTACAATTTATCTTTTCTTTGTATATGTACACACATCTAAATGCATACATAGTAACATAGTAAAATAGTAAGATAGTAGGTTAGATTGAAAAAAGACATAAGTCTGTAAAGTTCATCCACTAGGGAAATAAACATATCCCGGATAAAAAACCCTATAAGACATAGCTGGTCCAGAGGAAGGCAAAAATAAAAAACTCTGGTACAATTTGCTCCAACAGCTGAAAAAAATCCTTCCTTATTCCATGAGGCAATCAGATGTTCCCTGGATCAACAGTCACTGTTGTTTTTACTTTAAAGCCTTAATGCCCAGGTATATTCTGTGCTTCTAGAAAAACATCCAGCTTTTTCCTAAAGCAATCTATAGTATTTGCTGAAACTACTTCCTGAGGGGGCTGATTCCTCATTTTCACAGACCTTACAGTGACAAATCCCTTCCTTATCCAAAGCTTAAACTTCTTTTCCTCCAGACTGGAGGAGTGCCCTCTTTTTCTTTGTAATGATCTCAAAGTGAATAATGGGGAAGAGAGTTCTCTATATGGACCGTTTATATATTTATACAGGGTGATCATATCCCCCCTTAAATGTCTCTTTTCAAGGGAGAATAGATTCAGTTCAGCTAATCTCTCCTCATAGCTGAGCTCCTCCATTCATTTTATTAATTTAGTTGCCCTTTTCTGCACTCTCTCCAATTCCACAATGTCCTTTTTGTGAACTGACCAATGCTTTGTACAGGGGCAGGATAATGTCTCCATCTCTGCAGTCTATTCTTCTTTTATTACAAGAAAGTATTTTACTAGCTTTAGATATTACAGCTTGGCATTGCATGCTGCCTTACTTTCCTTTGCAATCTGTCTTTCATTTTGAAGTTTTGCACATTTTATCTCCCTTTTACATCTTTTGGTATATTCTTTAAAGGTTTCAAATGATCAAGGTGATCCTTCATTTTTTCATTTTTTTCATTCATTTTTTTTTCATTTTTGGAATGCCCTTTTCTTGTTCCTTATGGCTTTTTCAACATCAGCTGTGAGCCACGTAGGTTTTAATTTTAGCCTCCTAAACTTATTACCCATTGGAATATATTTTTCAGTTTTCTTTTTGTAGAACAGACTTGAAACATTACCATTTCTGTTCTGTGTTCTTTGAGGACAATATTGTCTCCCAGTCCAAGTCACAGAGAGCCGCCCCAATAATGGAAAATAGTCTTTCTTAAAATTAAATTGTTTTTATCTTTCATATTTTTGCTTCCTGTTTACAGCTTACATTAAATGAAATCATTATATGGTCACTGCTACCCAGATTCTCTTTTATTTGCACATGTGTTATAAGCTCTGCATTGTTAGAAAGAACTAGGTCCAGCAGAGTATCCCTTCTAGTCGGGGCTTCTAAAAACTACCATAAAATTAACTTGTATTAAATTCACAAATTTCCTCCCTTTTGCTGTTCCTGTAGCACCATTACTCCAGTCAGTGTCAGGGTAGTTGAAATCAACCATGATTAAAACACTTCCACTTGTTGCTGCTTTTTCTGTCTGTGCTAGTAGTTGACTTTCTATTTCTTCCTTAGCACTGGGGGCCCATAGCAGACTCCAATAATTAATTGAGTGTTATTCAATCTCACATTCAACTCCACCATAATGCCTCAACCTCATCGCTTGTTCCATCTGCAGTTTTCACATTCACTTTCATATCACTTCTCACAAACAGACAGATACCACCACCCTTTGGTTTGACTCTGTCTTAACGAAAGAGAGTATACCCAGGAATATTGACAGCTCAGTCATGCGAAGAACAAAGCCAGGATTCAGCAATACCAACTAAGTGATAATCCTCCTCACTCATTAATGCTTCCAACTCCCCTATCTTGTTTGCTAGACTTCTAGCATTGGTGAACAGGCTCTTTAAACCATTGCTGCTTTTACCATCATTGTTTGCTAAATCCTTTTGTTTTTTTAGTAAAATTAGTACTGCACAATCCAATGTTTGTTAGTAACATGGGAAGCTCCTTACAATTATCAATAATCCTCCCCCAGCTATCCCCAATCCACCCTCCACTAGTGTCTTACCCCCCTTTGTCCTGGTTGAAATATCCCTCCATCATTTCCCTAAATCTTTCCCCTAGCACAGCAGACCCCCTTTCATTTAGGTGCAAACCATCTCTGGCATACAGGTTGTACCCCAATGAAAAGTCAGCCCAGTGCTCTATGAACCCAAACCCTTCCCTTCCACACCTGGACTGAAGCCATGCATTTAGCTGCTTTCGCTCCCTCTGCCTTTCCTGTGTTGCACATGTCACAGGCAATATTCCAGAAAATATAGCCTTGGAGGTCCTTTTCTTCAGCTTGAAACCTAGTTCCCTAAACTGATTTTTAATGATCCTCCATCTTCCATCTATATTGTCATTGGTTCCAACATGGACCAAGACAACTGGGTCCTGTCCAGCCCCTCCCAGTAGTTTGTCCACTCACTCCACCACATGTCGAACCCTGGCACCAGGAGACAGCAAACCATTCTCTTGGAGGGATCCGGGGGACAAACTATTCTATCCGTCCTCCTGATCATAGAATCCCCTATGACTACTAATTGTCTTTTCCTTCCTGCGTTTCCCTCCCCAGCACCACTAGATGTGCTGCTTTTTTTGCTGTTAGGAGTAGCAGTAACATCTAGAGTTGCCACCACTGGGTCTGCCACCTGTACATCTTCACATAACTTTGCAAACATGTTGGGGTTCTCAAACACAGGGCTGGCCTTCCTTTTCTGGGTGCCCCTACCACTCCCTCTAGTTACATTAACTCAACTCCCTACATGCTCATCCTGATTAACCTCTCCACCCCCCACATCTAAGCCATTACTTCCTAGCTGTAACCCCGAGTGTGACTTGGGGTAGAAAAAAGTTTCTGGAAGCGGTAACCCCTAATCACACTCAGGGTAGGTAAACCTTTTAGAAAGATAGTAAATACAGCCTTACCTGATCTGCCGGTGCCCCACGCCGTCCAACGCAGTGATCCCTGTCTTCTCCCTTCTTCCTTCGGCATCTTCTGCACATGATGAGTCACGGGGGGAGTTCCCAGGGGAGTTTCAGTGACGTAGGTGCGTGTATACGTTGCCGGCGGGGCGGAATACTCATACTATTATATTATACTGTAAAATAAATTTTCATGAAAAAAGTACCACTTTTAGACATATAAAACCGGAAAGAAATGAACTGCTAGGGAGGTTAACTGCTTGTTCAGTGAGCAGGAGACTCCTCTCAAGGTGATCCAGTGATTTCAGTGTTGCAATGCGCTTCTCCAGCTCTCCAATGCGAGATATCAGAAAGGCGACTTGTTCACATTTGTCACAGCGGTATTCACCTAGGAGCTGTTGCTCCATTTGTGCATACATGTGACAGACTATGCACTGAACCAAACTTTCCACCTTGCTACCACGGAGATATACCGTGGTATATATACCAAGGAGATATAATATACCAAGGAGATATAAACCTTTACTTACAGTTTGTGGTTACTATAAGGGTTTAACTCCTTTTGTTTCCAACTCCACTTGATTAAAAATCCACTTGTTTCACAAGCCAAAAAGTGAGCATACATGTTTTGCTTCATGTGCACTCATGTCTATACATACATGCATGAGTGCACACGAAGCAAAACAAGCAAAGTAAAAACTTACCTTAATGGGGACTGTGCAAAACTGAGGCACATTTTTCAACTGATAAACACAGTTGACGAGCACATAGCGGGTCCGCCTTGGAGCACAACATACTCCTGAAGTTTGGCGCACAACTATGCGCATCCAACATGTGAGTTTTAACAAGACAGTTGTGCTGTTTTTAGCCTTTCAAGAACAGCTTAAGAAACAATCACAATTGACTTTTTAAACTGTATGTCCTGGGAGATTGGAAAAAGAGATCACATAACAACAAACCCCCAAAAAACAAACGACAACATTTTACAAACAACTTTATTCAAAAGAAACATTTGCTAAAAGGTCACAATAAAATATAAAAACACATCAAATAAAGAAAAAAACACACCACTAAATTTACACTAAATGGCATAAAAAATTAAAAAGAACAAACAAAACACATGTAAATCCACACTTCCATATAAAGCCAAAATAAGTAAAAAATGGCCCAACAAATATTGCATTCTAAAAAAACACTTAACAAACCAATATGCAATTTTGACCTATCAAGGGTGGAAAACTGGATTAGAAAATATTTATGCAGGATAAACATTTCAAAGTGGTAATAAAGGCAAAATTTTGCAATCAAACAATATGGCCACAAACACAATAACATAGCTTTAACATTGACTTCAAAATTCCAAAATGGACATTGAAACATTCAAAGTTTCAAAAACAAAAGCAGCTATTGTGCTAAAGGGTAAGCAAAGTATCAAATGCATGTTATA
>NC_092863.1:27175476-27177999 GCF_032062135.1 Pyxicephalus adspersus
GCGCCAAGCTTCCGATTTGGCTTGATGAATCAGGCTCAATAGATTTTGTTTATGATACTTATTGTTGTATTCATGTAAATACAAACGCAATAATATTTGTGGATTTGTTGTCTTTACAATTAAGAGAACTAAACCCACTAGTTAGTTTTTTATTAACTATTTAGAATATGACAGGTAAAAATGTGTTAATATTTCTGATATATTAATCATGCACACTCAAGTATAAACTTTTTGTTCCCTCTTGGTTTATGTCCAGGTGAAACGTAGTGGCAAGTCCTGGAATTGCATTTGTTTCTAGTTTGGCAGATCACGGCTGTCAGACAAGCTGCTTATTTTATACTTAAAGTATTTTTTCTATTTTACACCTAAAAGTAGATACATTAGTCTTGATTTATGAAAGCTCTCCAAGGCCGGAGAGGATACACTTTTATCCATGAAGCTGGGTGATCCAACAAACTTAGAAAGGATCTGATCCAGGATTGAAAACATTTGCTAGCAAAAAGTAAATGACTTTTAACAAATCCTTTCCCGGTTTGCTGGATCACCCAGCTTCACTGATGAAAGTGTATTATCTCCAGCCTTTAAAACCTTTAATAAATCAAACCCAGTATGTAACAAAAGTTCTTTCCTTCAACTGGCACAACAGTAGAAGTACCATGTAGGTCCGTCTTGGTTAATCATATGTAGGGATAGCAGAGTCTTAACCACTACTAAGACTCTGCTGCATAATGGATTTTCATTTTAGCTGCTTTTCATTAAAAAATATATCTATAAATAAAAAATATCTGTCACATGTGTTGGAGAGATCAGTCTATACTAGATAAGAATATTCTCTATATATAATGGCTGGTTAAAGTCACCATTGCCAGCAAAAAAGACAAGAGTAAAGTAATTGTATAACGCCCCTTTTCCGACGCGTTTCGCCTTATGGCTTCTTAAGGGGTAATACTGAGGACAATTACATTCTATACAGGTAAGTGGATACATATATACATAAAGTTAATAAACAATATTTCAAAGATGAATAAACATAAATGTTAGAATGTTAATGTGATAACTATCAAATAAATCCAGATATGAAGAAAAAAAAAATGAACAAAAGTAATATGTGTCATGCGTTGTTATGTTGCAAATGTGGTATTTGTGGACAAGATATTTAAATTTAAATTTAAATTTTGTGGCATGGGGGTATGTAATAGGAAAAAGGAAGTTAATATGGGGTAATTTGATATATTCTAACACTATTATTTTTTATTTAACCCCAAATCACCCCATAATAACTTCCTTCCAGGTACCGTCTTTTTCTTAAAACTTACCTGCTGGATTCTCTACATATATCCTACTAATAGCAAAAATGTCAGTCTTTTTTACTACCTACCTAATACCCACTATTACCATACTTTTACCATATTTAAACACCCCTCTTTTCTTCTTGTTTTTTGTTCTAAGATGAGTCCATAAAAAAATTTTATCAAAAAAGAACAAAAAACATTTTTTACAGTAATTTCTCTATCCTTATATTTTGAATCGATGGAGTCACTGCAAGGCATTTATTTCTCAGTCTTTGAAATTTCACTTATACCAGTAAGTCCTATTCTTAGCACCTATGGCTTCACACTTATGTTTTCAAAGCAGAACCTAATACAGTATTTTGATCTATTAGTGAAAAGTATGTTAAGAAAAATAAAACAAAATTAAAAGCTATGTCATGTTTATGCCTTGCAAATCAGCAAGCTCACTTCTTAGACCAGGTAGGAGGCATTCCAATGTCACTGAAGATGAAACAGATATGTATCGAATGCACTTGCTTTCTTAGGTGTACAGCATCAAAGCTTTTTCTCTGGGACCTCTTTTCCTGGTATAGAAGCACTGATATGAAGTAGTTGGCATCTTCTTTCTTGGCTGCACAGCCGTGGGAATTATAATGCCATTCTGGAAAAACCTTTAAAAAAGAAAGTTAGATAAAAAACAGAAACATTCAATAAATTACTTTAAAATTATTATTTTTTTAAACACATTTTTTACATTTTTCCCCCTAATTTTTTCAGTCTAATCCGGTGTTTTTCGGGTCAGGTCTATTCGAATTCAAACAGTCATATTCGGGTCGAATATAAGGACAATCTGAAATTGAACACCAATACTATAAAGGATCTCCATCATGATTACAAGATAATTGTTAGGAGACATTTATCTGGTCACCAATCCCACAATGTGCACGACTGCAGTATAATGTGCCCTGCTTATTCCCTCCATTGCCATTGTATGCAGGAAAAGTGAGTTCTAGGAATGATTTGTCTACCAGTGCTCTGTAGCTAAACATAATGCTAAAACAAGCAAATGATAACTGGGAGCAAAGAGGCTTTAAAGTCCTAGCAGCCAGTGGCAGTGCAAGATTGTGACCAGGAACTACTCGGGTCATTGGCTGCAGCATAAACTCTAAATCCCTTTCAGCTGCACACAGCCCTAGTATATGTGCTGGGCAAGATGATAACGTGGAAAGTGCACAAGAGTAGTGTTGGTCGA
>NC_092863.1:27179961-27181679 GCF_032062135.1 Pyxicephalus adspersus
TCGGGTCTACCCGAATTCGAACAGCCATATTCGGGTCAAATATAGGGACAACCCGAATTAGAACATCAACACTACACAAGAGCACAGCACAGACAACTAATTCTGTGATCTCCAGAGAATATCTTTTGCAATCTGGTCAGTATTGTGGCTTAGAGGTACAGTAGCACTCTACCCTTTGCAGCACTAGGTCCCAGGTTTGAGTCTCGGCCAGGACACTATCTGCATGGAGTTTGCAGGTTCTCCTCGTGTTTGTATGGGTTTCCTCTGGGTACTCCAGTTTCCTCCCACAATCAATCCAAAAACATGTATTTAGGTTTATTAGCTTCCCCCAAATTGACCTTAGACTGTGTTAAAGACATATGACTATGGTAGGGACATTAGATTGTGAGCCCCTTTGAGGGACAGCTAGTGACATGACAGCTCTGCGTAATATGTTGGCGCTATATAAATACTTGGTAATAATATTAATAATCTGGTCACTGGTTACATACTTTAGCCAATAAATTCTTTGGGAAGGGATCAATGAACTCTCAGGTATGCAGATATGGGTGATCAAAATGCAGTTAGTTTATCTTTACCAATAAATGAAATCAAAAATGAAAGCCAAAAATATACACTATAGTTGTAACTAAAAACAAGTTACTATTTTGAAGTCTCTAAAAGTACAGTAAGAAATTTAGTTCTAGGTAAAATATACTCCAAATAAACCCACACTTTATCATAGAAAAGACACTTTATTTCCTAAAGTTTATATCTGTACTATTTTCAAACCCCTTTGTTTTCTAGTTAATGTGGAAACATTCCACGGTAATGTGTCATGTATTTTACTCAGCTGGTAACGTGCACATATATCTCAATTTCCTGGAAGTGGCAATACTGGGAAGTATCAGAATGATGTTTTTTTTAGTGACATAAGGTCTGTTATGCTACAGCTGGTCAACAGATGAAATGCTTTAGTTAATAGACCCAATTTAGCATGCCATGTCAGGAAATGAATCTCTGTACTGTACATGCACAGCATAGCTGTCTACCAAATTAGTATATGTGATTAGCAACTGGCATTATGCCACACAGGCGGATTGCATTCAGTATAAGCATGCTTGAGAAGTACAGCTGTGACAAAGCAACTGCTTCTTTCTAATTGTTGTATGACTACCCTATTCTGACAGTGTATTTGCAATGTAAACTCCTCCTTGGGTCTGTTAGTAAAAATGACAACCAAAACGGTCTAGAAAAAGAGATATATTATAATAGTATATTAGATATACTATATATTGCATTCTTGCACTCTGCATTTACATATCTACTGGAGTGAAACACTAGATTTTTAAATCAACTATACAGTACATGTCTTGAGTGAAAAGAATATTGTAAAATGATTAGGGATTATTGTCACTGTGGTGCCGACAGGAGTGTGGGGGCAAGTCTTTCAAAGTACCTTTAATTTAGGTTTTAAGTATTCAGGTTTTAAGTCATAGTGGTGATATTTAGCATAGATGCCTATAGAATCAGTGCGAATTGTCATTGTTAAGTCATTGATCTGTTTAAGACATGGATAAAAAATGCCTGAGCACATGAAGGGCCTAACACACCTGTCTGACTTCTTGTCAACACTAAAAGAATCACTGTCACTAGCTTGATTGCAATAACACTAATCCGAGTCGGCTGCATAAATGACACTTCAACTGTATGCCAACCCAAATCTTTATATATCAGCA
>NC_092863.1:27181781-27183939 GCF_032062135.1 Pyxicephalus adspersus
ATGCCATAGAACAATCTTATTCTTATTTTTAGTTTAAAATGAATACATGGGCTTATTCACCTCTCTTTATAACAGTAATATGCCTTTTAAGTCCCTATAAAAATGCCCCCTTTCGTAAGTACATTAAACTTGCAGCAGATAACTAGAAATGTACAACAGTGTACATTCGCAGCTTTTAGGCCAAATAACAAAAAGAACAATTATTTATAGAGTTTTTGTAAAGTTTACTATAGCATAATGATGCTGCAGTATGGAAATCTAAGTTTCAAAAAAGTTACAAAGGTACAGTAAAGGTAGGTAAAAGGACTGAGTCATTTAATGAAGAAAGATGTTAAATAAAGTTTGTACAAAAGTTTAGATTTTCTTCAAAAGTGATTTCCTTTATGTTCATAATTTTTTTTGTATTGAACACTCTTAAAATATTCAACAAATTTACTTTCTATTGTTGCAGTGATTTTTTTTCTATTTTTCTACCATCTTCTTCCTTTTTTTCTTTCTGCTTTACCTCTTTTGCCATCTTGATTGGCTGGGCCAGGATGACTTCACTCCTATGCAGGAACACAGGATTTAATGCAGGGTGAGCAGGGCTGTACTGGGTATTGAAGCAAATTTTTAACAGATTAGGACACCAATCAGGCAGGTAAAAATGCTTATTTCAGAAGGGACATCTCCTTGTCTTTCTGCAATAAAGCCAAAATAAAGTCCTAAATTTTGAAAGATAAGCTTTAGTTTTATTTACACTTTTAGCCAGCATGGCACTCCAACATGATTTATGCAAACTTTATCATATGTTCTAACAAGGAAAGATTATTATTATTTATGCCACATATTTAGAATATAAGACTATAGAGTCATGAGAAAAATAATTTATATGAAATTCCTTGTAAAGTGACTTTATGCACATACTATGCTAAGTCATATTGCTTACAGATAACAGCACTTATCCTGTATGATTAGAGGATCGAAAATCTAAGCCCCTCTTGTAATTAGACAGCAGGTGAAAAATTTTTCTACTCATAAAATATTCATGAACATTTTTTTTCAAATACCCTTTTCCGCACATAGGTCCTGATTTAATAAAGTTCTCCAGGGCTGGAGAGAATACACGTTAAACAGTGGAGCTGGGTGATCCAGCAAACCTGGAATGGATCTGGATCAGGATTGAAAACATTTGCTAACAAATAGCTTGATTTTAGAAAATCCATTTCAGGTTTGCTTAATTACTTAGCTTCACTGATGAAAGTGTATTCTCTCCAGCCTTGGAGAACTTTAAAAAATTAGGGCCATAGCGTTAATGGTCTATGATATCTAAGAATGACTACACTATCTAAGAATGACTTATTGTGATTGGAAACAATGATATGCAAGAGTAATACTTACAATATTATACAATATTGAATGATCTTTATGTGAAAGGTTGGAGAAAAAACATATATTACAAATAACAATATATATGTTATTTTAATGAAAATGCCCTCAGGAGTTTAATACTGGATACAATAATATGTGAAGTAAATCAAGTGATCAAGACACATCAGAGATGTAGACAAACTACACAAACTTGTGTTCTGATATACAATAGCTGGGCACTATGGAGGACTTGTTCACGGAGACCTTGAGCCTGATTTATTTATGCTCTCTAAGGCTGACGAGGATGCACTTTCTTCAGTAAAGATGGGTGATCCAGCAAACCTGGAAAGCATTTCTTAAAAGTCATTTTCTATTTGTTAGCAAATGTTTTCAATCCTGGATCAGATCTATTCCAAATTTTCTGGATCACCCAGTGTAACGATCAGGGGTCAGGCTCAGAGTCCAGTGGCTGAAACAGAAAGCAGACACAGGCGGAAGCAGTCCAGGAGCTATGCACAAGCAGGGGTAGCAGATAAGGAGCAAACACAAATGTCAAAGCATAAGCCGAGGTTGGTAGCCAATGGTGTAAGTTGGAGAGGGAGTGCGAGGAAGAGTAGTCATTTAAACAGCAGCCAAGGGTCAGTACACAGGTAGCAGTTTGGAGAGTGCAATGTAACAGTAGCAGGAAGGGCAAGATATTGGCAGAGCCTGGAGTTCAAGGTTCAGCAAGATACTAAGGCCCTAATTCATCAAGCAAAATCGGACGCTCGCGCATTCATATTCGCGATCCGAAATCGTAAGCCGTCGC
>NC_092863.1:27187827-27249681 GCF_032062135.1 Pyxicephalus adspersus
TGAAATCTAATCGCCTTAATTGGCAGATTCGCGACCCCTATTGCTCATTATTATCAAGGCAGGAATCCGGCTGGCAGTGAGGAGGCGAGTGTATGAGCGCACTCGACTCCGGACCGCGGGAAACCGGCTCGCTGGAAGCGCGAAAGTACGCACGACCAGCGAGCGCGGATTTCATTGATGAATTAGGGCCTAAGTATCAAGGTATCTTTGTGCAAGGAATCCAAAAGAGTGCAAAAGGCAAACCCTCAAGTGGTGCAGTAGACAGAGCTGCAGCCAGACACCGTAGCATCCTTGTGTTTGGATCCTGACCGTACCCCCCTCTATCCAGGATGGCCTCTGGACGTCTGAGCACCTGGTTTGTGAGGAAACCTGTGGTGGAATTCTCTTGTCAGTCTGGGGGCATGCACATTTTCTTCAGGTTCCCAAGAATTTTCCTCTGGACCATATCCTTTCCATTTATTTAAATATTGTAGTTTGTTCCTGTAAACTCTGGAATCAAGGATAAAGGAGGGGTGGCAGAACTCTTTCAGGGAAGGGATTTTCATGAAATGGTTCGGGAAGAGATACATGGAAGACAGGGTGAATATTCATACTGCTTGGGAGTTTTAGGCAGAATATTACTGGATTAATCTGAGCTGTAATTTAAAAAGGCCCCACAAATATTTGTCCTATCTTGGATGATGGAACATGTGTCTTTAAATGGAGGGTAGACAACCAGACTTTGTCACCTATTAGGAAGGTAGGAGCTGCTCTGCGGTGTGTATCGGCAGTCTTCTTGTACCTTTTCTGAGGTTCTTTCAAAATCTCAAATAATTTCTCCTGAGCATCACATAAGGCTGTTAATGTGCAGGTTACAGTGGGTATTGGAGTTGGGATAAGCAGGTTAGGGATAAAAACGGGATGTTGACCTGTGTTAAAAAAAAAGGGCTCTGTGAAGTGGAACTGTGTTTAGATTTGTTATAAGCAAATTCTGCTCTTGGGAGATAGTCCATCCAATCAACTTGGACATAACTGACGAAACATCGCAGGTACTGTTCCAGAGTTTGATTGGTCCTCTCGTTCTGACCGTTAGACAGAGGATGAAAGGTGGAAGACAAATGAATAGTGATGCCTAGAGCTGAGCAAAAGCTTTTTCAAAATTTTGAGGTAAATTGCACCCCTCTGTCAGACACTACATTATCAGGTATTCCATGTAATCTGAATATTTCTCGAACCATCAGTTTAGCAGTCTGATCAGCTGTGGCTACACCTCTTGCTGGGCTGAAATGGGCCATCCTAGTGAGACGATCTACAACCACTAATATAGTTGTCATGTCATTAGAAGGAGGAAGCTCCACTAAAAAAAACATAGAAATGGACCCCCAAGGTCGAGATGGAACTGGAAGCGGCTGAAGTAACCCCACAGGAGAAGATCGGGAAGTCTTGCTTCGGCCACAGGTCGGGCAGGAGGCAACATAGTTCTTAACATCCATTTTATAACTAGGCCACCAAAAGGAACGTGATAAAAGTTCTCCAGTCTTTGTGGCCCCAAAATGTCCTGCAAACTTAGAGTCATGAACCAGCCTGAGAACTTTCACTCTAGCAGATTCAGGAACATATACACGATTGGATTGAGTCCAGAACCCGTTCTGAAAGGTTAAGTGAATATCTGTTGGTGGATAGCAGAGGAGTGAATCATCATTGTAACCATCTTTAATAAGCACTTGGAGCTCTTTGGTTGTAGTAGCCCCTAGGAAGTTCTTTTGAGACAAATAGTATGTTCTGGGTTCCTTTCTTGAAAAGGATCAAACAAGTTTTGAGATAAGGCATCAGCCTTGCCATTCCTTGATCCAGGTCTGTACGAGATAATGAAGTTGAACCTGGTAAAAAACAAAGCCCATCGTGCTTGTCCGACTGACCTTTTGGCAGGACGGAGGAATTCCAGATTCTTGTGATCAGTGAGAACAGTCACAGGATGATTGGCCCCTTCAAGGAGGTGTCTCTATTCAGAAAAAGCTTCTTTTATGGCAAGCAGTTCTTTATTTCCAATATCATAATTATTTTCAGCTTCCCGTGTCCTGTTCCAGTGTTTCTCTGTGTCTGTGATGACCTCCGTTTCTCCTGTGTCATCTGTGCCTCCTGTCACTTCTTGTGTATCCTTTGTCCCTCTGTCTGCAGTGGCCCCCGTATCACCGGAGTCTATTTCCTGGATTTCTGGTTCTTGACCCTTGTCTTTGTTCCTGACCTCTCTTCCTTGCTGCCTGCCTCGACCCCGGCCTTTCTTGCCTTTTCTCCTGCCTTGTGATTAGGTTCCATGCTTTATCTTGCCCTCCCTGGTGTGACCAAGGACCGCAACCCGTCAGCAGCTTTGATTTCTGCTCCTTGGCCCTTCTCAGGGCTAACACCACTATTGTGCAAGCTGTAGTGCCCCCTAGAGGCTCAGTCTCCCCAAGCGAAAGTCAAGTGTGAATGGCATTGTGAATATACATTTATATTCACAATGATACATTTACATGAAATATATTTATTTGTCTTAAAGTAAATGGAACTTCTATATTTCTATAAGCCAGTTTTACCTTTTTTTCTAAGCTTTCTAACAAAGGTTTCTGTTTTGTGTCAATGGCAACTAATTGGCAGAAAATGCTAATCATGTTAGGAATGTTGAAACATGTTGAAATGTCAAAATTCAATTTAAGATAAACTATTAAACTGAAAAAAAGATTATGCTCTTGGTTTTAGAGCAAATATACTAGCAGAGAGCATTCATAAATAAGTTGTGTTTTTTCAGCTGTTTTCTTTTAATGGTTACCTCCATCTGGCTTTTTTAAAGCAAATTATCTAATGGTGTGTTCATGAAATTATACAGCTCTTCCCTTTTGGGGCTCTTTATTTCCTTACTGTATCAATTAAATCAAGGTCTTGTAAACAAGGTCTTATTAAGACAGCAATTTGGCTAGGATTCCAACTGCAGGGTAGACTTGATTACATTCACTATCATGTTTCATGTACTTAATAATGTGATTTGCTTCTACAATGATTCGAAAGCAGAAAAGTGCAAATTGTTTTAAAGAAAAATAGGAAAATCAGCTGTGCTAAAGATAAGGGGGTTTGATTTATGCAATTGTTTGGATTAACAAAAAGCAAATAGTTATGTCTGTATGTCGTTGTATCAACTAATGGGTGGGTGCGTGGGTGTATCAACTAATTATTAAGGCGTGTGGCAGAATCATTATCTTTACTTTAGTCTCTTCCAACTCAAAATTATCCCTGAATCAAGAACTATGAAGTTTTGAAATACAGCATGGTTTGTAAGACAGTAATATAAATTCCTCAGATTTTTTTTTAGGGTTGACAGATAATCTGGAACCATCAATCCACTTTATGTATAAAATTATTTCAATTAAAAAAAATGGGGTGCCAATGTTGCTATTATACTTTTTGAGACACTCAGATGCAGTTGCGGGGGTTGAATGGTGTTGAGTATAAAAATAAAAAGACATACTCAACAGTCAAATTGCTAGAACCGAGTTGGACCCCTTTTGCCTTCAGAAGGGCCATAACTAGAGATGAGCAAACACCTGGAAGTTTGGGTTCGGCCAAACTTCGGCTCAAAGTTCAGGTTCGGGGCCTGAACTTGACCTGAACTTGACCCCGAACCCTATTGAAGTCTATGGGGACCCGAACTTTGGGGCACTAAAATGCCTGTAAAATAGTCATAGTAAGGGCTAGAGGGCTGCAAAAGGAAGCAAAATGAGGGTAAGAGCAGAACTATTGCCCTGCAAACAAATGTGGATAGGGAAATGACATAAAATAACATAGAATAGAAAAAAAAATAAAAAATATTAATCTTCAACTAGGAGGCGGAGGTCAAAGTGGAGTAGAAGAGGCGATGGACTTGTGGTGTAGGTAGAAGCAGTGGTGGAGGAGGAGGAGGTAGCCAACACTGTTTTTGTTGTTTTTTTTTTTCCTTTATTTTTTATTTTTTTAATTTTTTTTTTATAAATTTGGGAAGACCCTAAAACATCAGTAAATAGAAAAGAGTTGGGTGGGTGCAGCCGGTATACTTGTCTATTCAGCACAAGGTACGGACAAGTCCTGTGGGATCCATGCATGGTTCATTTTAATGAATGTGAGCTTGTCCACATTGGCTGTGGACAGGCAGCTGCGCTTGTCTGTGATTACCCCCCCTGCTGTGCTAAACACACGTTCGGACAATACACTGGCCGCAGGGCAGGCCAACACCTCTAAGGCATAAAGGGCAAGCTCAGGCCATGTGCCCAATTTGGAGACCCAGAGGTTGAATGGGGCAGA
The DNA here is from genome assembly GCF_032062135.1 of Pyxicephalus adspersus. Classification (NCBI taxonomy): domain Eukaryota; kingdom Metazoa; phylum Chordata; class Amphibia; order Anura; family Pyxicephalidae; genus Pyxicephalus; species Pyxicephalus adspersus. The sequence continues at coordinate 27,192,118 of NC_092863.1, forward strand.
CCCATCAGTCAGTACGTGTAGGCGTGTGCACACGTACTGTTTCACCATGTTGCTGAAATGCTGCCTCGTGCTAAGATGTTCCGTATCAGCTGGTGGTGCTGGTTGTTGTGGCGTGCTGACAAAGCTTTTCCACATTTTGGCCATGCTAACCCTCCCTTTTGAGGTGCTGGGGGTGCCCCAGCTGCGTTGGCGACTTCTTCCTCCTCCTCTGCCTTCGCCTTGGGCTTCCATTGAGCCCCCGCTGTCAGGTGGGAATGCCATCAGCAGCGCATCTACCAGCGTGTGCTTGTACTCACACATCTTACGATCACGCTTTAGTGACAGAATTTAGGATGGCACGTTGTCCTTGTAGCGGGGATCCAGCAGGTTGGCCACCCAGTAATCAGCACTGGTTAGAATGTGGGCCACTCAGCGGTCGTTGCGCAGGCACTGCAGCATGTAGTCGCTCAACTGCCCTGCAGTTGCCTTTCAACATGCTTTATTAAAAGCCCGAACACCGAACTCGAACCCAAACTTTTCAGGCAAAGTTCGGGTTCGGGTACCCAAAATCGTAAAGTTCGGTATGGACCCGAACTTTTTAATTCGGGTTCGCTCAACACTAGCCAAAACTCTTTGTGGAATAGATTTAACATAGAGCTGGAAACATTCCTCAGGAATTTTAGTCAATATTGATATGATAGCAGCACACAATTGCTGCACATTTGTCAGCTGCACATCCATGATGATAATCTCTTATTCTCCTACATACCAAAGGTTCTTTATTATAATGAAATCCAGTGAAGTATGGAGGCCAATTGAGTACAGTGAACTCAGTGTCCTGTTCAAGAAACCAGTTTGAGATGATTTAACCTTTGTGATGTGACATGGCGAGTTATCCTGCTGGAATTAACCATCAGAAGTTGGATATACATCAAATGGTTGGACACAGCAATAATACTAAGATAGGTTAATTTAGTACTCAGGGGGCCACAGTGTGTCAAGGCAACAGCTATTGTTTTTCTAATATTCCCTTACCTAATTTTGGATACCCTGTGCAAATTGTAGCTCTGTTGCCCATTGTTAGTTGACTGGTGTGGCAAGCAATGTGATGATCTGCTTCTGTCACCCAGCTGCTTCAAGGTTTGCCATGTTATGTGATCAAAGATACTCTTCTGCATACCTTGGTTGTTACTAGTGGTTATTTCAGTACTGTGTCTTTCTATCTGTTCAAACCAGCCAGGACATTCTTATTTGACCTCTGGCATCAACTAAGCATTTTCATTCAGAAGACTGCCACTCACTGCAGGAGGAAAACACAACAACAATTTTCTCCCTCTCAGCTTCTCCTGCAATTAAGGCTGAGATGGGGAAAAAGGAGAAACACTAAACAGCCTAGGAAACTTACAGACTTTTATCTTTCCCCTGAGCACCAGCAGGATCAAGATGGAGCCAGACGGGTGACCTCACATGCACATGCAGCTTCATCTACAATCCTTTCAGATTCCAACAGAGTTATGCACTCTCCTAGGAAGGAAACAATCCTGGGTGAAACCTCTCAATCTTCTTCAACAGGCACCAGCCCTGTAAAATCAAAGCAGAAACTTTCCTCCAATGATGATTTAAAAGGTAGGAAAATCTCTAATAAATATGCTGCAATAGAAGAGTCTTCCTTAGACCCAATAGATTCCTTTCCTACTTCTGATCAGCCTATATCAGATACTACCCTTGGGCAAATGCTAGTGTCCCTGCGAAGCTCTCTTCATAGTGACTTTTTTTCACTGTTTCAACAGCTTAAATGGGAGTTGCATGATATTGGGGACAGAGTTGATCATCTTGAAAACAAGATGGGTGAATATGCCTCTGCTTACAACGATTTAGTTGATTCCCATAATGAAGCTTTTGAAAACATGCAACAAGTTCAATTGAAACTTGCTGATCTGGAAGACAGATCTCGCAGGAACAATATTAAGTTCAGAGGCATTGCTGAAAACATCTCAGCAACAGAGTTGACAGCATACCTTCAAAACTTGTTCACTGCAATAAATCCCAATGCTGCTTCTTATGAGCCTATTTATTGACAGAGTGCACAGAATTCCCAAACCATCCTATCTTCCAGATAAGATTCCTGGGGATGTTCTGGCATGTATCCACTGCCCCCACATTAAAGAACAGCTAATGGAGTATTCCAGGAGAAATACTACCTTACCCGATCCATTTGCTCATATTTCCATGTTCGCTGACATATCACAAGCAACAATTTTGGGAGGGAAAAAAATTCTTCCAATCACACAAGCACTTAGGATCCATCAAATCCCATATTAATGGGGCTTCCCAGTCAAGCTATTGATCACGAAGAATGGATCTCTCCATGTTGGTAAACGCCCCAGGCGGGTAGTGATCTGCTGAAACTTTGGGATATATATAAACTGAAAGTCCAAAATGCTGATTCAAGTTCAAATAGTGCCTCCAATAATATTACTACTGAATGAAGAACAAAATCCTAAGGAAAATTTTTTTTTTTATACATTATATTATAATCTATTTAGTAAATTGGGTCAGGGGACCCTGTTTTCTTTACAGTTTGAATTGTTTTTCTCCTACACCACTTTTGCATCGACCACCCTGAAGGCTCAGTGCTCGCCTCTATGCCTCCATGTTTACAAAGTGCAGTATGCTACTGCAGTTTGAATCCTTTTGGATTCATATATTCTGTTTGTTCTGGTTATCCTTCCTCCCTTTTACTTTTTTGTGCCTTTTCCTTGGCATTTTATTTTATTTTTTCCTTTTTGAGGTTTCACAGGCTACCCTTACAAAAAGTTTGCAAGGCACTGCAATGTGCTATTTACCACAGCATGCAAACCTTTTCCAACAATGGTTCTCAACATTCTATCCTTGAATGTTAAAGGACTTAATAGCCCTTTTAACATAGAGCATTATGGGATGACGCTGGAAAATTGAATAGCAACATATGCCTACAAGAAACACATTTCAATGTAGCAAACACTCCACAATTTTCTAATAACAGATTTCCTCATATCTTCCACTCAAGATATACTCAAAAAAAAAGAGGAGTTTTGCACTGTCAGTGCAAATGTATATTTTTCTTTAATCCATAAGGAATCGGATCAACAAGGCAGATATATCATTTTAGTAGCCTCAATCAATAACATTCTACGAACAATTTTGAATATCTATGCTCCCAATGACCGGCCAATCACTTACATTAAAAAAGTTGTTGACTTCCGGTTCCGGCGCCCCGCGAGCAGGCAGCATGTAAGCCCAGCTCCTGCTCGCCTCCGGGATTCCAGCGTGATAAGCCGGCACGATCTCCGCTCCCACCGCCCGCATCTCAGCGCATACTTACCAGCGTGTGGATGGATCGATTCCTGGAGCTGTCCTCCTCTTCTAAGCCGCAGGATACTATGGGGAAGAGGGATAAGATCCGCTCTACCCCCTCCAAGATGGCCGCCGCATCCCTGTCTTCACCAGCCTCCAGCGTGGCTGCATTAAAGGTACAGTCCTCTGATCAGTCAGAGAGTTCTCAACCTGAAAAAATAGCTGATGCAGTGGCAGCTTTGCTAAAACCTACTTTATTGGAGGCCATTGATGCTGCAGTACAAAAATGTTTACAGTCTGTGAAGAAAGATTTAAAGGAGCACTCACATAGATTGGATAATGCGGAACAGCGCATCACGTTAGTTGAGGATGATGTTACCTCTACTTTGACTTACTTTATCTACGTTAGAAGCCAAGGCACAGATGCTACAGGATAAAATAGAGGATTTGGAGAATAGATCCAGGCGCAATAACCTGCGGGTAGTGGGCCTCCCAGAAAATATCAAACCAGCACAGCTACATGATATTTGCTCTACAATATTGCCCAAGATATTGGGCCTTACTGCGCCCTGTAAGGTGGAACGTGCTCACAGGCTGGGCCCGGCCCGTGCAGAACGATCTAACCCTAGACCAGTGCTTGTGGCCTACTCCTATTATGCGGACAGAACTCGCCTGCTCCAAGCCTTTCGGAACCAACGAAAGCTGCAATATGAAAATGCCTCTCTGCTGCTATTTGCGGACTATTCTGCAGAAGTTTCACGCAAGAGACGCAGCTTCCAGCGAGTATGTTCCATGCTTTATCAACATAAATTACGTTTCACCTTGGCTTACCCTGCAATCCTACATTTCACTGATTCACAGGGGAGAAAATATTCGCTCACCTCGGCCGAGGAAGCTGAAAATTTAGTCCATACTTTAACATCTGAGATGTCCCCTGCTCCATCTGCAAGTTCTGACGCATCATCGCCACGTTTGAACGGGCGCTCCTCTATCCCGGTGTACTCCCCTAAAGCTCCTAGGCAATCAGATGGTCCTCCTACCAAGAAGATCCGTGACACCCACCGCTCTGAGATGCAACCAAGGGCGAGATAATCTGCTTTAAGATCAGCCATATCGGAAAGTGCCTTATTTTTGTTGTTTCAACTTGAAACCTATCATAGTTCTATCCCATTATGTGAGGCGTGAGCTTACGTCTACTACTGGAATGATGCTTTTTCCAATGTTGTTGAGTTGGAATGACTTTTATTGCTCTGCGAGGAAAAAAGGAAAGTCACTTATCCACAGTGTTTGTTTCTCCCCCCTTGTCTTATCCTTGACCCTTCCCCATGTTTATGTTGTTGAGATGGGACACACTTTCTTTGCTGATTTTTGTATCAACCATGTTGATCTAATTGGCCGAGCTTGGTTCCTTTCCGTGAAATTTAGCTCACTGCCAGTTCTCTGTTATCCTGTGGCATATGATGTTTATTTGACGCGATGCATGTATTTGTGGTACTCACCTGGTCTGCTTCTCTTTCTTGGCAGTAGGCATGTATATAATTTGTATAAACCCCATACCCATCTGATATGCAAATAGTCTCCTGGAATGTTAAGGGGCTGCGATCCCCTAATAAGCGCATGGCCATATTACGCCACCTGAAAAGATTGAAAGCTGATATTATCCTGCTGCAAGAAACACATCTGGGAGCTGATGACTTCCATAGAATGAAGAAATTATGGGTCGGGGAAGTTTATGGTACCCCCTCTGTTGATAGGAAGGCAGGAGCTATGATCCTGTTTCATAGGTCCTTCCAAGGTACGATCAAAACAGTGAAGTGCGACTCAGCTGGCCGCATTTTGCACTTGATCATTCAATTTTCAGATTATGACCTGTCTATCTATAACATATATGCTCCCAACTCGCCCTCTTCCGCCTTTTTCCAGGAGGTGACTAGTTGGTTAGCCCAAGACCCTACCCCCTGTAAAATAGTTGGGGGAGATTTCAATTCTGTTATGGTGCAATCGGAGGATCGACAATCTACTCCGACTCCAAATACTGCCAGGTCTTCTCCCCACTTGGTATTAGCAGATTTTGTTCAAGCAATGTCTTTGAATGATGTTTGGAGGCAATACCATCCCCTGGAACGCCAATTTACTTTTGTATCACAGGCCCATATAGCACAAGCTCGTTTAGATTACCTATTTTGCACAGATGCGGTACTGGAAAGACTAGAATCACCGTAAATACATGTACTGGCATTATCAGACCATTCCCCCATATCTGTTACCCTGCGGGATAGTTTCCCCAAGGGGGATTATTTACCCTGGCGTTTTCCCTCTTACCTATGTAAAGATCCTGAGTTCCAGGGAATGCTAACGTCCTCGTGGCTGGAATATACACAACATAATGCAGCCCATAGGGACGAACCTGTACTTTTTTGGGAAGCAGGTAAAGCCTTCCTCAGAGGTCAGATCATTTCCTTTGTGTCCAAAAAGAAAAGGCTGACCCTTTCCCACTTCTTGTCTGCACAACGCAGTCTTAGAGACGCGCAACAGGCGCTTACTGATAATCCCTCCCCAGTTGCTAGACAGATATGGCGTGACGCCAAGCATCAATTTGACTTAAAGCTATATCAATACGAACAACTGAAATCTAAGTACAGAGATTTGGAATTTCACAAATTTGGTAACAAGTCAGGTAAAATGCTGGCGAACTTGGTTCGCGCAAAATACAAACCAACTCATATTCCACAACTAAAGTCGTCTGAGGGTGCTATAGTCACCTCACCTAAAGTGGTGAACCAATGTTTGGCACAATACTTTCAGGATTTATACTCCCTCCCGCTCTCAGATGAGACAGCTGGCTCTGCGTTCCTATCCTCTGTAGATATGCCCAAATTGCAACATGATGATTTGGAGATACTAAATGCCCCTATTACCAAGGAACAAATTCAAAGGGTTATCGCGCACTTGAAAAATGGGAAGGCCCCGGGGCCTGACGGCTTCACTGCCGAATTTTATAAATTTCTTAACGAGAAGGTGGCAGATGACCTTCATGCTATGTACTCCACCTTATGGGATGGAGGCACCTATTTTCAATCGGGGCAGGAAGCATATATAAAACTTATCTTAAAAAACGACAAAGATCCATGTGACCCGGAGTCATATCGCCCCATTTCTCTGATAAATATTGACGCGAAAATTTTATCTAAAATCCTAGCAGATAGATTGGCAAGGTTATTGCCTTCACTTATCTTCAGGGCAGGTCGGCTGTGGCCAACATCAGGAAAGTGCTGGTTGCCCTAGAGATAGCAAAGCAACAGCAGCCCGATCCTGATATGGCTATCATTGCAATAGATGCGCAAAAAGCATTTGACACGGTGAATATCACCTGGCTTTTTAAGGTACTTCGCCACATTGGGCTGGGAGGCTCATTTCTGAACTTATTGAAGGCAATGTATGCATCCCCAAAGGCCAATATACTGACACCTGGGTTCCTATCTGGTCCCCTTACATTATACAGAGGAACCAGGCAAGGATGCCCCTTGTCGCCCCTCCTATTCAACCTTGCATTAGAACCGCTGGTTAGATGTTTGGATACCACCCCATCTCTGCATGGTATTCCGGTGCATGACGGGGAGCTGAGATCCGCCTTTTTTGCGGACGACATATTGATATTCACATCTGACCCTAGAGGGGATTGCAATGCTATTAGAACCTTATTCAGTACATATGAAAGTTTTGCGGGCCTCAAAATAAATTTCGCGAAGAGTGAAATTCTCTCCCTAGCCAGGTCTGGGGCGGTTGCTGACCGCTGGAGAGCGGAGGTTCCATTCAAAATTGCTTCACAATCCATAAGATACTTGGGTTTGCACATAGGGCGTATGCCCTCCTCATTGTACTCTTTGAACTATCCTCCCTTGATCACCAAGATACTGCGGGAGTTGAAGATGTGGGAGAACCTACCACTATCTTTTCTGGGCCGCTGTCATTTGGTGAAAATGATGTCATTCTCTAAATTGCTCTATCCCATGCAGACTTTGCCTCTGTTACTTACTCATACTGATATCAATGCACTAAACAGAGCTTTTACAAAATTTATTTGGGCAGGTAGACGCCCCAGAATCTCACTTTTGAAATTGTACCTACCAAAGACGGAAGGAGGGGTGGGCTTTCCAAATATAAGGATCTATAATTTGGCATGTATAACCAGACATGTTGTGGACTGGCTTGGAGGCTCTTCCTATTATTCTAACCTGTCCCTGGAAAGTGCTATGTCCCACCCATGGAACTTGTGCGCCCTTTTGCATTGTAGACTGACAGCGCTTCCACCAGCCCTACGCCACAACTTAATAATTAGGGATACGGTAATCACATGGAAGGTTATTAGACGAAAATTTAAACTTCCTTTCTGTTTCTCTCAATATCTCCCTATATGCGGTAATCCCCGATTCCCCCAGGCACAGGAATATGGAGCCTTTAAAATTTGGAAAGAAAACGGTCTGATTTATTTTAATGATCTTTTTGGACAGGATATGTCTAAACTACTCCTGTCGACTTTACAAAGCAAGTATAATATTCCGGAATGGGCGCTGCACCCCTTATACTATAGTCAGGCGGTGTCCCACCTCAAATCTCTGGTTCACCGATATGTAGGCTTTCAGGGCTCCAGTGCCTTTGACAGGATTTTGACGCTGTCCCCTCCAAGCATATCTAATATACATGCCTATCTGCTACCTTCCTTTGTTAAGCCCCTGTCAGTCTCCAATGTATGATTATGGCAAAAAGACTTTCCCGATCCGGGGATTGTTGATACAGTTATACAAGGTTATCTGACTGTCAGAAAATCCATTGTAAATGAGGTTTGGAGGGAATCACAATTTATGTTACTACATAGAGCTTACAAAGTGTTCAGGCCTGCAACGGCAGATGTGCAGTATGAACAATGGCATTTTCAATGCCCAAAATGCAATAGTCCCAATGCCTCTCTCACTCATCGCCTTTGGTTCTGTCAACATATTGAGCAATTCTGGCGACAGATTATTGTGTTTGTGTCTAAAATTACTGGACATCTTATCCCTAATAACCCTTCCCTCCTTCTGTTTGGTTCATGGGAACAGGCCAGCCAGGTTGATATGCCTTATTCATTGCAACGCTGGACTAATGTGTGTTTGTTAGCTGCTAGAAGAATAATTATGCGCAATTGGATCCAACCTTCGTCCCCCACACTGGAACAAGTCATTACCTCATTGAAGGCTTTATTTCATACTGAGATGTTGGATGCCCGGATACAGGGCGATGACCGTATAACTTATTTCTGGCAACAATGGTACAAATTTATGTCATGTACCTTTACAGACACGGAAAGCTCACTGATGTTACAGGACTTTCAATATTCTACATGGTATATTACCAATATTACATTTTCTGCTAATGTGCATAGTTGATATTTTCTGTACTCCTTCTCAACTTCAAGTGTCCCCTGCCCCCCATGTCTTCCCCCCTTTTCTTTTTTGTTTCATCCCCCGGTTAAACTGTTGTTTATGATGTGTATTTGTAAAATGATAAAATTAATAAAAACTGGTTTGAAAAAAAAAAAAAAAAAGTTGTTAAAAAAGCAAAAAAAACTACAAGGATCTTTACTTATATGCGGAGACTTTAACTGTATCCCAAACTTGATACATCTAACAAGAAAGTCAAATCAAGACCTACCTTAGCACAATTTCTCTTACAAGAAGACTTACATGACGCCTGGAGATGCCTACATTCTTCTGAACAAGACTACACTTTTTATTCTAAACCACACCATTCCTATTTACGAATTGATCTATTTTTATTAGATAAATGGTCTCTTCAAATGGTTAAAAGTGCTGTCATCCACAACATTACATGGTTTGACCATGCTCCAGTAGTACTGTCCATACAGGAAGAACTAGAGACAAATCCAACTCGGCTCTGGAGAAATAATACCTCTCTTTTTGCAAACCCGAAGACCAGCAAATACATCCTAACTTGTCTTAAAGAGTTCATTGATATCAATAACACTCCTACAATAGATCCTACGATTTTGTGGTGCTCCCATCCTTATATGAAAGCTATTCTTTTACAAATAGCCTCTAGGGAGAAAAAAAAAAGAACCAAACAATTAGATTTGCTATTGGGGAACATTAAGTCATTAGAACTATTACACAAGTCTCAAATTACTGCCTCAATCTCGGAAGAACTTTTTAAATGTAGAAATGAATTAAGACTCTTGTTGATTTCCAAACAGGACAAATTGTATAGAATATTAAAATCTACATACTTTAGTCAAGCCAACAAATCTGGTAAGCTATTAGCTAACCAATTAAAATCTAAAGCGGCCAAAAACAGAATAGCCCACGTTCTCTACCCCCTTACTAAAGCTAGGTCGTCCAACCCACAAGACATTGCGAATGCATTTAAAGATTACTATTTCTCTTTGTATAATTTGAAGGACGGCCCTAATACTTTACAACCTACAAATCTCTACATGGAAGAATTTTTAAAATCATGTAAACTACCCACTTTGTCATCACAACAACTTAAGGAGCTTAATCAACCTTTCATTTATCAAGAGATTGAGTCAGTAGTTTCTTCTCTATCTTTGAATAAGTCACCAGGAATAGATGGTTTCTCCTCTGAATATTACAAAACATATAAACAGATATTGTCCCTGTATCTCGTAAATATTTATAACCAAGCTATGCAAAATGGTAATTTCCCTAAAGAGATGGTAAAAGCGGTCATAATTACAATTCCTAAGCCAGAAAAGGACCCATCTCTAGTTCACAACTATAGACCAATCTCATTATTAAATAATGACATCAAAATCTATTCCAAAATAATTGCACAAAGACTTCTTAATATACCACCTCTATTTATTAACAAAGATCAAATTGGGTTTGTAAAAGGTAGACAAGCCCCAGATAGGACTCGACGTATGTTAACCTATTCCAATATTGTGAACACCATAACCTCCAATCTACCTTTATTACTTTAGACGCTGTAAAAGTGTTCGAGCGCTTACATTGGTCCTATCTCCAGAAAACACTCTCTGCTTTTGGATTTAATAGGTCAATTCTATCTGCCATTATGGCACTATATACCACACCAACAGCACATGTATTCACATCCAGCATGCTTCCACCAGAATTTTTAGTCACCAAGGGAACAGGGACAGGGATGCCCGTTATCCCCAATCCTCTTCTCTTTAGTGATAGAATCTTTGGCTCAGAAAATCAGATTGAATAACAATATAAAGGGGGTGACAATAAAATATCCCATGTCATTGGATTGTTCGCAGATGATATTATTCTAACACTTACCAACCCAATTGAATCCATTGAAGCACTACTGCAAACTATCTCAGAATTTAGTAATATTAATTATTATAAGATAAACTTGTCAAAATGCAACATTTTAAATATTGGGATCCCTCTTAAGACACAAAAAAATATAGCTGAAAAATTCCCCTTTATTTAGGTTCGGAATGCTTTCCCTTATCTGGGAATAAAACTATCGTACCCTAGCGTTGACACCTACAAATACAATTTTTCACCCCTACTCAAAACAATACAAGATAAACTAAAAAAGTTAAGTACTATTCAACTCTCTTGGATAGGAAGAATATCTTCTTTCAAAATATCTCTTTTACCTAAAATTTTATATTTATTTAGAACTTTACCTATTGTTCTCCCTACACAATTTTTCATAACTATTCAAAACTCATTGAATTACTTTATTTGGAATTACAAAAGGCCTAGAATAGCTAGTCGTTTTCTTATACGTCAGGTAAAGGTAGGGGGTGTGGGACTACCGTTGATCCAAGATTATTACTTTGCTTCTCTATTAGATCAGCTGGAGAAATGCCTTTTTCTTAACACCCAAACAAGATGGCTAAATATAGAAACATCCATATTAAATGGAGATAATTACTTGGCTTATTTAAAAGCAATTTCACTTACATCTAAAATTAAAATCCCATATCTACACTCAATAGAAGCTATGGTATTAGCATGGAAAAAATTATTCAAGTTATCTGATTCTTTAGAGGACTCACTTCCTCTTCAAACCCCTATTAGATCATACGAATATCTAATTAACAATTTGAATATATCATCATGGGCAAATAAAGGATATAACTATATGCATAACCTCCCTACCTTTTCTTCTTTAGCAGATAAATATAAATTATGGCAAATTCAACATTTGTTAAAATCCTCTTCGTTCCCTACCAATAAGGTACCATCCAAATTCTGGCATCGTTGTCAAGGTACCATATCCCATAAGCGGGGTATCTCTATTTATTATAACCTTTTACAATCCAAAGACAAATGGCAGAGACTCCCAATTTTTTCTATATGGGAGAAAGACCTGCAGTGTACCATCACTTTACCTAAATGGAAAGCTGCGGTTATTTCTATGATCTCCTTTACTAAGTGCTTATTCCACTGGGAGTGTTACCAAAAAAATGCTTTTAAGATGGTACAGAACCCCTTTTAGACTGGCAAAATTTACCCCTAACTACTCTCCATTATGTTGGCGAGGATGGGGGAACATTGGTACGTATATGCATATGTTCTGGGAATGTACCAAAATTCACTCATTTTGGTTAGAAATCTCCAATATGTTACAGAAAATTATCGGTAGCACCTTTAATATCTCCCCTGAACTTGCGATACTAAATATAGGAATAGATAAATTCCCTAGCTCTCACGGGGTGGTAATTTCTCATATTTTAATCGCTGCGAGACTAACAATAGTGAGTAAATGGAACCAAAACATTACCCTTTCATTTTTAGAAGTGATAGAGAGAGTCAACCAACAGTACTGTCATGAAAAAGCCTTTGCATATACTAATTCAACATCTAAAAAATTTTAATATCAATGGCGCATAAGGTCTACTATTTCAAATGTAATTGGATGAAGTCCTATAAACCACCCGATATTGCTTAAAAACATTTTCTTACTTTAATGTGAAACTCAAATTAATTATTTGATATATAATTTTTCCGACTGTGAACCTCTTTTGGTTGTTACTTTTTTTTTCTTTTCTTTCTTACATTTTGTTTAACATGTTTTCTTTTGTATCTGTTTTATTATTTTGTTTTATTGTTACTGTTATTGTACCAAGTACACAAATAGTTGTGCAGCTGGTCCGATAAAATGTATTATGGTTTAAAGATGAACTATGATTTAATATATTTTTGAATCTACCGTGGCCTTTACAACAGCATATAGCATCTTCCATATTTTGTATGCAAGCTTATCTCCTGTTTCCAAAAGCATTTTGAAGCAAACACATTTTACCCATATGCTGAAGGCACATGTGCCTATAAAAATGGTATATACTCATTATATAACTAAAATTATATAACTAAAATGAGCATTAATGGTTTTAGGAAATGCAAATTAGATTGAATAACCTTTTATTTTCCATTATAAAGTTCATAGTAACGAGGGATCAATGTGACAAAAATGAAAAGATAATTACTTTGTGACACACCAGCTGAATTTATTTGCTAGCTTTAACTGAACCAAAAGTACAGATGATACTTAGAAAAAAAAATCATAATTAGTTTTTTTGTCAACAGAACTAGAACTAAATAAAAAAAGTGGCATTGTTGAGTTTTGAAGGGAAAACTAATATACCTAAAGCCATATTGTACCTTTTGATTTTTTATATGAGGCTAAATAATTTTTAAAGAAAAAAAATAAGACAATGCAGATCTATCACCACGATTGTAACATTATATAACAGGGTGACTTTGTTGTTTGTTTTTTTTTCTACCATTTTTGGAGAGGACCCCTTCCCTTTACCCTTTCTGAAGGGATACCTGCAGCCTACTGGCATACATACTTCACATATCCCAGGAGACTGTGAACTGGTCCTTCTGTGCATGCCCGTGAGCAGGCATGCATCATAAGTGACTTTCCTAGAATGTAAAAAGAAAGTGCTCAGTCTCACACATAAGTATATTACATTTTCAGGAAGACACTTCACTTGATCTTGTGCCTGTGGAATGTGGGATATAGTCATGTGAAAAAAAACCCAGAAGAGAGAAGAAAGAAGACAGCTGCACCGGAAAGAAGAGAGAAGTCAGGATTGCGTGGGACTTGCAATGCTTGGCTCTTGCTTGCTTTTGGAAGGATCTAGGGCTTTTTACCAGTAAAAATAAGTAGTGTATTTTTTTCTGGAGAAAGATTATCTTTATTATTTATGCACCCTCACTTTGCCTAAGCAAAACTGAAGGTACAATTGAATTTTAAAGAGCATATGTGGAAAAAAGGTGAGTATCAGCCTAGCAAAAGAACTTTTTAGCAAAAATTATTTCCCTTTAAACAAGGAAGTGAGACAACAAATACTCTTAAAACCATGAATTATAGATATAAACATACTTTACACAAACTTCAAACAAATAAAGGGGCTTTCACAACACAGAAGGCTACAAGAAAGTGGTGGTTTTGCCAAATTCAGACACCCAGCCACCTGACATTTTCCAAGACTGGAGAAAATAGACTATCATGGGTGAACTTGGGTGATCCAGCAAACCTGGAATGCATTTGGTCAAGGATTAAAAACATTTGCCAACAAATAGCAAATGATCTTTAAGAAATCTAATCCAGGATTACCTGGATTACCCAAATTCACCTATGATAGTCTATCTTGTCTAGTCTTGGAGAACTTTAATAAATCATTAACAATTTATCAGTTTTAAATGCACTTTGCTTTTTAGTTTTTACTTTTTTATCTTTACCTGTACGTATTTGTACTTATTGTTACACCATGATCACCATGATGGTGTACTCATTTTCCAACAAATTTGTAAACAAATTGACAAGCAGCACATTGCTGTCTGTAATTCATACATTAACATTCCTACACGATCATGCTTTGAAAGTCACAATAACAGCAAAACTCACATGTGCTATGATGTGATCATGTGCAAGGTGGTGACTACTGAGGTTTAACTTGCAGAGGGCACTGTCTGGAGGTGGCAGTTATCATTTGTTTAATAATAGCATTCTCAGAAAAAATGACAGCATTAAAACATATTAAAATAAAAACATTTGTCATACTTTAATAAATAAAAAATCACAAAACAGAACCCTAAATAAAATGCACACAAATGTATTTATGAAAGTAAGCCATGGAGTTATTTTAGGTTAACAGACATGCTGGCTCTTTAAATTTAGCCTGGGGATCAATGACCTCTGTTCATAAATGGTTTGAATATTACACTGATCAACAAACATTTTCTTGCTAAACAGATTAAAGTCATTAAAGAGATTAAAGCAAAATTAAAGTAGATATGCCTACTAGGGATGAGCGAGCGAGATTTGTAAGTTTGATCCCACGTCGAATTGAGCCTTTCTTACCGAACATTTACAGAGAACGGCTGTAATGCGCCTGGGCACACAAACCACTACCGACTCCAGATATCCTTGAATAAGGTTTATTCAGAATGGTACAGCACAGCAAGGGTTAAGTCCAATCAAGCAAGGTACAGAAGGATAAGGCAAAAGCAGGTCAGTAACAATCCGGGTGGATCCCTCCGCCTGCAGAGACAGACAAGCTGTGAGCAGAGGAGCAGCCTTGGTTATGCTGCTTGCTACTGAGGGGTCTCCCTCTGTGGCTGGGAACCCCAGGGACACCGCAGGCTCGCAGGGCGGGTAAGTTCCTTACAACGGCCTTGTGATTCACAATGAGGTTGTGTTCTCGCCGAACGAACGAGGGAAAAAGCAGGGGGCGGTAACGCCTACTATTTCTGGAGAGAATTTTGGCTGGGAGTGAATTATTTGCTCCCAGGATGCACAGCAAGGCCCAGCAGTCCAATCAGGAGAGATCTGGGCATAGGCATATATATACAGGAAAGTCACTCCATCTTGTGTTCTGTGTGAAGGATAGAAGCTGGGAAAGACATGGATTGTGACAGACAGGTTAGGAGCCCTATGATTATCTATATATATACAAATATAGCAGTTTTTGATGCTTTTGTACTACTCTCAAAAAATACAGATATTTCAGTATTTAATACCTCCTGCTATTTAGCAAAAAAGCCACTTTGCTACAGAAAAATATATGTCCTACTCAAAAAAAAATACAGATCTTTCAGTGTTGGATACCTCTTGCTTTTTACCACAGACCGTTTGGTAAAAAAACATTTCTGTCCTACTATATCAAAAATATAGATATTTCAGTGTTTGATACCTCTTGCTTTTTACCAAAGAAGACCATTTGGTAAAAAAAAAAAATTCTGTCCTACTATATAAAAAATACATATCTTTCAGTCTTTGATACCTCTTGTTATTCACCAAAGACCGTTTGGTAAAAAAAAAACATTCTGTCCTACTGCATAAAAAATACATATATTTCAGTCTATGATACCTCTTGCTATTTACCAAAAATCGTTTGGTAAAAAAAATTCTGTCCTACTGTATAAAAAATACAAATATTTCAGTCTATGATACCTCTTACTAATTAAAAAAGAAGACAATTTGGTACAGAAAAAAATCTGTCCTACTATATAAAAATACAGATATTTCAGTGTTTGATACCTCTTGCTAATTACCAAATAGGACAGTTTGGTACAGAAAAAAAATCTGTAATACTATAAAAAATACAGATATTTAGGTGTTTGATACCTCTTGCTATTTACCAAAGAGGACCGTTTGGTAAAAAAAAAAAATTCTGTCCTACTATATAAAAAATAAAGTTATTTCAGTGTTTGATACCTCTTGCTATTTACCAAAAAGACTGGTAAAAAAATTTCTGTCCTACTATAAAAAAAATACAGATATTTCAGAATTTGATACCTCTTTATTTACAAAAGAAGACCATTTGTTAAGGAAAAGTTTCTGTCCTTTATATGAAAAATACAATACAGTCTTTGATAACTCTTGCAATTTACCAAAGAAGCCAGTTTGGTACAGAAAAATTTCTGTTCTACTATAAAAAAATGCAGATATTTCAGTGTTTGTTACCTGCTGCTATTTACCAAAGAAGACCGTTTGGTATAAAAAAAAAATTCTCTCCTACTATAAAAAAATACAGATATTTTAGTGTTTGATACCTCTTGCTATTATTAACGCCCCTAGAGTTCTAATTCTGTAATTTTTTGTTGCAAAAAGTGATCCTATTTTTTTTGCATAGAAATTTTTGTTTATATTGTGGGCCTGTAATTCTTCGGATTAACTCCCAGGTATGATAAATATATTTATTTATTTTATTAGAATCATAAATTATAATATAATACATAATTATAAATCATTATTAAAAAAAATATGAAATATTAGCCCAAAACAATGTAATTTTTTTATCAAAAATTTCTTACTGAAATTTTTCAAACAAGGGTGCAATATTTTTGATAAATAATAATATAAATTATATGCAGATTTTAGAAAAAAAAATATTTACTTTTTTAGTAGACATCCCGGGTGTGGTAGATTTTGAAGCAGGGTGCTGCACAAAGCCCAACATCACAGTCAGGACTAGTGTTGATGTTCGAATTCAGGTTGTGCCTATATTCAACCTGAATATGGCTGTTCGAATTCGGGTAGACCCGACCCGAAAAACACGGGATTTGACAGAAAAAACTTTTTTTCTGAAATTATTTATTTCGTATGTGTTTTTTATTTTAAACTTGTTCTTTTTTTATTTTTTACAGGTTATCCGACAATGACATTATGAATCATAATGTCATTGTGGGATTCCTGGACCGTGGGAACTTTGCGGTCACAGCTAATTGAAAGCAGGTGCCTTCAATTAGCTGTAACTGCAGGCAATATGAGGGCAATAGAGGTTGAATGGAGATACTGGGCCTAAATTATCAATTATCCGCGCTCGCTGGTCGAGCGTACTTTCGCACTTCCAGCGAGCCGGTTTCCCGCGGTTCGGAGTTGAGTGTGCTCGTACACTCGCCCCCTCACTGCCAGTCGGATTCCTGCCTTGATAATATTGAGCAATAGGGTTCGCGAATCTGCCAAATAAGGCGATTAGATTTCAGCTGCGCGATTAAGGAGGATCTGTTAAGCTGTCACTGGTGAGATCATAGCAATTAATGTCAAAGGTGGTTTAAAAAAACATTTAGTGATTTCACTTGTGTATACACACACACACACAAACAAACCAGTCCAGTTATAATAGTACTAATGAAAATGCATATGTATTTCTATACATTTAAATGTATTTTGACATACACACACAAGTGAAATCACTAAATGTTCCTTAATACATGTATTATCACATGTTTGCCTATAATCTTTTACTAAAATATTTGATTTCTCCAAAGTCAAACTAGAATGAAGTTTTAATCAGGTCACAAATGTTTGTTCACATAATTTTTTACGGTCATACTATTGTGTGATGACATACTAGAAAGTGCCACTTAGTATATGTCCAGTTTGATAGAAATTAGTTTGCAGTGTTGCAACTAAAAGAAAAAGTATCTAAACAACAAGTGCAACAAATGTACCTATAAATGAAGCAAGTTTGTGATTGAGTAGAATGTAACATAAAAAAGTAGCACTTACACAAAAAAACATCAAGCATTAAAGATTCAAACTGACCTATAAAATGGACTGGAGATGTGCACAGAACAGGTCGCAGGTGTGTGCTTATCAATTGCTATCACCTCACCATTGAGCTGAAAATTAATCGCCTTAATTGGCATATTTGAGATCTTTGCTCATCTTTGCAGGAAACCAGCAGGCGAGTTCACTAGAACTCAGGCCCGACTCGCAGTAATAGAGCTTGCTGACCGGCGCGTATGTACGCATGTCGAGAGTATGCGCATTTCATTGATAAATCAGGGCCTATATGTTTTGTTATGTCTACCTGTTTTTACAAATAAAGATTATAAAAAAAAAAAAAACAGAAATATACTTCAAAGTAAAATACAGAAGCGTTGCCTAGCTTGTACCGAGTTCACAATATCACACAGGTATGCTACAATGGTGTCTCAAGGTTCTGACGCGTTTCACCCAAACCTAATATTCTAAAGGATACAGTATTCTATTTGGTGAAATATTGTATAGTATATAGGGGTCACGGGAGGGGAGGAAAACAGAAAGATAAATACAAGGGACTAGGCCTCCAATGGCTAGGGAAAAGGGAATGGTCACCCCTTGCAGACACCCTAACCTAGCCCTATCTCCTAACAGTATGAGTATCCCCTGATGGTGGGAATACTCATACACAGGAACCTAGGCCCTACTAGCCCTGCATAGCCCTAGGAGTAGTGACTGGCTTGAGACTACTGGTTCCTTCCCTTATGAAAGACCCAGTGTATCCCTGAGGCCTAGTAAACAACAACAAAACACCAATACACCAAAAGTAATTCAACTTATCCTAATGGCAGATATATAAGCAGGAACTCTGGATAGGAAAACATACCAGCTCATCACATCCCAGCAGTGAATATCAACCGCATAGCATGAAGTGTGAGGCCAGACTAAATGGAGGAGCAGTAATGACCTCCAGCTGCACCTGATACAAGGGGTGTGGTCATTACAAACAACAACACAGAAACAAGTAAAAAACAAAGAGACTATCAGATAATCGCACATGCAGCTTTTTCACTCCATCGCATCACCCGGAAGATGTCACATCTTGCTGGGTGATGCGGTGGGGATGTCCCCGCCCTGCTCACTCTCCTGCTCACATCAACCGGAGGTTGATCTCCGGGTGATGCAAGCAGGAGAGCAGCTGCAGTAGATTCAGGGGATGCTGCCAGCGGGAAATCTCCGCTGGTATCATCCCCTGGATTTACTATTGGCGATTGCAGTTAGATGCGATGCACCATGCAGAAATCCTGCATGGTGCATCGCATCTAACTGCAGATGGGTGCAGCGGGGTGTTGGGGACCCGGCCGGTATCTCCGGGTGATGCGAGCAGGAGAGCAGCTGCAGTAGATTCAGGGGGTGCTGCCAGCGGGAAATCTCCGCTGGTATCACCCCCTGGTTTTACTATTGGCGATCGCAAATAGATGCGATGCACCATGCAGAAATCCTGCATGGTGCATCGCATCTAACTGCAGTGGGGTGGTGGGGACCCGGGAGGTATTTAAAAGCAGATTACTCGGTAATCTGCTTTTAAATTTCCCGACCGGCCATGCCCCCCGACGGAGAAGCGCCCCGCCATCACAGCGGGATAGTGTGATCACCACTGGAGCGCGGGGCTAAGGTAAGGGGGATCCCCAAAGTTACTCCGAGTGTGACTCGGGGTTACTGCTTTTTGCATTATTTTCCCACCCCGAGTCGGGATTACTGCTGGGGGGGTTAACTTCCTTAGCGATAACCCCGAGTGCGACTCGAGGTATAAAAAGTTGCTAAAAGTGGACCCCGAGTCACACTCGGGGTTGGAACACCTATGGAAGGTTAGTAAATACAGCGCTTACCTGATCCGCCAGGGTCCCGCGTCGTCCAGCGCCGCGATCTTCGTCTTCTTCCAGCTTCTGCATCCGATGAGTCACAGGGGGAGTTCCCGCTGACATTGGTGCGTGTGTACGTCCCGGCCAGGCGAGGCGGGAAATTCAAAATCCATTTGTATTGCATTCAGTACAAAATAACTGTATTGAATGCAAAACATTGGATTTTTATGTGTAAAAGCAGTACATTGTTTTCAAGAACATTTATTTTACAGTATATATAATAGTATGAGTAAAATGTGCATTTTTTTTTTAATTTAAAAGAATTAATTTTTTTTCTTTTTTTTTAAATAGTCCTACTATTTATTCTAAAATTCTATTCTAATTCTAAAATTCTATTTTATTCTATTTATTCTAATATCTATTCTAAAAAAAAAAAAAAAAAAAAAGGTATTTCAGTGTTTGATACCTCTTGCTATTTACCAAAGAAAACCATTCGTTAAAAAAAAATTTCTGTCCTATATAAAAAATACAGATATTCCAGTGTTTGATACCTCTTGTTATTTACCAAAGAAGACATTTTTTAAAACAAGTTTCTGTCCTAATATATAAAAAATTCATATATTTGAGTCTTTGATACCTCTTGCTATTTACCCAAGAAGCCTGTTTGGTACAGAAAAATTTCTGTTCTACTATAAAAAAATACAGATCTTTTAGTGTTTGATACCTTTTGCTATTTACCAAAGAAGACTGTTTGGTAAAAAAAACTTTCTGTCCTACTATATAAAAACTACAGATATTTTAGTATTTGATACCTCTTGCTATTTACCAAAGACTGTTTGTTAAAAAAAAAATTCTGTCCTACTATATAAAAAATACAGATATTTCAGTGTTTGATACCCCTTGCTAAGTGCCAGACAGTTTAGTACAGAAAAAATACTGTCCTACTATCAAAAAAAACAGATATTTCAGTGTTTGATGCTTCTTTCTATTTACCAAAGAAGATCGTTTGGTAAAAAAACATTTCTGTCCTACTGTATAAAAAATACATATATTTTAATGATACCTCTTGCTAATTGTCAGACCGTTTGGTAAAAAAAAAATTCTGTTCTACTATAAAAAAGTACAGATCTTTACGTGTTTGATACCTTTTGCTATTTACCAAAGAAGCCAGTTTTGCTATTTACCAAAGAAAACAGTTTGTTAAAAAAAAAAATCTGACCTACTATATAAAAAATACATATATTTCAGTGTTTGATAGCTCTTGCTGTTTACCAAAGAAAACTGTTTCGTAAAAAAAAAAATTCTGTCCTACTATAAAAAAAATACAGATTTTTCAGTGTTTGATACCTCCTGCTATTTACCAAAGAAGCCAGTTTGGTACAGATACAGATACAGTGCCCTACTATTTAAAAAAAGGGGGCATAATCCCTGGGAGTCCGCTACTGTAGGACAGCAGCAGCACAAGTTGTCAAACAGGTCTGAGATGTGTGCGATGCACAAGTACGCTGGTAGATGTATTGAGAGGGCGGAATACAACCATACAGCCAGGTCATGTGGAGAGTATTGTGAACTGGGTCTCAGGGGCCTCAAGTGCAGCAGGCTCTTCTTCTGCAGCAGCAGCAGAAGCAACCAGCACAGCCGTGAAAGGAGCAATGACAGGAGTTAGCATGGCTAATGTGCCTGTACCTCCCGATGACTCTCCCTTGTTGTTTGATGAACAACCTGAGGATCTGACAGTGCGAATTTCGGAACAAGAGGCAGACTTTGAGACTCTTGGAGAGTGTGGTCAGCACTTGCTGAGTGAGGGTTCTGGATCAGTGGCTGCATTTACAGATGTTGGCTTAGATCAAAATGAGAATGATGATGATCGTGATGTCACCTGGGAACCACCAGTGCGTGTAACGGCTAGCAGCAGTTTCGAAACAGACGTAGGGGAAAGGCAGCAGCAGCATCAAATGACTGGGGATGGAAGGGGCCGCCAATCTGCCTCTTGTGAGGCAGAGGAGTGGGCACAAGCAGGGGAACAGTCAGAGACGGTGTGACCCTGGGGGAGGTGGAGCTGGAGCGGACGCAGGGCACCCAGCAGTGGTTGCACGCACCTCTCCAGTGTCGTCCTTTTTCACGTTGAAAGACCATATTGGGTGCGTAGCAATCTGCATCTTGTGCCATGGGCACATCTGCAGAGGACAGGCGGGATCACATTTGGCTACAACATCCCTGCTTTCCCACATGGGCAAGAACCACAAATCAAAGTGGGAGCAGTACTTGTGTTCTTTTGAAGGAGGTGCAACCACGTCATCCTCTCTTCTTCCACCTACATTGACTCCTTCTCCACCTACAACTGTCATTGCTACTACCTCTAAGGAGGTTGGTGCCAGCCAGACTTCTAGCGGCGATGAAGTATCAGCTTCTGCCTGCAGGTTTTGTGGCCTCAGACAATGTTTTTTCATCGCAAGATGGGTACTCCAGTGACCCCTTTAGCTCCCCTAGCTCCCAGTCCCTTCAGCCCACTCTACCAGAGTTCTGCAAAAGGCATCTTGTCAGAGCTCAAGTCCAAATTCATAATAGCAATGTCACTGCCTTAAATGAGTCACAATGGCTCAGAGTTGATATGTTCGAGAAACAGCTGGGAAAAATTAAGGTTGACAAAACACCAGGACCTGATGGATTATGTGCCCTCAAAGAGCTGAGCTGAGTGACTCTTTAGTCACTGACAAGGTACCGATAGATTGGCGTAAGGCCAATGTGGTTCCTATCTTCAAAAAGGGAGCAAAGTCATTACCAGGTTAATACAGACCCATTAGTTTAACGCCCATAGTGGGAAAGGTCTTGGTGAGTTTGATAAAGAACCTGTTAAAAAAAAAATAATATAAGTGATAGTCAGCATGGCTTCAAGAAAGACAGAAATTGTCAAACAAATTTACTCTCTTTTTATGAGGAAGTAAGTAAACAGGTAGACAGTGGAATAGCAGTTGATATAGTGTACTTGGACTTTGATAAAGGATTTGACACTGTACCCCACAGACGGTTAATATGCAAGTTAGGGTCAATAGGTTTAGAAAAGTCAATCTGTAAATGGATAGCGAACTGGCCTAAATATTGCATCCTGAGAGTTGTAACTAATGATTCATACTCTGAATGGTCTAAGGTTATTAGTGGTGTACCCCAGGGTCCAGTGTTGGGATCTTTACTGTTTAACATCTTTATAAATTATATAGAGTTTGGGATCAAAAGTACCATTTCTGTGTTTGCAGATGACACCAAACTTTGTAATGGAATTAAGTCCATACAGGATGTCTATAATCTACAAGCAGACCTGGATGTACTGTTTGATTGGGCAGCCAAGTGGCTTTTTATATAGATAAATGTAAAATTATGCACTTGGGAGCTAACAACATGCATGCTTCATATTGTCTAGGGGGAATACATTTGGGGGAGTCAGAAATAGAAAAGGATCTGGCGGTTCTGGTGGATCATAGACTTACAGCATGCAATACCAAGCTGCAATATCTAAAGCTAGTAAAGTACTTTCTGGTATTAAAAGAGGAATAGACTGCAGAGATGGAGACATTATCCTGCCCCAGTACAAAGCATTGGTCAGACCACATCTGGAATATGCAATCCAGTCCAGTTTTGGGCACCAGTTCACAAAAAGGACATTGTTGAATTGGCGAGAGTGCAGAGAAGGGCAAGTAAATAATTAAAAGGAATGGAGGAGCTCAGCTATGAGGAGAGATTAGCTAAACTGAATCTATTCTCCCTTGGGAAGAGACGTTTAGGGGGGGATATGATCTCCCTGTACAAATAAATAAATGGTCCATATAGAGGACTCTCTTCCCCACTTTAAGATCATTATTAAGAACAAGAGGGAACTCTTTGCGTCTGGAGGAAAAGAAGTTTAAGCTCCGGATAAGGAAGGGATTCTTCACAGTAAGGTCTGTGAAAATGTGGAATCAGCTCCCTCAGGAAGTAGTTTCAGCAACTGCTATAGATTATTTAAAGAAAAAGCTGGTTTTTCTAGAAGAACAGACTATAGCTGGGTATTAAGGCTTTAAAGTAAAAATACCAGTGACTGTTGATCCAGGGAACATCCGATTGCCTCATGGAATCAGGAAGGAATTTTTTTCCCCTGTTGAAGCAAGTTGTACCAGGGTTTTTTTTTTTGCCTTCCTCTGGACCAACTATGTTTTATAGGGTTTTATATCTGGGATAAGTTTATTTCCCTAGTGGTTGAACTTGATGTCTTTTTTCAATCTAACCTACTAAACCTGTAACTATGTAACTATGCATCAGGCTATAGGCCGAACCAACAAAAGAGTTATCAAACTAAATTTACGTCTAGCCAAACTATTGGCCTTGCATCTACTGCCGTACAGCATTGTGGACTCTGCTCCCTTCCGTGACCTGATTGTCTGTGCCGAGCGGCGGTGAAATATACAAAGCAGGCATTACTTCTCCCGCACAGCTGTTACCAGTTCACATGCACAAACCTCTCCCGGGCATTGGCATTCTCTGGGTCTAGCCAAATCCACGTCACCATGGACAGCTGGACAACCAGGCACAGACTGGGATGCTACCTGTCCTTCACTGCTCACTGTTTGGCCTTGCATAACTCAATGGGTGGTAGTCTGCAAGAGACATTACAGAACCTGGCACCCCCGCTGAGGGGTGTGGTGTGAAAGCATTGGCCACCCCAGTCCTCTCCTTCCTCCTCCTCCTGCATTCCTTCTACTGTCAACCCCTCTTTTATTGACACCCATCCTGAAAGGCCAACGGTGGAGGGCATTGTGGTTAAGTGAGCACGCTACTATGGCTCCCTCAAGCACACACGTTGCAAGGCAGTGCTGAAACTGGTGTTTTTGGGGGAGAAAAGTCACACCGCCAGAGAACTCTTGTCTGCTTTGCACAGAGAGGTTGAGGCTTGGCTGCCACCCTCCCGACTCACAACAGGCAGCGTAGTGTGCGACAACGGGGCCAACCTTGTGGCCGCACAGCGCATAGGCCGCATAACACATGTGCCCTGCTTTGTGCACATACTGAACCTGGTGGTGCAAAGGTTCCTCCACACATACCCAGGACTGCAGGACTAAGACAGGCTCGCTTCATCTGCAGCCATGTCTACCGATCCCCTACTGCCGCCGCGACGCTTAGGAAGATCCAGGGCCAACAGAGGCTGCCACCGCATTGACTCAATTGTTACACTGTGACTAGATGGAACTCCTCCCTGCACATGCTCCGGCGTCTGTGTCTGTGGAGGCAACGGGGCCCTTGGTACAGCCAGACAACTGACCTATTTTACCAGTGACCAATGGCTGCAGATAGAGACACTATGCAAGGTACTGCCCCCTTTGAGCAGGCCACAAACATTGTGAGTCGGGAGCGGTCAGGCTGGAACGATGTCATACCCATCATCTTTCTGCTTGATAATACCCTTTGTGGCCTGATGGAAAGTGGCGATGGGAAAGGAGGGGAAGAAATGGGGGAGGAAGATGAGGGTGACATACTCCATGGTGCACAGCCAGCATCAGGAGGAGCGAGAAGGGACACTGGCCAGCATCAGGATTTTCAAGAAGAGGAGAAAGATGATTATGATGATGATGATGAGGGAAACCATGTTGGGGCTGCTGGACAAGACCTGTCCAACCCACATTTGTGCTGTCACGCCCCAGGCATTGTGCGGGTGATGGAACAACATAAACTGCTGCAGATTGAAGAGGAGGAGGTGGGTGATGAGGAGGAAAATGTCTTGGCCCCTACTGAGGGATAGGAGAAGGATGAGCCCAGGGAACCCCTCTTTCATATGTGTGTCCACATGTTGCGATGCCTACGGAGGGACTCCCGCATTTGCAGCATCAAAAACTGGGATGATTACTGGCTGGCCACCCTTCTGGATCACAACTACCAAGACAAAATGTCACAGTTTCTACCCAACCCAGAGCAAGAGAAAGAAAAGGTGACCCACCTGAGCAGAATACTATGCGACCGGCTGTGTGAGGAGTTCCACGCATCACATTCCACACAGGGAGCTCAGGCTCAGGACTCTGCCTCCACCATATTCCCCTGTAGCGGTGGCAGCAGCAGTAGTGGCAGCAGGCCGCACACTTCCAAAAGTCTAGGCCAAGGCAAGGGGGATTTTCTGGATGCCTGGCGAAACCTGATGCGGCCACCTCAAACAAGTGAAGTGCAAGGGCATAACTATCGAGAACGGATGGACCGGTGGACTCCTGTCTACGGTTATTTATGGAAAACTCGGCCAAAGACAAAAATGAAGACCACTCCTCCTGATTCTCTGAGACAAAACATCTCAAATAAATCTCTAGATTCTGATTAGTGCATTCAGTCTGTCCGTTCGAATGAGGCTGAAGAGAAGGACAATTGTACCCCCAGGCGAGTGCAGAACGCCTTCCAGAATCTAGAAACAAACTGCGTTCCCCCTATCAGACACCACATCAGGGGGAATACCATGTAGCTTCACGATGTTATCGACAAACACTTGTGCGGGGGTTTTAGCATTAGGTAGCCTTGCCAATGCAATAAAGTGTGACATCTTACTGAAGCGATCAACAATCACTAGGATCACAGTTTTTCCTGATGAATTAGGCAAATCTGTGATAAAGTCCATGGATAAGTGAGTCCAAGGTCGGGACGGAATGGACAATGGAAGAAGAGATCCTGAAGGCCGAGTATGTGTCACCTTAGCAAGTACTACAAGCTAACACATAGGCTTCAACACAGTTACGCAACCCAGGCCACCAGAATCTACGAGATGAGATCGACCGTGTATCTGCTCCCAGGGTGTCCTGTAAGGACTGTACGGTGATGTTCCTTGAACACCCTGTGTCGTAAATTTAGGAGGAACAAACAACAAAAGAATCCGGTGCATCTCCTTGGACCTCCAACACCTCTGTCTCAAAATTGGGATAAAGGGCGGATATTACTACCCCTACAGACAATATCGGACCAGGATCTTCTGAATCACCCTCCCCAGGAAACCTATGCGACAAAGCGTAGTTTTACCAGCGTTAAATCTGGTAAAAAATAACGACCATCTGGCTTGCCTTGGGTTCAGATGTTTAGCCGGCTCCAAGTAAGCCAGATTTTTGTGATCGATAATTACTGTAATAGGATGAACCGCTCCTTCCAACCAATGACGCCATTCCTCAAAAGCCAACTTAATGGCCAGCAACTCTCTATTACCTACATAATATTTTCTTTCTACATTAGAGAGTTTCTTGAAGAAAAAAAGCACAAGGGCGCCGTTTACTAGGAGAAGGACCCTGCGACAAGACTGCTCCTACCCCTACCTCAGATGCAACAACTTCCACAATAAAAGGCTGTGACACATCTGGTTGCACCAGTATAGGGGCAAAAGCAAAACACTCCTTAACAGCTGAAAAGGCTTGTAAGGCCGCATCAGACCAGACTGAGATATCTGCACCTTTCCTAGTCATGTCCGTTAAAGGTTTAACGAAACGAGTAATTCAAAATAAATTTACGGTAGTAGTTGGTGAACCCCAAAAATCGCATAAGGGCTTTCAGATTTTTGGGTCGATCCCAGTCCAACACAGCACGGACCTTTTCAGGATCCATCCCAAAACCTGAAGATGAGAGTAGGTAACCGGGAATTGCACCTCCGGAACTGCAAAGACACACTTCTCCAACTTTGGATTCAGTTTATTCTCTCTTAGGATTTGTAACACTTGATTCACGTGGTCCTGATGAGTCTTCATGTCAGGAGAATAAATTAGTATATCATCCAGATACACCACAACAAACTTGCCCATCAGATGATGAAAGATGTCATTAATGAAATGTTGGAAAACCGCAGGAGCATTGGTTAACTCAAAAGGCATGACCATATTCTCAAAACTACCCCCAGGGGTATTAAAGGCCGTCTTCCATTCGTCCCCCTTCTTGATCCTTACCAGATTATATGCCCCCCTCAAATCCAACTTAGAGAACACCTTGGCACCGACAATCTGGTTGAACAAATATGGGATCAACGAAAGGGGGGTAAGGATCACGGACAGTAATACGATTAGGATCACAGAAGTCCAAACATGGCCTAAGAGTACAGTCCTTCTTCTTAACAAAGAAAAACCCTGCTGCTACTAGAGATTTGGATGGTCTTTTATGACCTTTAGCCAAACTCTCGGTGATATATTCTCGCATGGCCGCCCTTTCGGGTTCCGAAAGGCTATACAACCGAGACTTAGGCAACTTAGCTCCGGGAATAAGGTTGATGGGGCAATCATATTCCCGATGTGGAGGTAACTCCTGGTCTCCACCTTCCGAGAATATAACCCACGGTACGACCTTAGTGGTTGCCACAGAAAGCGATGTGTTAGGACAGTTGTCCATGCAATAATCACTCCACTCAAGGATCTGTCTCGCTTGCCAATGGATGATAGGATTATGTTTGCTTAACCAGGGTAAGTCTAGTACCAACGGAGCAGGCAGACCCTCCACCACTAAACACGAGATTGATTCTTGATGAAAATCACCCACTTTTAAACAGATGTACAGCACCATTTGTGACAAACATTTCTGTGTGAGTGGAGCGGAATCAATTGCAAACACCAAGATATTTTTGTCTAATGTATTTGTTGTCAACCCATGCATACAGACGAACTGACCATCAACTAAGTTAACCCCTGCCCCACTGTCAATAAACACTTAAATTCCCACCGTTTTGGAGTCTAGCGTCACCTCGGCGGACAGGAGAAATCGGGTACTACTGGTAAATGACAAAAGTAATTTCTCTGATTCCCCACCCAGACCACCAAGAGTGAAATTTTCTTTTGTTTTCACCTTGGTGTTGAACATAAGGGCAAATGTTAACAAAATGTCCCCGTTTTCCAAAAAAAAAAGCAGAGTCCCTTCTTTAGCCTAAAGTTCTTATCCCCAGATCCAGGGGTAGATCCCCCAACTGCATAGGTTCATCACCAGACTTGAACTCAAGCGTCTCTCCACCCAAAGTGTCAGAGGAGGCCGCCATTTTATATGATAGAGTGTCCTGAGATTGAGGAACCTTAGATCTCAGCAAGGGACATAGCTGCTTCTAATGACTCAGGATTTTCGTGAAAGCCAACGCGTCCCTCAGCTTCTCGGATAAGCCTTGACAGAATTGACTACGGAGAGCTGGATTGTTCCATCCCGTATCCGTAACCCATCTCCTAAATTCAGAGCAATAGGTCTCCGCAGAACGCTCTCACTGCCGTAAGCCACGTAACTTGGTCTCAGCCAGGGAGATCCAATCTGGGTCATCATAGATAAGGCCTAGAGCTCTGAAAAATTTGTCTACCGACCAGAGGGACTGAGATGCGGTCGGCAATGAAAAAGCCCAAGACTGAACGCCATCTTTAAGCAAAGAAATGATTATACCCACTCTTTGACTCTCTTCCCCAGAAGAGTGAGGACATAGTTTAAAATATAATTTGCATAAAATTCGAATAAATCGAATAAAATTGTCACTTCCCCAGGATATTCTGTCCGGGAGAGCAACCTTAGGTTCAGGATAGGACTGATTCCTGCTGCTGGAACCAGCCACCTGTGGTCTCTGGATCTGTGAGACGGTCGTGCGGAGGTCAGCTACCTCCAAAGACAGCCCCTGCATTTGTCTGACCAGTGCAGAAATAGCATCCATCACCGCACTGACATAAACAAAATGGTGGTTTTGGGTGGTTGATAATGTCACAGAGTAATGGGGGAGGAGAGGAACACCAGAATGAAAACAGGAAGATAATGACAAGGGACTAGACCTCCAAGCTAGGGAGAGGGAAATGGTCACCACCTACAGAAACCCTAAATCTAGCCCTGACTCTTGTCAGTATGAATAGCCCCAGAAGGTGGGAGGATTCATCCTGTCAGTACTCCTTTCACTAAAATTGTACACTTCTGGGTGGCATTGAGGATGGATTACACCCAGCTCTAGATGCCAGTTACCAATGTGGTCCACGCTCCATCTCAGGGCCCAACGCCTCCTCCTGCTGCTGCTTTCTCCTATCAGTGCTCCATTCACTAAAATTTTACACTTCTGAGTGGCATTGATGATGCACTACAGCCAGCTCTAGATGCCAGTTACCAATGCGGTCCATGCTCCGTCTCAGGGCCCTCGCCTCCTCCTGCTGCTGCTGCCACCTTTAAGTGCTCTATTCACTAAAATTGTACACTTCTGGGTGGCATTGATGATGCACTACACACAGCTCTAGATGCCAGTTACAAATGCGGCTCCCGCTCCCTCTCAGGCCCACTGCCTCCTCCTGCTGTTGCTGCTGCTGCCTGTTAGTACTCCATTCACTAAAATTGTACACTTCTGGGTGGCATTGATGATGCACTACACCATGCTCTCCATGACACTTACCAATGTTCCCTGGCGATAGCTGACCAGAGGCCACACCCTGCTACTGCTCTCGCTGACCCATGCTCCATCTCTGGTCCTCCATCCTTTTGCCTAATGTCATCATGCTACTTGTCCACAACTTTATGGGTGGCATTCCTAATACATGTCATCCAAGTCATGATGCCAGCTATCATTTTTATTATTACCGTATTTTTCGGACCAGTTTTTAGAGAAGGGAAATGAAGAAAAAAAAGATTCTGAAACAAATAGTGTCCTAAAATATTTTATGTGCATTAAAAACCAACATCACAGTCATAAACACATGTAATAAACCCTGTAAAGTAAACAGCAGCATTTAGAACCATTAATGCAGCTATATAAATTAAATTAATTAGGGGTGCATACATAAATAAATAAATATTAATGCATTATTTCACTGTTTTGACTGCAGAGACTGTTGCTAGTGGGTTAAGTTCACCCTTTCTCAATGTCCTAATGTTTATGTTGTTCTGGACACTGTCCATCACGAAAAAATCCTCTTTGCCTGCTGTCACTTTGCCTCCCATTTTCTGGAAAACCACAAGGTCTTTTGGAACCTTTGTATTTGTCTCTTGTTGCCACTGTTCTACACATACCTAGCAAATTTGGTGTTTCTAACATGTATAAGGGCTTTGCTATTACTGTTTAAAATCAGCTTATTGACTTTAATGGAATTCGCAAAATTGGTTTGCTGAAATTTCGCGGACCCTTCGGAAGTTCAAGGAAAATTTTGCGAGACTGTCGGATGCCTTCTCGCTCATGCATAATGCCTACGTATACAAAATTAAATTTTTGAAATACTTAACCCCCCTAGCGGTATTCCCGAGTGTGACTCGGGGTGGAAAAAATTGCAAAAAGCGGTAATCCCGAGTCACACTCAGGGTACCTTTGAGGGTTTATGATTCTAATATAATAAATAAATATAATAATTATACCCGGGAGTTAATCCTAAGAATTACAGGCCCACAATATAAACAAAAATTTCTACGCAAAAAAAATAGGATCACTTTTTGCATCAAAAAATGACAGAATTAGAACGCTAGGGGGGTTAAACTGTACCATACAATTATCTTGTATTAAATTCACAATTTTCCTCCCTTTTGCTGTTTCTGTAGTGCCAATACTCCAGTCACTGTCAGGGTAGTTGAAATCTCCCATAATTAAAACACCCACTTTTTGCTGCTAGTAGTTGATTTTCTATTTCTTCCTTACCACTGGGGGGCCTATAGCAGACTCTAATAATTAACTGTGTGTTATTCAACCCCACATTCAACTCCACCCATAAAGCCTCAACCTCAGCGCTTGTTCCATCCTCAGTTTCTTCTTTCACATTCACTTCTCACATACAGACAGACACCATCACCCTTTTGTTTGACTCTGTCTTGACAAAAGAGAGTATACCCAGGAATATTGACAGCCCAGTCATGCGAAGAACAAAGCCAAGATTCAGCAATACCAACTAAGTCATAATTCTTCTCACTCATTAAGGCTTCCAACTCCCCTATCTTGTTTGCTAGACTTCTAGCATTGGTGAACAGGCTTTTTAAACCATTGCTGCTTTTACCATCCTTGTTTGCCAAATCATTTTGTCTTTCAGTACAACTAGTACTGCACAATCCAGTGTTTGTTTGTAACATGGGAAGCTCCTTACAATTATCCATAATCCTCCCCCCAACTATCCACAATCCACCCTCCACTAGTGTCTGACCCCTGACTAACCTTTCTGCCACCTTACTTGACTGTCCCACCGCCCTCTGTCCTAGTTTAAATATCCCTCCACCACTCCCCTAAATCTTTCCCCTAGCACAGCAGACCCCCTTTCATTTAGGTTTAAACCATCTCTGGCATAGAGGTTATACCCCAATGAAAAGTCAGCCCAGTGCTCTATGAACCCAAACCCTTCCCTTCTACACCAGGACCTAAGCCATAGGTTTAGCTGCCTTAGCTCCCTTTGCCTTTCCTGTGTTGTGCATGGCACGGGCAATGATCCAGAGAATATAGCCTTGGAGGTCCTTTTCTTCAACTTGAAACCTAGTTCCCTAAACTGATTTTTAAGGATCCTCCATCTTCCATCTATATTGTCATTGGTTCCAACATGGACCAGGACAGCTGGGTCCTGTCCAACCCCTCCCAATAGTTTGTCCACTCGATTCACCACATGCCAAACCCTGGCTCCAGGGAGACAGCAAACCATTCGGTTAACCACCTGAGCGTTACACTGAGGTCTAGATTTCTGTACCAAAAGTGATCCACTGTTTTTCATGAATTTTTTTTTTTAATTGTAGACCTGTAACTTACAGAAATATGTCCGAACAGGGGTTCTAGTAGATAATATGAATATAAAAAATGTATTTACTTTTATTTTTTTTTATTTTTTTGTATTGGATTGGATACTGGAGTTTGTATTCAATCCAATACAAAATGAGCGTTTGAATTTACCAGTTATGTACTTTGTATTAATTTTATATTATTTTGTATTGGATTGGATACGCAAGTTTGTATCCAATCAAATACAAAATATAAATTTGAATTTCCAAGTTATTTACTTTTATTTTTTTTTTTTGTATTGGATTGGATACAGGAGTTTGTATTGAATCCAATACAAAATGTTTGAATGAGTTTGAATTTGAATTTCCCGCACACACGCCCACGTCATCACGCACGCAGGGAGGAGCCGTCCGTTTTTTTTTTTCTCCGCCGGACGGCTTCTTGTTTCAGAGATCATCCGGTGCTGGACGAAGAAGGACGTGGACGATCAGCGGGACCAGGTAAGATGCCGGCCGGTAAGAGAGAAAGAGTAGCAAAAACTGTATATAAGGAGAGCAGTCAGAGCCCCTAGTGTACTGCAGTTAGGGAACAGTACTTGGAAGAGGAGACTCTGCCAGACTACTGAAGAAGATGCTGAGACGGGGATACGCTGCCACAGACCCTGGATCATTAGCCTTGGACCAGGGTACCAGCCTTCTGAAGAGAAAGAGAGACAGCTAGCTCAGGCCTTTCCTAAGCATCAAACCCTTCTTCTTTCAGGGAGGAGACTGGTGAAGCCAGCCTAATGCCTTGCCTGTATTGTTTTGTACCTGAACTCCTCCAGTAAAGGAGCACCCTGGTTTACTGCAGACCCTGACTCTCTGGACTTATTTCCCATTGGGGTGCACCACGCCTTACCATCCCTTACAGAGAGCAGCAATAGGTGGTGACACCTAAACGGTGTCCGGGGGACCCAGCGTAGCGTTGGGACACCCCAAACCCGGCCACTGCACAAACACAGGGCTGGCCTTCCTTTTCTGGGAGCCCCTACCACTCTCTCTAGTTACATTTCAACTCCCTACATGCTCATCCTGATTAACCTCTCCACCCTCCACATCTAAGCCATTAACTGCCTGTTCAGTGAGCAGGAAACCCCTCTCAAGGATAGGCCCTCTCGAGCTTCTCCAGCTCTCCAATGTGGGATACCAGAAAGGTGATTTGCTCACATTTGTCACAGTAGTATTCACCTAGGGGCTGTTGCTCCATTTGTGCATACATGTGACAGACTGTGCACTGAACCAAACATTCCACCTTGCTTCTGGTTAAAAGAGAAATCCATCTTTATATTCCTCCACTCCCAAGCTGATGTGAGGAAGTGAATCTATAGTGGGCTAAGGTCCAAAAAGGCATTGAAACCTTCAGAAACACCCAAGAAACTGTAGACTGGCTCAGTGCACAAATTAAGGGTCACGTGGTTTGAAAGGACCCCCTTCCTAAAATATATAGTGTGCCAGGAGCCTCATCATTCTTGGCACAGCCTAGCTTCTCTTGTTTTTTGCAGCAATTTTAGCTTCCAGCAAGCTGTACAGGTCATGGATGACCTGGCGGGACAGGTGGAAACGCCTTTTGACATTCTGGTCATTGGTTTGAGGAGCAGGAAAAAAATGAGTTTGTTGGAACAATAAAATATGTTTGGCACTAAGTTAAATTGTCCCTGGCATTTTTCAATACAAAATTACTAATATGATTAGAATCATGTAAACACATAAATAAAGCATACTATCTGGTATTTAAAGTGCTATCCCCTGCTTGTGAGCTTGTCAATCAATGTGGTTTGATGTTGTGCTTGGAAACCTGGACCTACTTCCATTACCATCAGGAGTGTTAGACTAAGTACGAAACTCAGCTGGACAACTAATTGACAACCTGTTTGGACAGCAAGTGGAAGTCTGCTTGTATACAATAGGGCTAAGATCAGGCAGCACAGCACAATGAGAACAAACCTATACCACTACTACAAATGAAAAGTGTGGCAGCAAATCAACGTGAGTGCAAATGTCAGACTAATAAGATTAAAACAAAAAAAAACAAAAAAATAAAAACCATGACAATTTATTATTAAAAGAAATATGTACATAATACATTTAAATACCAAAATGTGACAATGTGACTTTGAGAATGGGACAAAGGCAAACCGGGGGTCAAGTAGTAATTTGGAGTGGAAACCATGCCGACTGTTGCACTGAATATTTGTTGAAAAAATTACAAAACATTGCAGAAGAATTGATAAACAACAGAAAATGTCATTACAAACCAGGCACAAAAACATTGCAGCAAAAGACGAAACTAACAATAATGAGGATTGAAAGGTCACATCAATGCATACCATCCAAGCAAAGTTACTTGATTAACCCCTCCCCTCCCCCCACAAACCAGTCCAGTTAAATAGTAATAATGAAAATGCATATGTATTTATATGCATATAAATGTATTTTGACATACACAAGTGAAATCACTAAATGTTTCTTGATTAAAACATAAAATATTTGATTTCTATCAAGCCAAATTACAATGAAATTTTAATTAGATCACAAATGCTTGTTGACGATTTTTTTAATATCATACTATTGTGTGATGACATATGAAGTGTTAACTAGTATATATAGAGCTTGATCTAAATTAGTTTGCGGTGTTGCAAAGTAAACCAAAAAGTATGAAAACAGTGCAACAAATGTAACAATAAATGAATGAATTTGTGAATGAGTATAATGTAACATAAAAATGTAGCACTTACCCAAAAGAAGGTGAAGCATTAAAGATTTAAATTGACCTGTAATGGACAGTAGATACGAACAGAACAGGGAGCAGGTGTGCGCTAACTAATTGCTATGACCTCACCATTGACAGAGCTCAACAGATCCCCCTGAATAACGCAACTGCAAACTAATCGCCCTAATTGGCGGATTCGCAAACCCTATTGTTCATTTCTCAAGGCAGGAATCCGTCTGGCAAGTGAAGGCGAGTTTACTAGCACTAGGCTCTGGCCCGCGGAAAAACGCCCCGTATATTGGCGTGTTAAATCAGGCCAATTATATTTCAATAAAGTCATTTGCATATTTTTCTTTCCATCTGGGTGACAATTTAAAAAATAGAAGACTAGAAATAGACCAATAATTTTAATATTGTTTTGAGTTTAGGTTATAACAGAAAAACGTACAAATGAAAATGTCCCTGAAACGACACATGTACAATGTAAAAAACACATGCCATTTCATAAATGATCTCACCCCGTTTGTGATAAATCAATCATTTATGTAGTGCAATAAATATGTCCTGTAATTGAATGCCAAAGTACTTGGAGAGGTTCGTTCAGTAGCAGCGTATGTGCATTAAATGCCATTGGATATATAAAAACTAATACAATAACATTTTTTTTCAAAAAATTAGGTCACATGAGTTTTCAGTAATGAGCAAATCAAGAGAATAAAGGAGTATTATAAACAGTGATAGAAAAGTAGATTCTTCCCATACACTTCAAGATTTAGGTGAGTGCCAGCCCTAATTTTATAAGATTTAATAAAGAAAAGAAAGGAAGGCTTTTTGGCAAAGTGATGTTTTACTACAAATTAGTAGGTAGGTACATGTGAAACCATATTGTATTGTACAGCCATATCATATAGAATTCACATGCAAGCAAAATTGTATAGTGATTGATTAGATTGGGAACAAATACATGTCGTCAACCTCCTAATAATAATGTAAGTTGATATAACCCACTCAATTTGGTTAATGTGCCTAAGCCCTTCATGTCCGAGTAGGGGCAACTTATGAGAAAATGTAAGAACAGAACAGTAGGCTACTTGCGGCACTGAAAAACTTTTAGGTATTGTATAAATTTAAAGAATCACTTTTAGTAAATATACAAGAATTATATGAACTATAAAAAAATGGGAGTAACAGAGGTATATACAGTGTATCCTTTAACAAAGTTTTTACAAACGTGTATCAAGAATCAGAGAGGAGACAGAGGAGAAGAGACAGAGAGGTTTGGTCTCTCCCGACGCGTTTCACCCATGTGGGCTTCTTCAGGGGGTAATAGAGATCCTAAAATGATAGCTAGTGTAAGTATAGTTGTTTGCAAGATAAGCATAAAGAATATATATGTTCAAGAAATAAAGAGCATTATATATGCATTTGTCCATACAGCAACTTTTGCAGCTTTTAAAAGGTGCTATTATAGTTTAAAGAAAATTGTACGTACATTACATTGCAGTGTTGATAGTATGCCCAATCAAGAATAAAAGCAATATATGTATATCAATAGTTGGGTGTAGACCCAAATAAAGAAATATTGAGGTGCTCTACAACAGAAAAGTTAGATGTGAGACAAAAATATACCCATTACCAAAGTAGGATAATAAAGCTTTGTTTTATCATGCTTACTTTTATGGGTTCAGACAGCAATAATTGTTGGGGGTCTCTCTGACTCATGTATCATGGGAAGATTCATTCTAACAATGACAAGGTGGAAACACTTTTAATAATGTAATTGGAATTTTGGTAAATAAGTAAAATTTCATACATTTTTGTTACTTACAAGGTTGTTGAAGAAAGTATTCCTTATAAAAGGGTTCAAGAAAGGTAGAATTTCACAATCAATATCAATGGAGGTCTGTAAATAAGTAATCATCCAAAATATAGTTTAAATATAAATGGAGACATTTAAAATAGTTAATAAACTGCCAATTCACAAATGTCCACTAATTGGCATACCTGGATAAGTTATACATTGATAAAGGAAGAGAAAATGATAGGAGAGTAGAAATAGTGAGCCCACTGTGGTCGTCCAGGCAAAGGACTGACGCCGCAGCTGGGCTCAGCTTATAAGACCAATGCTGCTTGATGGGCATTACAGTGGGCGTGTTTTTCCACATCGCACATGCTCAGTATCTAGATATGGGCAAGAGGCCTGACAGAAACAGCTTCCGCCCCTAGTCCACAGAGGGTCGCAAGACGGAGGGAGCGGAGGTGGAGTTAGCGTCTCAGCAGTGAGAAAATATCAATGAAAGGGAGAACTGAACTGAAAGACTGAGAATCAGTATAAATTTTCTAATTTCATACAATACCTAAAAGTTTTTCTGTGCTGCAAGTAGCCTACAGTTCTGTCCTTACATTTTCTCAAAAATTGTATAGTATATGATGATGAACTACAGAAAAGGTTGTACATAAGGTATCAATTGTAAATGATCATAAAATTCTATTATCGTCTCAATCCCGACACGTTTTGCCAGTTGGCTTCCTCAGGGGATTTTCAGAGACCTTAGACTGTATTTTAGGAAATATCTTTTGGTAATTTTGAAAAAATCAATCAGTTACATTTGTAAAGAAAAATGAGGAGGGAGGGGGCTTCTCTTTGCATGTAAAGGTTATGTATGAGGGTTCTTATAAGGGCAGCTCTTAAGACCAGAAAAAAGGTAGAATAGTTTTTCTTTGGTCTGCTTTTCCAAATGCTTAGATAAACAAATAATATGGCTGGGGATCTTGTTTGACTTCTGACAGATTAGAAAAAAGAAAAATCCCCTGAGCAAGCCAACTAATGAAATGCATTGGGATTTAGAAGATAATAGAACTTTATGATCATTTACAATGGATACCTTATGTACATCCTTTTCCGTACTTCAACATTATATACTATACAGTTTTGTTTGCATGTAAATTCCATATGATATGACTGTACAATACAATATGGCTTCACATTTACCAACCTACTAATTTGCAGTAAAACATTATTTTGCCTAAAAGCCCTCCTTTCCCTTCTTTTCTTTATCAAATCAAGAGAATACCAGATTAATCCTGTTTAATAATAATAATAATAATAATAATTATTCAATTGTTTGTTTCTCTTAATCTTTGGAATCAGAAACATGTTTAGGATTACTGCTCATCTAGGTCTTCCCTCTTGTGTTGCCTCTTTTTCACTCTGGTCAACTTGTTAGCATAAGCAACACACCAACAAAATCCAGCGTCATAGCCACACAAGGCACACTGGGGTTAATGTAGGAGATGCTAAGACATCTTGGCCACTATGCATTATTATATCAGGAATCATTGACCTGAAGAATGGGGTAAACAGTAGTCTTTATGTTTAAACAGGTCAGGGAGCCCTTTAAAATAACTTTTATGTCCTCAGGGAACCCCTGCTCTAATTACTATATCCACAGCTCACAGTAAATGTGTTGTTTTGTAGTGTGGTTGCCAGTTGAAAAAATATCACCCTTACAGTGAAGGGTGAAGCCAAAAAAATTATTGGCAACAGTTAAACTGACTTGAGAGTCACAAATTGCTTATTTTTTTCAAGAAACCTCTGGAGGAACCCTAGGGTTCCACCAAGCCCTGGTTAACAAACACTGATCAACAGACTATTGACAGTCTGCCCTTAAAAATTAGATGATATTCCTCAGGTCTTGTGTCAACATGGGCAACATAGCATCCATTTATCTTCAGTTGAGATAAAAGAATCTGCCAAGGTGGGAAAAAGTGGGTTGAATCAGTATAATGAATGGAAAGACATCAATTACTAGCCAGTAGCAGAGGCCTAGTCTGTTAGCAGGTAACTAGGTGAGGAAAAGGAAAAGTGTGAACCCCAGCAAGGTCAAACTTGTATGGGGAATTAGGCTATGTTTTTTCTCTAGGACTTACTTTTATTTTTTTGTGAGGGTATTATAGTGAAGACACATACACATTTAAGGAGAGGGGGTTTAGTTTACTCATTTCAGGTTAAAATATAAATGAATTTAACATAATTTTAATAAACATTATTATTAGTTTAGGTGGGTATAGTGATAATATAGTGGTATTTATTTTAGCGGAAAAATGTCCCCTCCTAGTGTGTGTTAATTCCCCCACCTACTATTGTGTGATGACATATTTGAAAGTGCCACCTAGTATATATCGAGCTTGATAGAAATTAGTTTGCAGTGTTGCAACCAAAAGAAAAAGTAACAAGAAGTGCAACAAATGTAACTAAAAATGAAGCAAGTCTGTGAAGGAGTAGATTGTAACATAAAAAAGTAACACACAAAAAAAAACATCAAGCATTAAAGATTCAAATTGACCTGTAAAATAAACTGGAGATGCGCACAGAACAGGGCGCAGGTGTGCGCTTATTAATTGCTTTCACTTTCACTTTCGCTTTCATCATTGAGGTTAACATCTCTTTCGGAATTGCGCAGCTGAAAATTATTTGCTAAAACTCGGGCCCGACTCACGCTAATAGAGGTCGCTGACCGGCGCAAACGTACGTGCGTCCAGTGTATGCGCATTTCATTGATGAATCAGGCCCTATGCCTCTTTCTCTATTTGTAGCCTTCTGAGTTAAATGTCAATGGTAACCTTTTTGCACAGGCTAACAATAATAATAACAATGTTTTTCTATGAAAATCCAACCATTCAAGTTCATGCCTTGGAGTAGCAAGGACAAGTACAGCTGAGTAGGAGTGCTGGAAATGCCAGAAGTGGCCAATGCGGAGCTAAATCGTATGAGTTGCCCACCGCTGAAACTCCCTCTTCATTGAAATAGCACCACTACTAAAATTCCCGGCATTATTTGCATCTATAAAACAGTCCAATGCGGGGCCACGCATAGGCAGAGAGGCCGCTGGTCTATAGACGCAAGTAATACCAGGAATTGTAGTAAATGCGCTATTTCAATGCAGCAGCGGGCTAGCTGCAGTTCACATTTAGGATTACTTTGGGGGCCAAAAAAAAGGATGTTGGGGGCCAGATTTGGCACCCCTGGTGTAGGAACTTACACCATGATTTCAAATGTTGTTTAGGCAGTGGCAGATTTCCTATCAACTAGTAGGAATTTCCTAGGAACTAGTCCAAAATGGATGTGCCAGTCAAGTAAAAATAAAGATGGATTATTACTAAAAAGCACCAGAAGGTATTTTAAATCCCCAAAACAGGTTCCCCGTAGGTAAGTAACATAATAAAAAATAAAATATTAAGATATATGGATAGAATATAGAATAAATTACTGCCATATTGGCAAAATTTACATTTACCTTATTTGGTGTCCAAAATTTACATTTACCTTATTTCTAAATTCCCCAACTTCCTGGCTCTCACTGAAACTTGGCTTTCTTCCTCTGTCTCTGCCGCTGCTCTCTCCTAAGGAGGCCTGCACTTCACACATACCCCTAGACCTGGGAAAAAAGTTGGGGTACATACAGAGTCCTTACTACCCCGCCCTCTCTTATTTTCACCTCTTTGGAAATCCACTCTGTCCGTCTCTTCAGCCCCTTATTGTTGCTGTTGTCTACCGCTCCCCCCGGCAATTTTTGGATAACTTTGCCTCTTGGCTCCCACACATTCGTTCCCATGACCTGCCCACTCTCATCCTCGGTGACTTTAATGTTGCAGTGGATAATCCCAAACATCCTTCCTCAGCCAAACTGCTCTCCATTACCTTCTCATTTAAACTCACACAGAACATCAATGGCCCCACACACATTGCTGGACACACTTTAGACCTAGAATTTTCAAAACTCTGCAACCTCACACTTCTTGATAACTCACCATTTCCCCTTTCTGATCACAACCTTATCACCTTCAACCTATCGATCTCTTGCACCCCCTTTGCCACATCCCAGACCTGGTCAAAGGCAGAGAGTTATCAGTAACCTTGACCACAACCTATTCTCAAACTGTCTTGCGGCCCTAACCCCCACCCTCTCCAAAGTCACCTCCCCAGATGAAGCTGCCACCTAGCTAAACCTCTCTCTTTCCTTGGCTCTGGATAAAGTTGCCCCTGCCACCTTCCACAACCCTAATCCTGCCAACCCCCGACCCTGACACAACAGTCACACTAAACAGCTACAAAAGACTGTTCATGCAGCTAAGCGCAAGTGAAGAAAATCTGGCCTCCAATGATCTTCAACTGACTTTCTCACTCATAAGCTCCTCACATGCACATCTACAAGCCTTTTCTAGAGCTGCCCTGATTCTCAAGAACAGTCTCCTCCATCCTATTCAGCTTGCTCTTACTCAAAACCCGTTTTTCAAACCTTCCTACCCATCTTCTTCTGTCCTTTGAAACCGTCACTACTTTCCACCACTACATATCTCCCCTCCTATTGTGTGTTACTTCCCCCACCTACTAGATTGTAAGCTCTTTGGGGCAGGGTCCTCTCCTCCAATGTCACTGTCTGTATTTGTTTGTCATTTGCAACCCCTATTTAATGTTCAGCGCTGCGTAATATGTTGGAGCTATATATTAAATAGTAATCTAAAATGGCAGAGGACAAAGAAATGGAAAAGTTTTTCAATTTTTTTGTCTTTTAGTGTAAATTTAGTGATGTGATGTGTGAGGTTTTATATTTTTTGTGACCTTTTAGCAAATGTTTCTTTTGAATAAAGTTGTTTGTAAAATGTTGTTGTTTGTTTTTTGGGGGTTTGTTGTTATGTGGTCTCCTTTCCAATCTCCTAGGACACACAGTTTAAAAAGACAATTGTGATTATTTTGAATCTGTTCCTTTCTCTGAATTATTTGTAAGGCTAAAAACAGCACAATTGTCTTGTTAAAACTTAGTTGTTTAATGCGCACACTTGTGTGCCAAACTTCAGGAGTGTGTAGCTCATAGTTGTGCACCAAGGCGGACCCGCTATGTGCGTCTGAACTGTTTTATCAGTTGAAAAATGCACCGCACTTTTGCACAGTCCTAATTCAGGTAAGTTTGTATTTTTGGTGTATATTGCTTGTTTTGCTTCATATGCACTCATGTATGTATAGACATGAGTGCACATAAAGCAAAATATGTATGTATGCATTTAGATGTGTGTACATATACATAGAAAAGAGAAATTATAAGAAGAAATTGGCAAAGAGGGCTTTTTGGACAATATTGCTTCACATTGAAAAGATTGCCTATTTCTTCCTATGATTTCTGATATCATGAGCTTGGCTACAAGTAACATTCATGGAGAATATTGCTTCTGGTTAAAGGAAGGAATCCACCTATATGTGCTTCCACTACCA
Source organism: Pyxicephalus adspersus (assembly GCF_032062135.1). Taxonomy (NCBI): domain Eukaryota; kingdom Metazoa; phylum Chordata; class Amphibia; order Anura; family Pyxicephalidae; genus Pyxicephalus; species Pyxicephalus adspersus. The sequence continues at coordinate 27,234,470 of NC_092863.1, forward strand.
AGCTGAGGTGAGTAAGGCAATATATATAGTGGGCCAAGATCTAAAATTCCATTCAAACCTGCAGGAACATCCTGAAGGGATGGAAAAGCAAGAAAATGTTCGGCACAAAGTGGGTTTGGTCCTGGAAGTTTTAGATACTAGTACTATTTGTTTTGTGTAAACACCTAAATAATGCATACACTCCACTATTTATCAGCATTAAGTTAAGCAACAACACAACCTCTGCTCATTTTTAAGAGTGCGAGACCCTGCTTGTGAGCTTGACAATCAATGTGGTTTGATGTTGTGCTTGGCAACCTGGACCTCCTTCCGCTACCATCAGGTGTGTTAGAATAAGTATGCAACTCAGCTGGACAACTAATTGACAACCAGTTTGGACAGCAAGTAGAAGTGTGCTTGTATACAGCAGGGGGAAGATCAGGCAGCACAGCACAATGACAACAAACCTATAACACTACCACTAATGAACAGAGGAGTTGTGTGGCGGCAAATCAACATGAGTGAAAATGTCAGACTATTAAAAAAGAAGAAACAAAAACCATGACAATTTATTCAGAAAAGGACCATATACATAATACATTCAAATACTAATATGTGACAATGGGACAAAGGCAACGAGAGGGGTCAAGTAGGAGTTTGGTGAGGAAACCATGCAGACATTTGTACTCAATACTTGTGGAAAAAATGACAACACATTGCTGAAGAATTGCTAAACACCAGAAAGTGGCATTACAAACCAGGCACAAAAACATTGCAGCAACAGATGAAACTAACAATAATGAGGATAACAAAAAATCACATCAATGCATACCATCCAAGCAAACTTACTTAATTAACTGCCCCCCCTTCACTTGTGTGTGTATTTTGACATACACACACAAGTGAAATCACTAAATGTTCCTTAATACATGTATTATAACATGTTTTTGTTTGTCTATAATCCTTTACTAAAATATTTGATTTCTCTAACGTCAAACTAGAAAGAAATTTTAAATCCGATCACAAATGTTTGTTTACATATTTTTTTACACTCATACTATTGGGTGATGACAAATTTGTAGGTGCCACTTAGTATATATCCAGCTTGATAGAAATTACTTTGCAGTGTTGCAACCAAAAAAAAAAAAGTATCAAAACAATAAGTGCAACAAATGTAACTCTAAATGAAGCAAGTTTGTAAATGAGTAGAATGTAACATAAAAAAATTGCACTTACACAAAAAAACATCAAGCATTAAAGATTCAAACTGACCGGTAAAATGGACTGGAGATGCGCACAGAACAGGGCGCAGGTGTGTGCTAATCAATGACTATCACCTCACCATTGAGGTTAACATCTACTGATAAATCGCGCAGCTGAAAATTAATCGCCTTAATTGGCGTATTTGAGATCTTTGCTCATCTTTGCAGGAAACTGGCGAGTGAGTTCACTAGAACTCGGGCCCGATTAGCAGTAATAGAGCTTGCTGACCGGTGCATACATACAAGCGTCGATCGTATGCGCATTTCATTGATGAATCAGGGTGTGTGTCTCTACTTCCTCCCTTTCTTAAGGGTGGATGTGCTTTCATGATATAAATCAGAGAGCTTCCGCCCTTACTCAAAACAGGAAGTATGTCAGAGGGCTGGCGTGCTCTGGGCAAAAACACTACATCCCTGTGCACTAGCCAGTTATGTGTGTATGTATACAAAACAGTTATTATGATCATTATCGACCTAACTGTATATAGATGATATCTTTATTATCTGGACAGGTTCTGAAATAACTTTACAAAACTTTTTCCTTGGCCTACAAGAAAATGGTTATAACCTAAGATTTATGATGACGTTCAATAGACATGAAGTGCATTTCCTTGACACCTTCATTAGGACTACTGAGATAGGAAACCTAGATACCACCTTATATATAAAGGAAAAAATGGGAAATACCATCTTGCACATGCAAAGTGCCCATCCCTACCCCCTAAAGAAAAGCATACCCTTGAGTATTCGCCCGACTTTCAGTTAGGGGATATAGCAAAAAAATCCTTAAGAATAAAGTTAGGATGATAACTACATTTAGTAGTCAACACAGGGCAGTTGAACAGATTTAAGAAAAACATTGGCAAAAGAAAAAAAAGACAAAGAAGTTCTTGAATACGTACCCCATCTTGACATATAAGCAGTCTGACTCCTTAAGGGTTTTTTTTAGTCCATAGTCATTTTTCAGATGCATCCACTAAATCTTATGACTTATCAATACCAGGCACAGTACGATGTGGCATGTACACACAGTGTCCCTGGCTAAATGAGCAGAGAAATTTCCTTTTACCAAACAATAAGTGGCACAAATTAGGATATCAAATTGATTGTTCAACTATAGGGATCATATACTTTATCTCCTGTTTGTGGCAAGTTTTACGTGGGTGAAACTAAGAGACAATTTAGAAAAAAAATTTATGAACATCACTACACGATTAACACTGGGAGAATGACTACCCCTATTAGTTACCACGTGGTAACAGTACAAATATTCAATAACAAAGTCATATCATTTTCAGCACTGGAGAGAATCTTCCCCAATCCTAGAGGTGGTAATTTTGATACAGTTCTTCTCAAAGCAGAGACTAAATGGATTTATGAGTTAAATGCCCTGACACAACCTGGCCTTAATGATGTGTTGTCTTTCAAGCCTTTTCTCTTACTCTGTACTCTATAAAGACACCCATATACTCTTCTCTATGCTTTTCTTATTACAGTAATGAGTTAATTATTAATCGTTTTAATAACATCCTACTGTAAGTAAGGTTTGTTTTGTTGTATTATTGTTGTTATAAGATACAATTGTATAGCAACTAACAACATCCATATGACAATATTTTCAGGGTGTCTGAATACTGATGACTAGTTTTGCAGTTTGATATATTCCGTATGTGAATGAACCCTTGTTTATTAACCATACCATACCATAATATGTTCAAGAAAACTGGTTTCCTAATAATAAATATTTTTTTGATGAATCCAATAATGGCTTAATATAATTTTAATTGCCCATTATTCAATGAATATGTCTAATACAGTATGTTGTTTAGTGTGTTTATTATCTTTTTTTTTCCGCTATTCTCATTTTCATTTTTAGTTTCAAATTTGCTTGGGTTTCAAATTTGCTTGGGTTGGTTTAAGGTCTCTACGAGGGATGGGAGGGCATTTCCCCCATTTATTTTGGCTATGCCTACTTTTTGCAGTAGTGCCATTTTTTTCTAGGACCTACTACAATCCCTTCCCTCCTTTTAGCATCAGAGAATACCTGATGCTCAGGACTTGACAAGATGGGAGATAATATTCTCCTAGTCAGGTAAGGGACCCTTAGCCAGGTAAATTTGCTTTATCAAAAAAAAAAATTTTTTTCCTATGCTAATTATAATTCATTAATCTGTTCATCATATTTAATTTCCACCTCTTTTTGTAAGCACTCTAGAAGCATCCTTTCTAGTTCTGAGTTCCTCGGCAACTCCCCCCCCCTCCATTTTGTACAAGATTCAGTACCACCTCTTGTTCAAAATAATTGTTTTGTATACATACACTCATAGTTGGCTGAGGACGGAAGTGCACAGGGATGTAGTGTTTTTGCCTGGAGCAAGCCAGCCCTGACATACTTCCTGTTTTGAGTGAGGGCGGAAGCTCTCTGATTTATATCATGAACGCAGATCCGCCCTTAAGAAAGGGTGGAAGTAGAGACACGGGGCCTGATTTATCAATAAAATGCGTGTACGCGGCGCTCGGCGAATTCTATTCCAGCGAGTCAGGAATAGAGTTCTAGTGAACTCGGCTGCCGGTTTCCTGCAAAAATGAGCAAATATCTTGAATACGCCAATTAAGGCGATTCATTTTCAGCTGCACGATTCAGGAGTAGATGTTAAACTCAATTGTGAGGTGATAGCAATTGATTAGCGCACACCTGCTCCCTGTTCTGTGTGCATCTCCAGTCCATTTTACCGGTCAGATTGAATTTTTAATGCTTGATGTTTTTTTGTGTAAGTACTTTTTAGATTTCAATAAGTTTTAATAAAGAATCCACATATTATACATATCAATTATAACCGTGATATCTTACATCAGATAGCAGGTTGATCCAATTTTACATTTATCTTTACGTAGACTAGGACAGAGAGAAAGAATATAAAAAATTACAAAATATACAAAAATAAACAAAAGGAAAAACAAATAACAATAAGTATCCCATGAGTTATGACTTTTTACAGCACACATTTCCGATATTATCGTATTGGTTATGAATAAGCGCATACGTTTTTTCCATCAAACATTGCATATTTAGATCTTGTATCACTTCCGTAATTTCAGGAATATGGGAACTCTTCCATCTTCTCATGAGTGCAAATTTGGCACTCAGGAGAACATGTACTAAAACTGTTTTGACTCCTGTAGAAAAGGTTTCTAGATAAACATGTAATATTGCTGGATGAGGTAAAAGGGAAGTACCCACAATATCAGAAATTAGACCAAAAACTTTAGTCCAGAAAGGTTGAATAGGTTTACAGTACCATAATAAATGGTGTAATGTACCTACGGTGCCGCCTTTGGTAGAACTATAAGTCATTATCATAGCAGCAGACCATTGTGACGAAGATATGTGGGATTCCATCCCTCGTTCCCACTTCAGCATAAACTGCGTTTTACAAAACACAGTGCTTTGGTTTAAATACCTGTAAAACACTGTGACCCCCTTCCTACCAAAACATGCATTGTCCAAATAGGAATATATTGAACTATCTATAGAGAGTCTGGAAAACATTGGATATAGCTTCAAACAATGTCGAATCCTAAGATAGGTCAAATATTTGATCTTTCTCACCCCTCTATCCAGCCATTTAGATAATTGTAAATGGGGTATAAATAATTCCGGAATTTAAGGATCTGGGGTGATTTGAATATTAGTGTTGGTTTGTGAAGTATTTATTTTGGTAAGGTGCCAAATTTGCACCGAACTTTGCATAGTAGGAAAAGAGAAATCAGGTACAGCAAACCCAATTTCATTGCTATAAGCAAATGTTGGAGGCTGACATTATGGAAAGCTTTGAATTCTATATCCACCCATCTTTTGTCACCCGGACTCTGCCACCAATACACAAGTTGGGAAAGTATTACCGCATAATAATACTGGCGGACGTCCAGCAGGCTCATTCCTCCTAACTTTTTATGTTTGCACATAATTGACATACGACATCTAGGTTTTTTATTACACCAAATATACGCTGAAATACATTTTTGCACAGCAGTAAACAATTTTGAGGAAATTGAAATAGAAACCGTCCTAAACCTATATAAAACTTGGGAAGAACTAGCATTTTAAATGCAGCTATTCTACCCGAGATAGAGAGTTCTCTTAGTCTTAGTCCCTTAGTCAGTTTGCTCAGTTCAGCTGGGAGAGATCGCAAAAAAGGTCTATAGTTAAGATCGTAAAGAGCTGCTGTTGATTTTGGTAACTAAATCCCCAAAAATGGGATTGCAGAAGATTCCCAGCAAGGGAAACATTGTTTTCAGACAGTTTACCACTTATTTAACAGTTTAACACTTATTTGTGGCATTTGTAGTGGCATTACATGAGATTTAGACATATTAAGTTTGTAATATGAAACAGCGCTATATTGTAATAGTACATTTTGTACATTTAGTAAAGATCGGGTTATAAAGATATACGGGTTAGTTAAAGAAGCCCTAACTAGGAATGATACTCTGCTAGACCTAGTTCTTTCTAACAATTCAGAGCTTATAACAAATGTGCAAATAAAAGAGAATCTGGGTAGCAGTGACTAGTGTTGGTCGAATAGCTCACTATTCCATTCGGCAGCTATTCGCTCGAATATAGCAAAAAATTCGGGTGCTCGAATGTCAAAGTCGAACACCATTAAAGTCAATGGGAGGAAAAATTCAGTTTCAATTAGCTGTGACCGCAAAGTTCCCACGGTCCAGGAATCCCACAATGACATTATGATTTATAATGTCATTGTCGGATAACCTGTAAAAAAATAAAAAAGAACAAGTTTAAAATAAAAAAACACATACAAAATAAATAATTTATGAAAAAAAAATTTTTTCCTCCCGCATTTTTGCTGTCGAATCCTGTGTTTTTCGGGTCGGGTCTACCCGAATTCGAACAGCCATATTCGGGTCGAATAGAGGGACAACCCGAATTCGAACATCAACACTAGCAGTGACCATAATATAAGCTGTAAACAGGAATCAAAATCAGGAAAGATAACAACATTTAATTAAATTTTAAGAGAGCAAATTTTCCATTATTAAGGGCAGCTCTCCATGACTTGGACTAGGAGACAATATTGTCCTCAAAGAACACAGAACAGAAATGGGAATGTAAGTCTATTTTACAAAAGCAAATTGAAAAATATATTCCAACGGGTAATAAGTTTAAGAGGCTAAAATTAAAACCTGCCTTCCTCTGGACCAACTATGTCTTATAGGGTTTTATATCTGGGATATGTTTATTTCCCTAGTGGTTGAACTTGATGGACTTATTTCTGTTTTCAACCTAACCTACTATGTAACTATGTAATATCATCCACTAATGTCCTTTTTTTTTCATGCTTTTCTGGTTACATAAGCAATGCTTGCCCAAATCTGCACTAAGTTGCACTCTAACCCAGTTTGGCAATGTGTTTTTGTAAAGTGTCACATAAAGGTCCAGCTCTTACACAAATATGTCTGCTATTTCATTTCCCAAACGATTAAAGTGTGCTTGCTATGACTTAAACTCCTAGGTTGGTTTGTGACCCAAACATGATGTGCTGAAATATGTAATGCATGCATTGTAAACATATGTAAATACTCACACGCAAAGACATTAGCAATAAGTTCATCTCTGACTCGACGTCCCTCTGCTGTGCTTTGGGAGCCAGAGGCAGGATGTTGATGTACCTCTGGCTTGAGTTCCTCTGGAATGTCCCAGGTATCACCATGGTGCAGGCACAGGTTGTGCAGGACGCAGCATGTCATGATGAGTCAAGCAGCTTTCCAGGGTGTATAGAGGAGTTAACCACCCGGCCACACCAAGCATAGAAACCATGCTTTTAGCAGCCTGATGATGTGCTCCACAACCCCCTTGCTTTTATGCAGAGCCTTGTTGTAATTATGGTCTGCTTTCTTCGGGGGGTGACACACATAAGCCATGGAAGCTGCCCGTATCCTTTTTTTTTTTTTTTCCTTCTAGTAACATGGAGCCAAAAAGAATGGCCACCACCGCTGTCACCACCGCCACCACCACCGCCGTCGCTGCTGCTGGCCCCGCCACCACCACCCCAGGGTCTTCAGTCTATAGACCAACAGGCAGCTCCCTCAGGCCAGCTAGGTTGCCTTGTGAAGCAGGCCAAGTAACATCTAGGCCCCTGGGCCCTCATCCTCGCACCCCAGCCAGTTTGAGGCGGACCAGGGATTCTGCTTTCAAGGCAACCAGCTTCACTCCTGAGCAAAATGCAGCTCAAATGGAGTCCTATGTACAACATTTTGTACAATGTCTCAGGGAGTACATCTTGTGGAGCATCTCAGGGAGTCCTAAAGATTGGCGTTGCCATTCATTGGGCCAGAAACGGTGGTAGGGGTGGACTACCAGGATGACTCAGATGCTTGACAACCATGTAAATTCAAGCCTTTTACATTACCTAATTACAAATGTTAATTTATTTTGGCAATTTTTTGGGATTGCAACAGTCTAGTCATTAGCATTGATAACAAAATTGGATTGTATTTTTTACCTTTTTATGTTTGGAGTGAAATATGAGATAATTTTTTTTAAAATGACCTCTTTATCGTATTTTTACCTTCTTTTGATTTTTACCTTTTATGTGTGTATTTCATTTTCTTACAATAGTACGCCCTGGGATGCAGCAGTCCCCTCCTGCCCTCTTTGCTCGGAGTGATGTGGATGACGAGGATGTCACTTTGCATCGAGATGACACTGGGCTTCATCCTGGTAAGATGAACCTTCATGGTATATCTTGTTTGACATTGTGCACCTGTCTCTAATCATGTTTATAACCACACTCATATGTGTAATATCAGTGTTACATTTCACGGATTTTTTGGTCTGAAAGTGTTATGTTTTTTGGTTATATTTGTAGTGAATCGATCAATCCAAATGAACTTGGGTTAGAGTCAAGCTCACTCTATTTTATTTGTTTTAGTGCTTTATTTAACTGTTCACCATCTACAGGAGGAGGTCGTTGATCCACTGCAGAGAAGCCTGGAAGGGAATACAGGTAATTTGGTTTGTGTGTGTTCAGCCTTCTAAAAGCTAAATAATAACCTTCGATCTCTCTGTAATATATCTAGAATTTGCTAAATTTTCGTGGGAGATGTTTTCTGGTGCAGCCTTCCTTTGGGAATGTTTGCATGCTTATTGAGTAAATTATTTAGAGTAGACTCCAATTTCTGTCTGAATGTAAAAAAATAATTTTGCCTGTGCAAAATATTGGGGACTTTTGATATATGAGGATTTGTCACCACATTCTTTCATTTTGATGTGATATATCATGTGCCTTTGTAGCATATCCAAGTCTGCTGGTTTCTGGTTCTGAAGAGTTCTCATGGGCTGCATCCACTGTGGAGGTAGGCAAGAACTGGTTCATTATTTTTTATTTTGGGATGTGTTGGGGAAATGAACCTTTCCCAATGTGTTCCATCTGTGTTTTTTTTTTGTTTAGGGTCCCTCCGGTGGACATTTACCACAAGAAGAAGAGGAGACGCCTGAAGTTTCCATAAGTAACCCATGTTTAATGTTTAGGATTCTGTCACGGATAACAGGGAGGGGAGGGAAACAGAAAGGTTATACTCAGGACTAGGCCTCCAATGGCTAGGGAAGGGGAATGGTCACCCCTGGCAGACACCCTAACCTAGTCCTATCTCCTAATAGTATGAATATCCCCTGATGGTGGTAATACTCATACACAGGAACCTAGACCCTAATAGCCCTGCATAGCCCTAGGAGTAGTGATTGGCTTGAGACTACTGGTTCCTTCCCTTATGAATGAACCAGTGTCTCCCTGAGGCCTAGTAAACAACAAAAGAACAACGAAACACCAAAACACCAAAAGGAATTCAACTTATCTTAACAGCAGATATATAAGCAGGAACTCTGGATAGGACAACACACCAACTCTTCACATCCCAGCAGTGAATATCAACCGCATCTCATGAAGTGTGAGGCCAGACTAAATAAAGAAGCAGTAATGACCACCAGCTGCAGCTGATACAAGGGGTGTGGTCATTACAAACAACAACACAGAAACAAGTAAAAACAAAGAGACTGTCAGATAACCTCACATGCAGCTTGTCTGACAGATCCTTTAACTTCAGTTACAGAAGGGACCTTGACAGATTCAGAATAAATGTGTCTAACATTTTGTCTAACATTTGTTGATGTTCCAATGTCAGGATGATGTCTGCATAATGTTATGGTGACCCACAAAGTTATGTGATATTGTAGTAATTTTTTATTTTCCCTTGTAGCAACCAGTGGATGCAGGTGGATTGGGTCAACCCAGTGTGGGCAGCAAGCTTCTAAGCCTCACTCAGAGGCTGGTTGGCCATTTTGATTAGTTTGAGTAGTGGAGTCAAGGATGTCTGCCCCAAGTTCAAATAATTTGGAACAGCTCCTTACGCTCCTACATGAAAACATCATTCAAAATCGCCAAAGCCGAGAATTTAACCAACAACATCTGGCAGTCATGCAGTGTCTGACTGAATCTGTCCAACAACAATCGGCCACTTTGGGTGCCTACATGTTCAGAGTTAACCAGCTCTGTAACATGTTAAGTGAATCCCTGGGCCAACAATCTCAGCTAAATCAGTCAATTCACAGGCTGGGTTGGCAAATCCTAATAGGTCCTGCCAGCCCCCCATCTCCTGTTGAGCAGCCATTGGCAGCTTGGTCACCGGCTCCATCCTGCTCTCCGGCTTCACCCTGTTCCCTGGCTCCACCCTGTTCCCGGGCTGTTGCCTGGCCACCTCCACCTCCTGGCTGCCTACCCTGTGCCCCTGCCAGCCCACCCTGTGCACCTGCCCACCCACCTTGTGCCCCTGCCCACCCACCTTGTGCCCCTGCAAGCCCACCCTGTGCCCCTGCCTACCCAATTTGTACCCTTGCCCGTCCACCCTGTGCCAACCCAATTTGTGCCCCTGCAAGCCCACCCCGTGCCCCTGCAAGCCCACCTTGTGCACCTGCCCACTCACCCTGTGCCCCTGCCCACCCACCTTGTGCCCCTGCAAGCCAACCTAGTTTCCCTGCCTTCCCACCTCCTAACACGTGGGCAAGTAATCGTCGGGCTGTGGAGGTGGCCTGTGCCCGAGGCTGAGCTGTGGAGGGGTCCCCCTGCCAGGCTCTTGGGGTGGCCTGCACCTGCGGCCGGACGTGGCCAGGCTGAAATGGCCCATGGCCGTGCCCGGTCTGGGCAAAATATGTAGATGGATGCTGAGTGCCAGGTGAGAACATTCTTCACATTCTTCCTGTCTTATTCTTCACTCAATTTTTTCTGGACTCCATGAGACCTACAGTGTGGGATTGAGTTGGGATCCTATGTGAAGACACCTCTTTGTATAAGATACCTTGGAACATCCTCAGGAGGGCTGGCTGCCTCCATCAATGTGGAACTGGCTGTGTATGTGGAAGGAGAGGAAAATATGAGAGGTAAGTACTGAGCAAATGTAATAGTATAATATAAAGCTAGTTCTTAAATTGCACAGTACTAAAGAATTCAAGTTCTTTCATCTCATCAAGTTATGACTGTTTTGCTGTTTACACTGTGCCAAACAAGAAAGAAAGGTGATTCCTGGGGCAAGCTAATTATGGCTACGGAACTAAAGTGATGCAGTTTGTTGGCAATGAAGTTGGTTTTCACAAGGGACAAACTTGGCTAAGTCACATTTAACCTTTGTCTTCTGTTAAAAGATGCCTAGACATGACGCTAGTCATACACTCCTAATGATATTTGATAGAGCTAGGCCTAACAAACTTTACCCTAGTTTATATTCATGGTTCTAAAGAAATGTTCACAATGTAAAAAATCGAGAAATACATTTAGATGAGGAACATGTGTCCTGTGGAGAAGGTGCTGCCAAGGGCTCTCCACTAGCTGTAGATAAAAAATAAACATCATAAGTAAAGGTGGGTAGGCAGGACTAAAGAAGATTTGTAAGGTTAGGTAAGGTGCATAGATTAATGCAGAACTTCTATAACTGATACTTTTTGCCTACGTAAAAAAAATTCTGAGCAAACATTTGTCAGTACAACTATGGACAACTAAAGAACTCATGTCTGTTTTTCTTCATGCTAGCCAACAACCTAGAAAGAACCTTCATTTGACGCATGATTAATGACTGGAAGCTGCATGAAATCCTGCTGGATCTTTCTTTGTATTTGTACCTAAAAATGAGGAAAGTAGTAGAAGAATGTGTTTTTTTTAAACATTTTAAACAAAAGGTGATTGTAAGGTTAGCTTACAGGCAATGTCCCCAGCTTCGGCTGCCTCCTCTACCTTGTCTGAAGATTGTGTCTCCTCCCCAATGGGCGACACCTCCGTAGCAGGCTCATCTTCCCCGATGGGCGACACCTCCCCAGCGGGCTCATATTACCCGACAGGCAACACCTCCGTGGCGGGCTCATCTTCCCAGATGGGCGACACCTCTGCAGTGGGAGACTCCTCCTCCAGCTCCTGTGCCACTGCCAAAGTCTGTATGGGCATTCCAAGATGAGTAGCAACCGCCGCCGGCGTGATGGAGAGTTGGCTGTAATAACAAAACCAAACATCCAAAATTAATAAGGGTAGTAAAATATAGGAAGAGAAAAACAAACAGTTTTAGGCTAAACAATACTACTTTACACAAACAACAAACATTCTAAAACACCACCCCTTAACAAGAGGAGAAGACAAAATGCCAAACTTACAAGACAGGATAAGGTCCCCACTGCGCAGGCTAAATCTGCTCTCCTCTGCTTCAGGTCGCTCCATGTGTGCTGTATTTGGCCCACAGTTGGATGGGTACCTGCTGGGGTCCAGAGCCTGTCTGCCAGCCTCTCCGTAATCCAGCGCTTGTCAAAAATCAACCGCTGCTGGACATAGCGCCGCATAATCATTGTCTAAAGAAAAAGAGAAACAAAATGTGAGTAATTTTGACATCAACCAAACACCTCTTAAAAACAGGAGACCACTGATTGATTGATTGTTTGATATATTTTCTTTTGAAAATTGCTATAATTTGGTTGTAAACTGTTTGTTTGTTAATGTTGTATGTAGATATATATATGGGTATACTATTATTATTACTAAGAATCTTCTGGTGGTCACCCCGATAAGCTTAATCCTAGTTAAACCATTGTAAAAACAATAATTGTGCTCCTAGATGTAAACTCTGTTTATCCAGTTTTAGTGAAGCATAAGAAGGTGCTAGACATACATACGTACAATCCATGGGGGAAAAATGTAAGCACCGTTGCATTAGGTCAGATATGCAGCACATGTGGATTTATTTTGTTGACACAGGGAAAAAAAAAACAAACAAAAAAGTGGATAAATACAAATCACGACAATATCTATGTGAGACAGTAGAATGATGTGCCTTCACCAAAACCAGGATTGTGGTCTCAACTATCCTAAGGACATTCTCCCAGACGGCTTCCAATGTCCTCCGGACAAAGAAAGATAATTTCCAGCCTTGCATGATAGTGAGGAGGCTAATTAGTGCTCTTCAAATGATGATTGAGCTTAATGGGGTAGAATCATGAGGATTTTTACAAACCGTATATACACACATTGAAATATGTGCATGTACATAGTTGTCAACGGCCAACTTTAGGTGTGTGAACCTCTACCCAGCTCTTATCCGCAGCTTTAATCCATTGAAAAAACAATAGAGGACACTCCATTCTCAGCTGTCATCCGTGCAGAGGGTCCAGCTGCTGATAAGAGTGAGTAGAGTAACAGTGAGAACAGCACAGCTAAAATGAGATGGGGACACAGGCTGTTCCTCCCCATTCTATAGCTGTGCTGTGGCTTCTATATAAAAAAAATCCTTGAGAAAATATATTCACTCTGTGGGCATGTGTAATGACATCATGAGCACAGTGTGATAGCTGTGTTTGGGAATTCTGCATGTCATATCATGCAGCCTTACAACTGTGTCTACAAGCACAGTGGACCCTCATAGATAATAGTCCCAAAATATCTCCGAAATGTTAGCCCACCAGATTTCAAGCATTTGAAGATATGGGGATCCCGAATGAAAACACTATTGAAAATCCTACATTGGGAATGCATTTTCCAAAGCAAGAGCACATAGGAGACCTTAATTGAAAAAGTGGACCCCCGGGCCCACTTACATAGCAAGGAGCAAGTGTCCCCCACTTGAACCTACATTTTCTGGTTTATGCACCTCACCATTCCGAGTAAATTGGGGTTCCTTGAATTGTAGGTATACATTTAGGGGTAACACACCAATTTTTCTTGCTAGAAAAGTGGCTCAGGGGGTGCATAAATGTACCTTTTCGCTTTTGGCCTCCTAGATGCACTTGCTTTTTAAACAGCAACAACCTCTAAGAAATGTGGTTTAGTAGTAGCTAGTAGGATCCTTAGTGTACCCTTAAAATTTCAAGTTGTTACAAACAAGGGTTTAGGAATATCTGAAGAAATAAAGACAGTGAGTTCTTAGGCTGAGGAATATGAGAAGCAGCCTGTTAAGGCAACCTCCTATTGATCCCAGATCAATTGTCCCTCTTTCTAATAGCTTTTGTTTACAGCGCTGGAAGAGTGTAACACACACAACTTAATCTGTGGTTAGATCATTCTCAAAACTTTATTGTTTGCACACAGTTTATATACCAGTTCAAAGGAATGATCACATGACTACAGACAATTAAAAGACATGACAAATGTCCTTGTGGTTCTCTTAGAACAATATATTTTTGACAAAGTAACAGATATATGGAGGTAGGGAGGAAAGGGAGAGTTTCAAGGCAAAAAGAGGGAAGCGGACGTTAGTTTACTGATAAGAAGTGTACAACTAGTTTCAACATAATTTAATCATCTATAAAACATAACAAAAAACATAATAAAAATCCATTTAAATGTGCAGACATGCACATATTATTTCATATTAATATACTTTTATATTTCTTTTTTGTTAGGTTTCTTTCTGGAATTATGGGCTAACATGCTATTTTGTACACTTTGAGCAAAACATATGTTCTTGCTTTTCCAGCCATTCATGGTGTTTATGCAGTTTGAATTGAATTTTAGCCCTTGGCCAACTATATATTGACTTACTCACCTCAGCTTGGTAGTATAGGCACATAAGGGGGGTTTCCTCTCAATCAGAAACAATATCATCCATGAATGTTTCTTGGAGCCAAGCCCATGAATCAGAAATCATAGGAAGAAATAGGCAATCTTTTGAAGCATGTTAAGCAATATGGCCTGAAAAATCCTCATTGCCTATTTCTTCCTATAATTTTTCTTTGGTATATATGTATATGTACACACATAAATGCATACATACATATATGCATGTATGCACCTACATGAGTGCACATGAAACAAACAATATACACCTAAAAAGAAAAACTTACCAGAATGAGGATCCTTCTCTGGAAAATTTTTCAACTGATAGAACAGTTCACGCACACATAGCGGTTTTTAGCCAGTCAAACAAATCATAGAAGGGAACTGCTTAAAAACAAGCATAATTTATTTTTTTATTGGAGGTCCTGGGACATTGTAAAGGAGATCACATAAAAACAAACCCCACAGAAAAAAATACAAAATTTTGACAAAAAAAATTTATTCAAAATAAACCTATTTGCTTAAAGGTCACATTAAAATATAGAGAACACACAGACACCACTATATTTACATGAAAAAATAAACAAAAAAAAACACATGTAAACTAACACTTCAATCTAAAGCCTAATTATTTCAAAAATGGGCCAACAAATATTGCATTCCAAAAATATTTACCAAACCAATCAATATGCAATTTTGAGCTATCGAGGTGTTATGTCACGGATATAATTTGTGACAGTTTATGAAAATATTGATGGGTTCAATTTGAAGTGTACAAAGAGAGATAACACAAAGACTTGAATAATTATACTATTTAATAATAAAGACAGATAGATAAAACAATGCAGTTACAAAGAGTTAGATATAACAA
>NC_092863.1:27252882-27276414 GCF_032062135.1 Pyxicephalus adspersus
ATATATATATTATATAAAGATTTCTTTGTATTGGACTCAATACAGCTTTTTTGTATTGAGTTCAATGCAAAGTTATTTGAATTTCCCACCCCGCCTCCCGCCCGCACCGACTCATGCACCAACGTCATCGGGAAACCCCGAAGATCGTCACTGCACACGCTGGATGAAGAAAGAAGAGAGAAGACGTCTCCGGAGGAGCTGCGGGGAAAAGGTAAGTATTTTTTTTCAGTTGTAATCTGATTGTCATACAATGTTGTATGACAATCGGATTGCAATATAACGCTTGTTTATACTTTTAGCTACCCTGACCTTGGTTCGGGGTAAATGATTGTAGCAAGTTTACTTACCCCGAACCAAGGTCAGGCTAACCGCCCGGGTGGTTAATTGCTATCACCTCACCATTGACAGAGCTTAACAGATCCTCCTGAATGGTGCAGCTGCTAACTAATCACCTTAATTGGCAGGTTCGCGACCCCTATTGCTCATTTATCAAGGCAGGAATCCGGCTGGCAAGTGAAGGCACGTGTACTAGCACTCGGCTCCAGCCCGTGGAAAAACGCCCTGTATATCGGCGCGTAAATATGCACATCAAGCTTCCGCGTATTTGCTTGGTAAATCATAGCCTTGTACTCAATACTTGTGGAAAAAATGACAAAACATTGCTGAAGAATTGCTAAACAACAGGAACTGTCGTTAAAAACATTGCATTGAAACTAAAAATAATAAGCATTACAAAAAAAATCACATCGATGCATACCATCCAAGCAAACTTACTTAATTTACCCCCCCCACACACACACACAAACCATTACAGTTAAATCAGTACTAATGAAAATGCATATGTATTTCTATACATTTAAATGTATTTTGACATACACACAAGTGAAATCACTAAATGATACTTAATACATGTATTATAACACGTTTGCCTATAATCCTTTACTAAAATATTTTATTTCTCTAAAGTCAAACAAGAATGAAATTTTAATCAGGTCACAAATGTTTGTTCACATATTTTTTACAGTCATCCTATTGTGTGATGACATAATATAAAGTGCTATTTATTATTATTATTATTATTATTAATAAACAGGATTTATATAGCACCAACATATTACGCAGCGCTATACATTAAATAGGGATTGCAAATGACAGACTAATACAGACCATGATACAGGAGGAGAGAACCCTGCCCCGAAGAGCTTACAATCTAGTAGGTGGGGGAATTTCACACACAATAGGATGGGAGATATGTAGTGCTGAGAAGTAGTGGTGGTTTCAAAAAACAGAAGAAGACGGGTAGGCAAGTTTGAAAAAAGTTTTGAGTGCTCTTTTAAATGAGCAGAAAGTAGGAGCAAGCCGAATGGGACGAGGAAGACCATTCCAGAGAGTCGGGGCAGCTCTAGAGAAGTTTTGTATCCGTGCGCGGGATGAGGTTATGAGTGAGGAGGTCATTAGGAGGTCATTGGAGGAGCGGAGAGGGCGGCAGGGGGAGTATTTTTTTACCAAGTCAGAAATGTAAGTGGGACAATACCTGTGTAGGGATATGAAGGCAAAGCACAGGAGCTTAAATTTGATTCTAAGGTGAAATGGAAACCAATGGAGAAAACTACAAAGAGATGCAGCGGAAGAGGAGCGGAGGGAAGGATAGATGAGTCTGGCTGCAGCATGTGTCAATTCCCTGGATTAATTCCCATTGCACTTATAATTTGGGCACTTGAGATTTGGGCACGTGACCAGGGTCCCAACGTGACCTTGCCTGTTGTTTAAATAGAAGTGCTTTGGGTTCTGATTATGGATGGACATGGATGGATTTAGTATATATCCAGCTTGATAGAAATTAGTTTGCAGTGTTGCAACCAAAAGAAAAAAGTATCAAAACAACAAGTGCAACAAATGTAACGATAAATGAAGCAGGTTTGTGATTAAGTAGAATGTAGCATAAAAAATAGCACTTACAAAAAAACATCAAGCATTAAAGATTCAAACTGACCTGTAAAATGGACTGGAGATGCGCACAGAACAGGGCGCAGGTTTGTGCTAATCAATTGCTGTCACTTTACCATTGAGTTTAACATCTGCTCCTGAATCGTGCAGCTGAAAATTAATCGCCTTAATTGGAGTATTTGAGATCTTTGCTCACTTTTGCAGGAAACCGGCAGGCGAGTTCACTAGAATAGGTGGTAATAGAGCTTGCTGACCGGCGCGTACGTACGCGCATTCCATTGATAAATCAGGGCCAATATTCCAGCAACTAGCAAAGTGATTGAGTGCAAGGTTGCTGGTGGATGTTTTTGAAGCCTCTGCCTGTTCTCTGGATTCTGTTGTTTGTTTCACTGTCTTTCATCTGCCTTGAGCTCCTGCCAGTGTAACAATTCTGGAGTCATTTAGTAAACATTATGAATGCACTTCTTGGTCTATGAATTCTAGAACTAGGGTACAGATTTCAGAAGTATTCTTGAGCACTAGTGTTTGCATTTCTTTTTGGGAAATATTTTCGGAAAGTGAAAGCTATGAAATTGAACACAAATCTTTCCTGGATATGGGAATATTATCTTAGCCATTCTGTTTTCTCTGGTGTATAGAAATACAGCTTTTAAGTTGTGATGATATCTGTAAAGTTTGATAGAACTCTAAAATCTGTGAAAATTTCTTTCAAGGGATATGTATCAAACAATGTCCTAAAATGAAAAGAAGACCCAAATGACCCAACCCCAGACAGTTCCTCTGCATTCTTTACCTGCATGACCACTGGCCCCAGGCTTTTCACATCTCCAGTGGCAAACAGTTTACATTGTTCCCCCTCTGTCTACAGGTGGATTCAGCTATAATGCACCATCATCACTGGCAACATATAACTGGATGTGATACCTCTCTGGATCTGAAACAGATAAGTCTAAAAAGCAGAACTGGGGTTGGTGAAGTTACTCCTTAAAGCGGGAGTAAACTAAAAAAAACCCAAAAACTCACTTTTACCTTCGCAGGTTGGTCAATCCATCCGGAGGTTTCGTTGATCGGGTCCGACATCATTCCAGTATCCTCCTTCTTCCCGACGCGTGGGAAGCTCCCGGCACAGGCATTTTTTTGCCTTTTTTATCTCCTTCGTACGTCATCTGATCTCCGACTGCACAGGCACGTGAGATAGTTGGGGGAAAAAAGTTCTTATCTCACTGCACATGAGTGAGATCGTCATTTTTTTCCCCCATTTAGGAAAAGGCTCATGCCCAAGCAACCAGTTGCCTTCCAGGATGGATTCACTGCACAACAACGATTTTGCTACTGGAATACCACATGTGATTTACATTATATTGAGTGTGCTGATTCCAAATTCTGAATTTGCCTATCACGTACAGATTTTAAGTTATAGGTAATGTATTTTTACATAGGAACATTATAACAGTTGCAGCTACCACTTTGCCTGCTGCCGCCTCAGCTGAATCATGTCCCATTGTGGCATGCATGTTCCAGCAGCGGCTGGGCATGTCTGGGCAAGTCAGTGAGCTGACATCTGAAATAGGTAAATAAGGGGAGATGGACCAAGGGCTTGTCTCTAGTGCGAATCTATCTTATTGGGTAGTACAGCTAGGCCTTAGTGAGTCTGTTTTGAGCTAAAGATAAGTAGGCGCAGCTGTGTTAATAAATCAGATAATTTTTGCTACATTTGTGGCAAATATACCCTGTGTGATCAACGAAAGAACCTAACCAAGGGGGTAAGATTTGCTTACAAGTATTACTTTGAATGTGAAATTGGAGATCAGGATAAAAGCTGGGCACCTCATATCTGCTTTCAGGTGTGTTACATTGGCCTAACACAATGGTTGAATGGTAAAAGGAATTAAATGCCTTTTGTTGTACCTATTGTTTGGTGTGAGCCAAAAGACCGTCACTCGGACTGCTACTTCTGTATGAGAAAAAATTGCTGGGTTTTTGAAGAAGACTAAGTCAAAAATGGTCTACTCTATCCTGATTGTGAATGTGCTCTGAAGCCAGTAACACATGATGCAGGGAATCCAGTGCAAGTCCCTCCTACATCTGTTGTTACTGAATATGACATGTCGGATGAGGAACAGGAGGATGATATCGAAGTTAATGAATGTTATGATCCCCAATTTTAAGAGAGTAAGCCACATTTTATAAGCCCATTAGATTTGAATGATCTGGTAAGGGACCTGTCTTTGTCAAAAGAGAATTCTGAACTGTTAGCCTCCAGAATAAAGGAGTGGAATTTGTTACAAAAAGGAATGACAACTTTTCACTTTCATGATTGTCACACAAAGTTCGCAGATTATAACAAGCTGGAAAACGACATTTGCTTCTGTACTAACATGAGTGGTCTGATGATGGAGTTAGGTTGCAAATACATACCAGAGCAGTGGAGATTGTTCTTAGATTTAAGTAAAGCATATTTTAAAGCTGTATTGCTGCATAAAGCTAACAAAAAACCTTCTGTTCCTCCTGCTCATGCCGAGGGAATGAAAGAGACAAACCAATCCATAGAAGTAATTTTGAAATTGATTCACAATTCAGAACACAAGTGGAATGTTTGTAGTACCTGTGAAACAGTCATGATGACAGCAAACATTACAAAGTGAAAGAATAGCCACCCAGACCTGAACTTGAAATGATGAACTTGGATTAATAAAAAACATTGTCATTACAAAGGATCGTGAGGGTATGGGTTTTCAGTATCTGAAGGACAAGTTTGGAAAAGTTATAACAGATGCTAAACTGAAAGCAGGCATTTTTGTTGGTCCCCAAATGCGCAATTTGATGCGTGATGCCACATTCAGAGACAAACTTAACCCATTTGAACTTGCTGCTTGGGATTCATTTGTGCTAGTTGCACAAAACATTCTGGGCAACCAGCAAGCTGAAAACCATGTTAAACTCGTAAACAAAATGCCAACAGCATACCATCAACTTGGCTGTCGAATGTCACTTAAAAGTTCACTTCTTACATTTGGATCTGGACTTCTTCCCACAAAATTTGGGTGATTTGAGTGATGAACAAGGGGAGAGGTTCCACCAGTACATTTCTGTTATGGAAACAAGATATCAAGGCCAGTGCAACCCCAACATGATGGGTGACTACTGCTGGTTTCTGCAATGGGAGACAGCGGAGAGCCACAAACACAAAAGCAAGTGCCTGAAACACTTCTGAAGTGTACATGTGTGTTGAACAAGGACTCAGGTGAATTATGTGTAATTGTATAAGTGGTTGCAAAATAAAACTATGTTTTTGTAATGTCATGGAACTCTGAGACAAAAGTTAGTTATGTATAGAGATTACATAGTGAAGTAACTGCGGAATGAGAGAATGTAGCTAATAGCGTCTATACATGTAATTAACTTATGATCCGGACATCCTAGGCAGAATTCAGATTTCGATTCAGCGCATATGATTTAGTATAGGACACATGGATTATACCAGGTAGCAGACAATATTTTTTTTTGTTATGATGCAGTGTTTTGTGTACATCCTGTGGGAGGCTTCAATTTGGTCTTGATCATCACAGCGATTTATTAAAAAAAAGGGGGCTTTAAACTCCCTCCGCTTAAAAAGAAGGTCATTTTTACTTAATATAAGTGTTTTCTACCCTTTTATGTAAGGTAAAAATTTTAGTTTAGGTCCGCTTGAAACAGAGTTTTATGGGTCTCAATTTGACTGTGTAGCCTAGTTTTTCCAAAACAAAAAAAAAATCAGTGCTTCAATGGGGAAAATTTTTGCATATGAACTATGATTGACAGTACAGACACTTGAGTCAAGAAACTTGAGTGCATGTGAGGCAAGGGATACAGACACAGATACAGTTTGAGCTTTGCTATACAGAGACTGCAAGAGGCTAATACAAAGTAAAATCCAGGTATATATTATTCCTGTATTCACAATATCCTAATGTATTATGAATACAGAGCTGCATTAATTTATGTTTTATATCTGTCTTCATATCTGAGGTTTTTGCATATGTATGATAATCGTAATAATCATTGAAATGATCCTCAGGAATTCTTTGTTTTGAACTATAATTACTGTTTTGTTAACAATATTTAAGCATTTCAGTAGCCTGCATACCAAATGAAAGATGGCTGAGAACTAAACTGAAATGGAAATGACTGCTACTTACTAGCTTACTGTTTGCTTTAAGGTTTTAAAGCCATTGTTATTTTTCTTTTTATGGCTTTTTTACTGATATTTTGGTAACAGTTTCTTTCTTGGGTCACAGCAGTGTAATAAAGTTGTTACTTCTGCTCTCAAATTACAGAATATATTAGCTGAACAATGAAAACATATAACTTTTAAACATAGACACACAATTTTCAATTCAAACAAAATTATTCCAGTTGAACAGAACCTAAAATTATGTGAATTTTCTGGCATGTATTACAATGATGGGTGGTTGTTATATGCAACAAGGTTTAGAAATAGGATTTTGAGAGAAATAAAATATTAGTAATCTATTTTTAAAAAAATAGTCATCATATTAAAGACCAAAACTTGAAGAATTTTTCAGTGAAAGTGGCAACCAACAAAAACTGGTGATCCTGCTAGAAGTTGAAGCACTTTTTTTAATTAGTTGTCACTTCACATTGGGTGAACAGAAAAATGGCATTATTTCCAAACGAATATCACTGTTTTCTGGGGAACAGGCTTTTTGCGCTTTTGATTTTGACAGATTAATCCAGTTGTTCAATACCGTCAAGCTGTGTCCCATCTAGTTAATTAATTATTTAAAATACAAAATTCAAAAGGTCAGGTAACACATTGGTAATTAGCTGCTGCGTAGCTGCTTAGCTGCTAACCCAAGCCACACACCCTTATTTTTTTTCATTATGTGTTTATCCATTTTTTCTTTTGATTTCTGCTAGGTATTTTAATTTATTTATTTTATTTTATTTTGCTAGGGAAATTTTTTCAAGTGCACAACATATTATTCACTTGTTGTTTATGAGCTGTAGGAATGAGCCAGCGAGTTTTTAAAACTCGATTTTGCGGCGAATTCGGCGAATGGCCGGTTAAAATTCGCCGATCGAATTTTAAATAACAAAAAGCTTTTCTCAGTCAATCAGAGAGCACTAGAGGTTTTGAATGGGGAGACTTGTCCCCATTTAACCTTTAGTGCGGAGGTTCCCACACAGAATTCCCAGGGCTGCAAGAACAAACGCAGCCCTGAGAATCTACTGCGATCCCAGGGCACTACAGGTTAATAAACCTCCAGTGCCCAAGGATCGCAGACAGGAGAATTCCCTGGGCTGAATGAACGAAAGTAGCCCTGAGAATCCACTACAATCCCGGGGCACCAAAGGTTATCTAACTTCCAGTGGAACTGCAGATTAACTGTAAATGGAGTTTCTCCATTGAGAGTTCAGCTGCAGTTTAGTTCTCACAGTGACCGGACTGATAAGTACAGCCTTGCGACCGTGGGAACTTTGCAGTCACAGCTTATTGGAGGCACGCGTGTGCCTCCAATCAGCTGTGACTGCAGGCGAACTCCCAATGGAGTCCATGTTTGCTGGATCACTCAGGTTTACCCATTGTAGTCTACCTTCTCCCATTTTGGAGAGTTTTAACGAAGCAGACCAAACGGGCCTGATTTAGTATCTGTCTATTGAAAGCAAGAAGAGTTTTTTTAGCTGCCAGTGGTCAAGATGGAGTTGTGTCAAAAAAGACAACTTCCTTTTCCTCGTATTCATAACCATATAGGATATCAACAACAGCCAGCACGGAACAAACATGAGGTACCCTACAGATTACTACAATGTATGCATGCCACATCCCAAAACTTCAAATATTTATTCCTCTAATCAAAACAATAGGGGACTTTGCCTTTAAACTTTCCTATTGTTTTGGTTAGAGAAATAAATATCAACAACAACAGGTAATAGTCAAATAGACACAAAAGATATACACACATACATACAGTCCCTGGGTTAAGGACATCTGACATACGAACAACTCCTAGATATGAACCGAACTTCCCTGCTCCTTCATGTACATGACAGAGGCTTGGAGAGGGAGGGGGGTTTGCATGACTTGCAGAAGAAATATTTTGCTAAACCCAGCTGAGGTTGTGGGTGATCTTAAGAGCTGAGCTGATCTCTAGCATTTTGTAACTTTTTATTGACCAAGACAAACTCTGCAGTTGTTTCTTTTTGCATATCAAAGCACAGCTTGCTCCAGAAGTTAATGAATATCTAGGCTCCATAAAAGTTTTTTTTGCTTTATTTGTGATTAGCTTACAGTGAGAATTTTATACAGAAACTGACACCACGCTGCCTAATATGTTGAGACAAACATCTGTGATAATTGCATTTATAAAATATATATACTTGTTCTGACTTACATACAAACTGAACATAATAACAAACATATAGTCCCTATCTCGGGGACTACCTGTGTATATATATATATATATATATATATATATAAACAACAGCAAGTAACAACCAATAAATTAAGTGTTTTATGATGCATTACTGCTACACATGGTACTTTAAGCATTGTAGCACCCCAACACACATAGTTGCTGCTGATGCACCTGTGCTATAGTACACCAGAAAGCATACAGAATTGAGGTTGCAGATGAGGTTCTTTGAGTGTTGACTTGTACTTTTATTATTATTACTAACTTGTATTTATATAGCATCATATTATTAAACACTGTACATAGTCATATCAATAACTTTCTCAGAAGGGTTCACATTTTAATGTTTCTAACATAGTCTACTTTTTTTTTGGAGGAACACCAATTAACCTACGAGTATACTTTTGTGCAGGTACTGTCCATTTAAAATTAAATGATTGACTTAAGTAGACAACAGCCAGAATATTCCTCATAAAAAAAAAAAACTTTATATAAAGTATAAACATTACATTCTGATTAGTAGGTAAAAGCTTTTGCTTGGCCCTTACATGTTATGTATTTTTTTTATATAGAAAATTTTACAAGATGTACCTATTGACTATTTACTAGTCATTGAGCTGCAACATTTTAGTCTAATTCATTTTAAAATTGGATTTGGGTGTTATATAGCTGAATGGCTGATTTGGTTGTCATTGTATTATATACAGAATGGGAAATAATTTATTTGTCTGCCATCCTGTTATCATCAATTTACCCATCTATTTCACAAAGAAAGAACTACATATCTTACTTGCAATCCGTTTGCTTTTGATGTACCTGTGAAATTATTTTAGGATTTATCTTTTTTCATTTATTTAATCTGTAACATTTTCAATTTTTGCTAATCTGATTGTCCTTTTACAAGCGGTTACAAAATTTCCTCCATATTCCAGCATTTTAATAAATTTTATTTTTTAAAGATTTCATTCCTCTTTTTTTAGTCCTTTTCTTAGCAAAGTACATGATATTTGATGAGATGGTTTTATAATAAATACTTTAAGAAAAAAAATCATGTTTTATTCACACTTTTCACCATTTACTCATCATTTTGTCCTTACAATATTTAACAATTATTTCTTTGAATACAATTGAATACCGATGTTCCCAGCAGTCCATGTAATAAACAATTGGATTTTTGGCCCATGCCACACTACCCTACCACTAGGGTGAAATTTACTTAGTTCAAGTAAGCAAGTTTAGACACTACTATTGCAGTAGTAATACTACTGTATTAGGCACTGCTGAAAAGTCAGTTTAATATCCAGGGAACTAACATTTTTAGAAACCACGTAAATGTTTAAAATATACAGTTCAATTTCACATATACATAACAAGTTGCTATGCTAATAATATATCTTTCAATTTAGTCAGAGTGTAAAATATAGCTTTTTTATTTCATCCACACCCAGATAACCAAGGCCACCAAGTTTGATTGTATTATTACCTAAAACAACCAGCATGCACGCTAAAGCTAGTTCATGCATTCCAAAAGTATAAAAAGGAAGGGTTACCTTCATCGTTTTAAAACTATAAATAATACAACAAAAGATGTAAAAAGGAGAAAAAATGTGCAAAACTTCAAAATGAACAGCAGATTGCAAAGGAAAGTAAGGCAACCCCCCCCCCCATTTTTTTTTTAAATATATTAATAGCAAAAAGATTAGATATGAGCATGTAGACCCTTAAAAGATATAGATGGGGATAAAGAAAAGGCAGATTTACTAAACACTATTTTTAGCTCTGTGTACACAAAGGAAAATGGCAGAGCTCGAGTCCAAATTCAAAATAGCAATGTCACTGCCCTAAAGAGTCACAGTGGCTCAAAACTGATATGATTGAGAAACAGTTGGGAAAAATTAAGGTTGGCAAAGCACCAGGACCCGATGGATTACATCCATGTGTCCTCAAAGAGCTGAGCGCGGGTTATTATTTCTATATTTAAGAGACTTTTTAGTCACTGGCATGGTACAGATGGATTGGCATAAGGCCAATGTGGTTCCTATCTTCAAAAAGAGAGCAAAGTCATTACCAGGCAACGACAGACCGGTTAGTTTAACGTCCACTGGAAAGGTTCTAGAGAGTTTAATAAAGAACCACATAGAGGAGTTTCTGCTAGAAAATAATAATAGGTATTAATGATTAGTGATAATCAACATGGCTTCAAGAAGTACCGAAGTTGTCAAAAAATATACTCTCTTTTTATGAGGAAGTAAACAGGTAGACAGTGGAATACCAGCTGATATAGTGTACTTGGACTTTGCTAAAGGATTTGACACTGTACCCCACAGATGGTAATATGCAAATTGAGGTAATTAGGTTTAGAAAAGTCAATCATTAAATGGATAGAGAACTGGCTTAAAGACCCCATCCATAGAGTTGTAATGAATGATTCATACGCTGAATGGTCTAATATTATTAGTGGTGTACCCTAGAGTTTAGTGTTGGGACCTTTACTGTTTAACATCTTTATCAACCTCCCAAACGGTAACCTTGAGTGTGACTCGGGGTAGAAAAAAAATGCTGGAAGCAGTATTCCTGAGTCAAACACGATGGTAGGTAAACCTATTGGAATAGTAAATAAAGCGCTTACCTGATCTACTGGCCTGATCTACACAATCCATGTCTTCTTTATTCCTCTGGCTGACTTCCACTGCACTCGATGAGTCATCAGAAGTTTCCTGTGACGTCGGTGCATGCAGACGTTTCGTTCAGGACGGGGCTGGAAGTTCAAATCTATTTGTATTGCATTCAATACAAAATAACTGTATTAAATGCAATACAATAGATTTATATGTGTAAAAGCAGTACATTGTCATTCATGAACATTTATTTTACAGTATAATATAATATAATAATAAAGAGGGCTCTCCTACACTTTTATTCAGCAAGGTAGTAAACAGATCAAAGCAAGTCAATAAAAAAAACATTTGCTCCTTCACCCCCCTAGAGGTAATCCCGAGTGTGACTCGGGGTGGCTTTTACATGCAAAAAGCGGTAATCCCGAGTCACACTCAGGGTAACCTTAGAAGCCCCCCTTACCTTTGCTCCAGCGGCGATCGGATGGTCCCATTGTGATGCTGGGGCACTGGTCCGTCGGGTGGCATGGCCGGGCTGGAAATTTAAAAGCAGATTACTGAGTAATCTGCTTTTAAATATCACCCGGGTCCCGGCCATGTCGCTGCTCTGCATCTCCAGAAAGATGCAAAGCACAATGCAGGACTTCTGCATTGTGCTTCACATCTCACTGCAGATGCGAGCAGCAATAGCAAATTGTACTTTTGCGCCAAAAAGAAAGCGGTATTAATACGTATACAGTAGGCGTACATGCAAATGCGTAGCGTAAGCACATTTTTGAGGAGGCGGGAGTAAACCCTGAAGTTTCATATCTGCGTTATCATCGTCCCGTGTCCATTGTTTGCAGAGAGGGACCTGCGCCTAATCATTCAGGTAAGATAATATTTTTTTTGGGGGGGGGGTTCTTTTCAGTTGCATAAGCATACATGTATGTCCATGCATGCACATTTAAATGCATCATGCATGCATGTTTGCACATTTAAATGTGTTTTTATGCATGCATGTCTGCACATTGAAATGTGTTTTCATGCATCATGCATGTCTGCACATTAAAATGTGTTTTTATGCATCATGCATGCATGTCTGCACATTTAAATGTGTTTTTATGCATCATGCATGTCTGCACATTTAAATGTGTGTTAAGGCTGCTTCTCATATTCCTCAGCCTAAGAACTTTAATCCTTCACATGTCCTAAACCTCTGTTTGTAACAACTTGAAATTTTGAGAGTACACTAAGGATCCTACTAGCTACTATTAAACCACATTTCTGTGAGGTTGTTGCTGTTTAAAAAGCAAGTGTATCCAGGAGGCCAAAAATGAAAGAGCCCATTTATGCCCCCCAGGCTACTTACCAAGCAAGGAGAATTGGGGTGTCACCCCTAAATTTACACCTACATTTCAAGGAACCCCAATTTATTGGGAATGGTGAGGTGCATAAATCAAAAAATGTAGGTTCAAGTGGGGGACTCTTGCTCCTTGCTATTTAAGTGGGCCCGGGGGTCCACGTTTTCAATTAGGGACTCCTATGTGCTCTTGCTTTGGAAAATGCATTCCCAGTGTAGGATTTTCAATAGTGTTTGCAATTGGGATCCCCATATGTTCAAATGCTTGAAATCTGGTGGGCTGAGATATTGGAGATATTTTGGGACTATTATCTATGAGTGTCTTCTGTGCTTGTACACAGAGTTGTAAGGCTGCAAGATATGACATGATGCAAAATTCCCAAACACGGCTATCACACTGTGTCCATGATGTCATTACACATGCCCACAGAGTGGATACATTTTTCCCAGGATTTTGTATATAGAAGCCATAGCACAGCTAAAGAATGGGGGAGGAACAGCCTGTATCCCCATATCATTCTAGCTGCGCTGTTCTCACTGCCCAGCTCTTATCAGCAGCTGGAATCCTCTGCATATTTGACAGCTGAGAATGGAGCGTCCTCCATTGTTCTTTCAATGCATTAGAGCTGCAGATGAGAGCTGAGTAGAGGGCCACACACCTAAAGTTGGCCGTTGACAACTATGTACATGCACATATTTTGATGTGTGTATATACAGTTTGTAAAAATCTTCATGATTATACCCCATTAAGGTCAACCAGATGTAGATTGTTTAAAGAGCACTAATTAGCCTCCTCGCTATCACGCAAGGCTGTAAATGATCTTTCTTTGTCCGGAGGACAGTGGAAGCCTTCTGGGAGAATGTCCTCTGGATAACTGAGACCACAATCCTGATTTTTGGTGAAGGCACATCACTCGACTGTCTCACATAGATATTCCTGTGTTTTGTATTTATCCACTTTTTTGTTTGTTGTTTGTTTTTTTCCGGTGTCAACAAAATAAATCCACATGTGCTGCATTATCTGATCTAATGCAACGGTGCTTACATTTTGCCCCTATATTGTATGTATGTATGTTCGGCACTTACTTATGCTTCACTAAAACTGGAAAAACAGAGTTTACATCTAGGAGTACAATTATTGTTTTTACAATGGTTTAAGTAGGATTAAGCTTACTGGGTGGCAACCGGAAGCTTCTTAGTAATGGTAATAGTATACTCATATATATCTACACACAATATTACCAAACAAATAAACAAACAGTTTACAATTGCAACCAAACTATGTCAATTTCCAACAGAAAATATATCATTCAGTCAGTCAATCAGTGATCTCTTTTTTTGTTTTTAAGAGGTGTTTGGTTGTTGTCAAAATAACTCACATTTTGTTTCTCTCTTTCTTTAGACAATGATTATGCGGCGCTATGACCAGCAGCTGTCAATTTTTGCAAAGCACAGGATTGTGGAGAGGCTGGCAGACAGGCTCTGGACCCCAGCAGGTACACGGCCAACTGTGGGCCAAATACAGCACACATGGAGCGACCTGAAGCGGAGGAGAGCGGATTTAGTCCGCGAAGTGGGGGACTGCATCCTGTCTGGTAAGTTTTGCATTTTGTCTTCTCCTCTTGTTAGGGGGTGGTGCCTAGAACTCTTTGTTTTTCTCTTCATATATTTTACTTCCTTATTAATTTTGGAAGTTTGGTTTTCTTATTATAGCCAACTCTCTATCACGCGGGCAGCAGCAGTTGCATATCTTAGAATACAGGCATTTGGCAGTGGCCCAGGAGCTGGAGGAGAAGTCTTCCACCGCAAAGGGCTCACCCGCCGCGGAGCTGTCACCTGTCTGGGAAGATGAGCCCGGCGCGGAGGTGTCGCACGTCAAGGAAGAGGAGCCCGCCGGGGAGATGTCGCCCGTCGGGGAAGATGAGTCTGTTGCGGAGGTGTCACACGTCAGGGAGGAGGCACCATCTGGGGACGAGGGAGAGGAGGCGGTCAAGGCCGGGGACATTGCCTGTAAGCTCACCTTACAATCACCTTTTGTTCAAAATGTTTTAGGAAAACACATTCTCACACTACTTTCCCAATTTTTAGTTACAAATACAAAGAAAGATTCAGCAGGATTTCATGTAGCTTCCATTCGTTAATCATGCATCAGATGAAGGTTCATTCTAGGTTGTTGGCTAGCATAAAGAAAAATAGACCAGTTTTTTAGTTATCCATAGTTGTACTGACAAATGTTTGCTCAGAATTTTTTTTTACGTAGGCAAAAAGTATCAGTTAGAAGTTCTGCATTAATCTATTCACCTTAACTAACCTTACAAATATACTTTAGTCCTGCCCACCCACTTTTATTTATGGTGTTTATTTTTTATCTACAGCTAGTGGAGCGCCCATGCCAGCACCTCCTTCACAAGGCACAAGTTTCTCATCTGAATGTAAGTATTTCTCGATTTTAGATATTGTGAACATTTTTTTAGAACCATGAATATAAACTAGGATATAGTTTGTTAGGCCTAGCTCCATCAAGTATCATTAGGAGTGTATGACTAACTTTATGTCTAGGCAGCTTTTAACAGAAGACAATGGTTAAATGTCACTTAGCCAAGTTTGTCACTTGTTGAAACCCACAACCTTCATTGACACCAAACTGAATCACTTTAGTTCCATAACCATAATTAGCTTGGCCCCAGGAATCACCTTCTTTTTTTGTTTGGCACGGTGTAAACAGCAAAACAGTCAGGTGAGATGACATAACTTGAATTCTTTAGCACTGTGCAATTTAAGAAGTAGCTGTATATTATTCTATTACATTTGGTCAGTGCTTACTTCTCTTATTTTTTTGGTCTCCTTCCACGTACACAGCCAGTTCCACATAGATGGAGGCAGCCAGCCCTCCTGAGGAGGTTCCAAGTCACGCCACCACCGCCACCCCAACCCCGGCTACATGGCAGACAACCTCCTGGTAAGTTTATAGTTTAATTTGTTTGGTTTTTACAAGGACAGTACTTTTTTTAAATGTTTTGACCAAACTCTTCCGATAAATATAATTTTTGTTTTTTCTTCACCTGCCAGGAAGTAGACGGCATAGCCTGTATTGGCTGCACAGGAGGATGTTTGCCATGGAGCGCCAGCTCAGGATGGCCCCTGCTTGGGGTATGCCCAGGCGGTACCGCTTTGAAAACTTTATAATTTTGTAGATATGTTTTTTAAAAAGTTTTATATTGTTATATTTTTATGTTTGTTTGGTTTTGCACATTTACAATTTTGAGGGAGAATAAAAAAAAATAAAACATTTGTAAAAAAACTAAAAGCCAGATTTTTTGAATGTTATTTTATTTGTTTTGAAGTGCACAATAAAAATCGCATTCCAGCCTTCCCAATCCATTTCCATCCTTGAAAAAACACAAAAAATAAACCTTGGTTTTTACACAATGGTTGTTTGAACCATAAAATATCGAACATGCTCTTATCCTACACCAACCTGTTTGGAAGCTTGGCTGGGTTTGCTCCATTCCTAGCCAGGAGGTGGAGGTGGCAAGGCAACAGCCGGGGAACAGGGTGGAGCTTGGAAACAGGGTGGAGCCGGTGACCAAGCTAGCGCTGGCTGCTCTGCAGGAGATGGGGGACTGGCAGGACCAATTGGGATTTGCCAACCCAGCATGTGAATATTCGCCTGACTTACCTGAGATTGTTGGCCCAGGGATTCACTTAACATGTTACAGAGATGGTCAATTCTGAACATGTAGGCACCCAAAGTTGCCAATTGTTGTTGGACCGATTCAATCAGACGCCCCATGGCTGCCAGATGTTGTTGGTTTAATTCTCGGTCCTGGCAAATTTGAATGATGTTTTCATGTAGGAGTTCCAAATTATTTAAACTTGGGGCAGACATCTTTGACTCAACTACTCTATCAAAATGGCCAACAAGCCTCTGAGTGAGGCTTAGAAGCTGGCTGCCCACACTAGGATGACCCAATCCACCTTTATCCACTGGTTGCTACAAATGGAAAAAAATACTAAAATATCACATAACTTTTTGGGTCACCATGACAATATGCAGACGGCATCCTGACATTGGAACACCAACAAATGTTAGACAAAATGTTAGACACATTTATTCTGAATCCTAAACATTAAACATGGGTTGCTTATGGAAACCTCAGGTGTCTCCTCTTCTTCTTGTAGTAAATGTCCACCTGAGGGACCCTAAACAAAAGAAACACATTGGGAAAGGTTCTTTCCCCCAACACATCCCAAAATAATTACTAATGGACCAGTTCTTGCCTACCTCCACAGTGGATGCATCCCCGTGAAAACTCTTCAGAACCAGAAACCAGCAGACTTAGATATTCTACAAAGGCACATGATATATCACATCAAAATGAGTGAATGAGGTGACAAATCCTCACATATCAAAAGTCTCCAATATTTTGCACAGGCAGAATTATTTTATACATTCAGACAGAAATTGGAGTCGACTTTAAATATTTAACTCAATAGGCAGGCAAACATTCCCAAAGGAAGGCTGCACCAGAAGCATCTTCCATGAAAATGTAACAAATCTTTTATATATAGATATATTATAGAGAGATTGAAGGTTATTATTTAGCTTTTGGAAGGCTGAACACACACACAAACCAAATTACTTGTATTCTCCTCCAGGCTCCTCCTGTAGATGATGATCTGTTAAATAAAGTACAAAACCAAATAAAATAGCGTAAGCTTGACTCTAACCCAAGTTCATTTGGATTGATTGAGTCACCACAAACATACCCAAAAAACATAACACTCCCAGGGCAAAAAATGTGTGAAATGTAACACATATGAGTGTGGTTATAAACATGATTAGAGACAGGTGCACAATCTCAAAACAAGATATACTATGAAGGTTCATCTTACCAGGAGCAAGCCCAGTGTCATCTCGATGCAAAGTGACATCCTCCTCATCCACATCACTCCGAGCACAGAGGGTAGGAGGGGACTGCTGCATCTCAGGGCGTACTATTGTAAAAAAAAAATGAAATACACACATTGTTGATGCAAGTCAAGAGAAGGTAAAAATACACTAAAGAAGTCATTTTAAAAAAATTATTTCATATTTCCACCCAAACATAAATAAGTAAAAACACAATCCAATTTTGTTCTCAATGCTAAACTGTTGCAATCCTGAAAAATCGCCAAAATAAATTAACATTTGTAATTAGGTCATGTAAAAGGATTGAACTTACATGGATGCCAAGCATAGGAGTCATCCCGGTAGTCCACCCCTACCACTGTTTCTGGCCCAATGAATGGCAACGCCAATCTTTCGTACTCTCTGAGACGCTGCACAAGATTTTCAGGATAGTTCCCACTCCTTCTGTGCCCAGGACCCTTTTGGCGTGTCTGAAGATGTCACTTACACATTTTTGACACTGGGTAATGGTCCCTTGTGTACTGCTCACTAGTGTTGTTGTTCGAATTCGGGTCGTCCTTATGTTCGACCCGAAAATGGTTGTCCGAATTTGGGTCGATCCGGCCCGAATTTTGCTGCATTCGACTACCCGAATTCGTCCCTCCCACAATGCACTCAAACAATTGGGCAGGGTGGGCAACTCCCCCATGCCCTCCAATTACAGGAAGGATGCCCCCTCCATCTTTGTTGTGGCAGACAGCCGATTGGCTGTGTGTCACTGCATGCCACATAGGCAGCCATTGGTCTATATAAGGCCAAGGCGTGCCTGCATTTCCCACTCCTGACAGAGATTTTGCTGATAGCAACACAACCTCTCTGTGCTGCTTGGCTTGCTTTCTTTGTCAAGTGAAGAAAAAGTGCTTAACTTTGTTAGACTGTGTCACACTCACACTATTAGTCAGATAGAATGTTGGATTGTACTGTATTTGTGCAGTCCTGAAATCTACTGTACTCAGATAGGAATAGTGTTTCACTGTTTGCTAGAAAGATAGATAGATAGATAGATAGATAGATAGATAGTCAGTCAGTCAGTGTGTTACAAACACGCAGCCAGAGGCAGGGTCCCCTCGCTGACTGCGTGCACAGTATCACACTTGTACTGAGAGACAGACACAGACGCAGTGTATACTGCATTATATAGGGAGTGGGAAGATATATTTCCTTTACAGCTCACTGGGTAACTTTGGTGGCAGCAGGGGAAGATGCAGCTGCAGCAAGGCCTGCATAAATACCTCCGCCCAGAGCGCATTGCCATGTAATTTCCTCCTCAACCTCCACTTCCACCTCCTCCTTTGAATCTTGTGCCTCAACCTCTTCCTTCAGGGACACTTTGCCCTGGAGACCCAGCCCCAGCACCTCCCATTCGGCAGCATCTGATCACCACCAGCAACAACCTGCAGTTTGCTATTTCGGTGCACAATTCCGACGTTGCCATTCAGTCCTGAAGTTGCGAAGCCTGGGTTCCCTCTGCCACATGGGCGCAGCCATTCTAAGTGCCTTGCGGGAGCAGGAGGACAAATGGCTAACTCCCAACAGACTTCAGCCAGGCAAGGTCGTGTGTGACAATGTGGCCAATCTGCTGGCAACCCTGCGTTGTGGGAAACTCACACAGGTAACTTGCTTGGCTCACGTCAGGTCCTTGTAGGGATTTGTTCTCAGCCCTTCCAGCTGCCAGCAGCAGCAGGGATCCCTATGGCAGTTCCACCAGCCATTGGAGCCAAACAACTGCTTTAAGCGGCATGGGTGGCAGCAGCAGTAGAGGTCGTATAAGCCTAACTATGCAGGCTTTTTTTCAGCGGAAGCAAGCTGCTAGTCATGCAGCAATTGCCAATGACACTGAGCAGCGGTACTCAGTCATGGTGCAGGAATACCTGAGCTCTGCATGGGACATCTGTAACCTGCAAAGCCAGGACCCACTGGGCTACTGGGTATCCACGCTTGAGCAGTGGCCAGAGCTGGCAGAACATGCCATTCAGATCCTTGCCTGCCCAGCAGCAGGTGTGTTATCTGAAAGAGCGTTCAGTGCAGCTTGGGGCGTAGTGAGTGACAAACGGATTCAGCTTTCCGCAGAACATGTCGACCGAATCACTTTTATTAAAATGAATAAGGCTTGGATCGGCAATGACTTTAACACCCCCTCTGCAGAGTGTACTGATTAGTCGTCACCTGCAGCACGGACATCTTGATGGAAGAGCGCGTTCACAGCCATTCTAAGTGCCTTGCACTTGTTCTTGTGTTTGTGATATATTACAAAAGGTATAATTTAGGATACCTCTTGCAATCTATCACAAAAAAACTAAAAATGTCTGTATTTCTGTAATAAAAATACAGATATTTTATTATGATAGCACTTGATATCTATCCTAAAACCCTAAAAAAATTCAGTATTTCTCTCCAAAAAATAGAGATATTTCATTCCGATCCCACTTTGCTATATATCTCCAAAGCCATAAAAATTTCTATATTTCTCTTCCAAAAATCTAGATGATTAATTCTGATAGCACTTTGTATCGATCCAACAACGACAATCCTCGTTCGTCGGCGTCCTTGGTCACTTTTTTTTGGCCAATCGGTTGTTCATCGGTCGTTCGTCAGTCGTTTCAATAATGCCAATGCCAGACAATAATGCCGTCCATACTCCATCTCAGCCCACTACCTCCTCCTCCTGCTGTAAATGATGTTGCCGCCTGCCCAGTACCTGACTTTAGATGCCAGACAATACTGACATCCATACTGCCATCTCAGGGCCCACCGCCTCTTCCTCCTGCTGTAAATGATGCTGCCGCCTGGCCAGTACCTGACTTTAGCTGCCAGAAACTAATGCCGTCCACACTCCTTCTCAGAGCCCCCCACCTTCTCCTCCTGCTGTAAATGATGCTGCCGGCTGCCCAGTACCTGACTTTAAATGCAAGACATGAATGCCGTCCACACTCCAACTCAGAGTCCACCGCCTCCTCCTCCTGCTGTAAATGATGCTGCCGCCTGCCCAGTACCTGACTTTAGATGCCAGACAATAATGCCGTATATACTCCGTCTCAGAGCCCACAGCCTTCTCCTCCTGCTGTAAATGATGCTGCTGCCTGCCCAGTACCTGACTTTAAATGCCAGACAATAATGCCGTCCATAATCTGTCTCAGAGCCCACCGTCTTCTCCTCCTGCTGTAAATTATGTTGCCACTTGCCCAGTACCTGACATTAAATGCCAGACAATAATGCCGTCCATACTCCATCTCAGAGCCCACCGCCTTCTCCTCCTGCTGTAAATGATGCTGCCGCCATCCCAGTACCTGACTTCAGATGGCAGACAATAATGCCGTCCATACTCCGTCTCAGAGCCCACCGCCTCCTCCTCCTGCTGCAAATTATGCTGCCGCCTAGTACCCAAATTCAGATGCCAATTACTAATGTCGTCCACACTCCGTTTAAGTGCTGAATGCCTCCTCCTCCTGCTGTTACTGCTGCTGCCCAGTACCTAACTTTAGATGCTAGTTACTAATGCCATCCACCCTCCGTCTCAGGGCCCACCTCCTCCTTCTTCTGTTGTTACTGATGCCAATAACCAGCTGTAGATGCCAGTTCCCAATGGAGTCCCCACTCCGTCTCAGAGCCCACCGCCTCTTCCTCCTGCTGTAAATGATGCTGCCACCTGCCCAGTATCAAACTCTAGATGCCAGATACTAATGCCGTCCACACTTTGTTCCAGAGCCCACCAACTCTTCTTCCTTCTGTTACTGCTGCCGCCTTCCCAGTACCCAGCTGTAGATGCCAGTTAACAAGACTGTCCATGCTGCATTTTAAAAAGTTAAAGCTCGCAGATAGGAAAAGTTAGTGTCGTACAAAGCAATGTCTCCAGTAGCTACAGCTTCTACACTGACAACATAGGTGATGGCTTTATATTGTAATGCCCTCCTTGCTCCGTCTCAGGGCCCTCCGCTTCCTCTTTCCAATACCCAGCTCTAGATGCCAGACTAGACTCCAGCTCAACAGGGTCTTCTTTCCCCACTGATTCCTCCAAGCCCAATCCCTTTCATTTGGTTTCACTATATTGTAGGTAGGTACAGATTGGAATCTCGCTCATCCATTCATGTCTCCAATAGCTACTGCTTCTACACAGTCCACATAGGTGGGGGCCTTCTGTTATAATGCCCTCCTTGCTCCGTCTCAGGGCCCACTACCTCCTCCTCCCAGTACCCAGCATACGATGCCAGACTAGACTCCAGCTCAACAGGGTCTTCTTTCCTCACTGATTCCTCCAAGCCCAATCCCTTTCATGTGGTTTTGCTATATATTAGTTAGGGACAGAATGGAATCTTGTTCATCCATTGATGTCTCCATTAGCTACTGCTTCCACACTGTCCACATAGGTGAGGGCCTTCAATTCTAATGCCCTCCTTGCTGCGTCCCAGGGCCCACCCCCTCCTCCTCCCAGTACCCACCTCTAGATGCCAGACTAGACTCCAGCTCAACAGGGTCTTCTTTCCCCACTGATTCCTCCAAGCCCAATCCCGTTCATGTGGTTTCGCTACATAGTAGGTAGGGACAAATTGGAATCTCGCTCATCCATTCATGTCTTCAATAGCTACTGCTTCCACACTGTCCACATAGGTGAGGGTCTTTAATTGTAATGCCCTCCTTGCTGCGTCTCAGGGCCCACCGCCTCCTCCTCCCAGTACCCACCTCTAGATGCCAGACTAGACTCCAGCTCAACATGGTCTTCTTTCCCCGCTGAATCCTCCAAGCCCAATCTCTTTCATGTGGTTTTGCTACATAGTAGGTAGGGACAGATTGGAATCTCGCTCATCCATTCATGTCTCCAATAGCTACTGCTTCCACACTGTCCACATAGGTGAGGGCCTTCAATTGTAATGCCCTCCTTGCTGCGTCTCAGGGCCCATTGCCTCCTCCTTTTTCTTTCCCCACTGATTCCGCCAACCCCCGTTTCCTTTCATGTGCTTTCACTCAATAGCAGGCCCTGAGACGGAGTGTGGAAGGCATTAGTAACTGGCATCTAAAGCTGGGTGTAGTGCATCTTTAATGACACCCCGAAGTGTGTAATCTGAAATCCGTGATTTAATGTGGAAGGCCACATCTTCTGCTTCATCCATTGGTACCACACTTTATCAGACTGAATTTCTGTGTATGTTACCCCAGAACTGGGACGTGGGAGAGCAGTCCCTTTGTATATGTTGGGGGGATGAGATGGGAAACACTGGTATATTTATTGGGAACCGAGAGGTCCTGGATGACCACATTGAGCCATGAAGTTATTGAGCTCAGCAGACGTCTGGAGACTTCTACACAAAAAGTATGTGGCCGTCCTGGGAGACTCCATTCAAAGATCCGTCAACAAGGATCTAGTGAAAATACTGCAGAATGACTACTTTTGGACTAAGAAGCAGCTGAAAGGGAAGGGTGACGTCATTTGCAAATGACACGTTGGGTGATCCCTGGCTGAAATGCACAATGCCGTAATTTATTGCCAAGTGCGTCATTACAGAACTGACTGCGAACTTGTACGGTTCTATTTCCTGATCCGTGTTTCTTTGGAGTACATAGAGAACGTGCTGGCCAACTTCCAACATGGACCTTAGCCTGACGTTGTCAACATCACCTCATGTATATAGGATGATAGCAGGTATCATGATGAGCAATCAGTCACTGCAAATGTACAAAACCAACATTGACCACCTGTTTATTCGGCTCACCGAGGTGCTGAGCCCCAAATGTCTGTTGATATGCAACACTTCCATGTATGTTGGATTCAAAGCTGGTGAAGTGCTAGAGTATCCAATTCCTAATGTGCACTGGGACATCATAGAAGGGAATTTCTACAGCACCACACTGGCAGATTTGCACCAATTGGATGTGATTGACTTGCACTTATATTTATTGGGAACCGAGAGGTCCTGGATGACCACATTGAGCCATGAAGTTATTGAGCTCAGCAGACGTCCGGAAACTTCCACACAAAAAGAATGTGGCCTTCCTGGGAGACTCCATTCAAAGATCCGTCAACAAGGATCTTGTGAAAATACTGCAGAATGATTACTTTCGGACTGAGAGGCAGCTGAAAGGGAAGGGTGATGTCATTTGCAAACGACACGTTGGGGGATCTCTGGCTGAAATGCACAATGCGGTAATTTATTGCCAAGTGCGTCATTACAGAACTGACCACGAATTTGTACAGTTCTATTTTCTGACCCGTGTTTCTTTGGAGTACATAGAGAACGTGCTGGCCAACTTCCAACATGGACCTTAGCC
>NC_092863.1:27277669-27284219 GCF_032062135.1 Pyxicephalus adspersus
AGTCTTGACATGTCTTTTTAAATGTATTTATAGGCTGTAGAAGCTCTCCACCGACCCGAATAACAACCCAAATTTTTCCCACATTGACTTTAATGATGTTCAAATTCGATGTTCGATCACCCGAAGGCAGGGTAAAAAAAATACAGATATTAATTTTTGATACTACTTGCAATCTATCAAAATAAATATAAAAATTTCTGTATTTCTGTATAAATAATACAGATAATTAATTCTGATATCACTTGCAATCTATCAAAATGAACACAAAAATTTCTGTATTTCTGTAAAAAAAATACAGATATTTAATTATGATACTAATTGCTATCTCTCAAAATGAGCAGAAACATTTCGTTATTTCTGTAAAAAAAATACAGATATTTAATTCTGATACCACTTGCAATCTATCAAAATGAACTGAAAAAATTCTGTATTTCTGTGAACAAATACAGAATTTTCATTCTGATACCACTTGATATCTATTAAAATAAATCTAAAAATGTCTGTATTTATGTAAAAATATACAGATATTTATTTTTGATACCACTTGCTATCTATCCAAAAGGACAGAAAAATGTATGTATTTCTCTACTAAAAATACAAATATTTAATTATGGATCACAGCTCCATTACAAGGGATATAGGCCTCAAAGTAGATAGAGGCAGAGGGCCGTAAGGGAGATGCTCGTTAAAAACAATTAGCCAGTTACACAGCTACATTGCAAGTTTTTGACCTCAGAGACAGAGTAGAGGTAGAGGGCCACCCGGTGGAGGAGTAGAAGGAGATGCCGAAAGGCTGTGAATGTGCTCTTCCCATCAAGGTGACAGCAGGCCGTGCAGCAGTGGACGACTAATCAGTACACTCTGCAGAGGGGGTGTTGAAGTCATTGCCGATCCAAGCCTTATTAATTTTAATAAAAGTGACTCGGTCGTCATTTTCTGGGGAGAGCCGAATCCCATTGTCACTCACTACGCCCCAAGCTGCACTGAACGCTCTTTCAGATAACACACTTGTGGCTAGGCAGGCAAGGATCTGAATGGCATGTTCTGCCAGCTCCGGCCACTGCTCAAGCTTGGATACCCAGTAGCCCAGTGGGTCCTGGCTTTGCAGGTTGCAGATGTCCCATGCAGAGCTCAGGTATTCCTGCACCATGAGTACCGCTGCTCAGTGTCATTGGCAATTGCTGCACGACTGGCAGCTTGCTTCTCCTGAAAAAAAGCCTGCATAGTTTGGTTTAGACGACCTCTGCCACCCATGCCGACCTCTACCGCTGCTTAAAGCAGTTGTTTGGCTCCCATGGCTGGTTGAACTGCCATAGGGATCCCTGCTGCTGCTGCTGCTGCTGGCAGTCAGAAAGGCTGAGCACAAGTCCCTTACAAGCACTTCTTGGTAGTGCTACATTTTAGGTCCCATGTATTGGGGCAAGATCAGTTGTTGTATCTCAGGCTTATAACGTGGATCTAGTAAAGTAGCAATCCAATAGTCGTCAGTCTTTGTTTTTTTGTGTTGAATGCGTGGAACTTTGGCTTTGCACTCTTGCATGAAGGCTGTCATGTGGCTTAAACTACCCACAGCTGAAGTAATTCTGTACCCAGACTCCTGTGGCTTGAACAGGAGCACAGGGTTGTCGTCATCCTCCTCCGCCTGGTTTTGCCATCCACGGAAAATGGCGTCTTGTGTTTGGGTGGATGGATGCTCAAGTACCCTCAATATCCTCCTCTGCCCCTTCCTCCCCTTCTCCCATGCCTGCAATGTCCACCTCATCCTCTTCCACCTCCTCTTCCTGGATTTGTGGTGCATTATGTCTAGTAGGCACGTATGTCCGAGATGATGTTTGAAACGTCTCTTAATGCAGCCTCCGCTCTGTGTCGTGTCCGAGATCCACCATCATCTGTTCCAGCAGGCATATGATGGGGATGGTGTCACTGACACAGGCCTGATCTCTGTTGATCATCCTGGTGGTCTCTTCGAAAGGTGACAATACAGTGCACAAGTCCTAAATTTGCAGCCACTCCGCAGGGCTGAAGAAAGGTAGTGTAGGTATACGTCTGAAACGAACAGACTCTTCCACGTAATCCACCACAGCTTTCTGTTGATCAGCCAGCCGCTGCAGCATGTAAAAGGTGGAATTCCAACGTGTGGCCACATCACAAATTAACCGGTGCACTGGCAGGTTCAGATTTCGCTGTCCATCCATCAATCTGGCTGTGTACGACCGGCGGAAATGCTCTGACAACTTTCTTACCTTCAGCAGCAGCGGCTGGAGGCCTGGGTAATTCCTAAGGAAGCGCCGTACTATCAGGTTCATGACGTGAGCCAAGCAAGGTACGTGTGTGAGTTTCCCACAATGCAGGGCTGCCAGCAGATTGGCCCCGTTGGCACACACGACCTTGCCTGGCTGAAGTCTGTTGGGAGTTAGCCATATGTCCTCCTGCTCCCACAAGGCACTTAGAATGGCTGCGCCCATGTGGCAGAGGGAAACCAGGCTTCGCAACCTGAGGACTGAGTGGCAACGTCGGAATTGTGCACCGAAATAGCAAACTGCAGGTTCTTGCTGGCGGTGAACAGAAGCTGCCGAATAGGAGGTGCTGGGTCTCCATGGCAAAGTGTCCCTGGAGGAAGAGGTTGAGGCACAAGAGTCAAAGGAGGAGGTGGAAGTGAAGGTTGAGGAGGAAATTGCATGGTGATGTGATCTGGGCGGAGGTAGGTTTGCAGGCCTTACTGCAGCTGCATCTTCCCCTGTTGCCACCAAAGTTACCCAGTGAGCTGTATAGGAAATATATCTTTCCACTCCATGCTTGCTCGACCAACCAATGCAAAGCAGGAACACATTTTTCTGTAAAATACTGTTGCTTAGGCATAAGGTACTGTCGGTTCCTGCAGAGAAATGCGTAACGGAACACATTGAGTACACCAGCCGGTAAGGGAGGAGCTCTAACGCTATCATTGGGGAATTGCCGCATTGATTAGCTTTGTTTTGGGGTCATTTGGGCCATTTTTCGTCTTGCGCTCCAGCATCTGGGGGATGGAAGATTAGATGCTAACCACAGAAAGATTGGACTGTGGGGTAGAAGTTGTGGGGGATGGCAATGATGCCTTGTCTTGAGTGCTAGCAATGCGACAAACAGCAGCTTATCTGCGTTGGAGCTCCTGCTCACAGCTGGAGGAGCCTGAAAAAGGTAATGCTCAGCTACATGCCCCACTCAAATTGATGGCAGCAGCACGGGTAATTTTGGTGGCAGAAGGAGGAAAGGGAGTAGAAGTGTCACGGTCCCTTCCGTGATGGATGTTTGAGGATCTGTCAGACAAGCTGCATGTGTGACTATCTGACAGTCTTTTTGTTTTTACTTGTTTCTATGTTGTTGTTTGTAATGACCACTCCCCTTGTATCAGGTGCAGCTGGTGGTCATTACTGCTCCTCCATTTAGTCTGGCCTCACACTTCCTGCTGTGCGGTTGATATTCACTGCTGGGTTGTGAATAGCTGGAGTGCTGTGCCATCCTGAGTTCCTGTTTATATCTGCTAATAAGAGATGTTGCTTTACTTTTGGTGTTTTTGTGTATTGGTGTTTATTGGTTATTTAGTTGTTTACTAGGCCTCAGGGAGACACTGGGTCCTTCATAGGGGAAGGAACCAGCAGTCTCAAGCCAGACACTACTGCTAGGGCGATACAGGGCTAGTAGGGACTAGGTTCCTGTGTATGAGTATCCTCACCATCAGGGGATACTCATACGGTTAGGAGTTAGGGCAAGATTAGGGTGTCTGCAAAGGGTGACCATTCCCTTTTCCCTAGTCATTTGAGGCCTAGTAGTGACCAAAACCTTTCTGTTTTCCCTCCCCTCCCTGTTACACGTGACAAGAGGAAGATCGAGCAGTTTGAGCTTGCTTCTTGGGGGGAGGTGGTCGCACAGAGCTCTGTGCTTTCACCAGGTGTTCCCGCCAGGTTACCGGGTGGTGGCTTTTTAAATGAGTGCTCATGCAACTTGTTCCAAGTTTGTTTGGGTTTTTGCCTCATTTCAAGTGTTGAGCACACAGTTTGCAGATGACCATATCATCTGTGTTGTCATCACTATGGACATTAAAAAATGCCCACACGGGCGAACATCTAACTGGGCCGAATGGTGCTCTGGAGCTAGTGCTCGTGGTGGCGGTCCGCGGTTGTTGAGGCATAGCTGTGGTGACAGGCAGCTTCGGACGATGGAAGACTATGACTTGCCTCACTGGTACGTGAAGAATGCAGAATGATATTTTGCAGGGTGTCATAAATAAATCAAAAATACTGAAAATGCAATAATTCGGTATACTGTATAGTAATATATTTTTCTAAAACACCTCCCTAGTGTAGTAAATTTTAAAACAGAGTCCAACGTCACATACCTATAGACAAAACCACATAAATATATTTTGTATTATTTTGTATTGGATTGGATACAGGACTTTGTATTGAATCCAATACAAAATATTTGAATTTGCACGGACATCATCAGGAATCACACAGGGACGCGTACGCTAGCGCCGGGTATTCTAATTCTTTCCAAACTTCTGTACTTCCATGCAAAAAGTGTTAAATTTTTTGCATGGAAATTTATTTTAGATTGTAGGCTATAATTCACCGAATTACTCAATAATTACATATAATTCACCGAATTACCGCATAACTCACCGAAATATGTCCAAAATTTTATAAATTTAATAACAAAAGTTTTTTTTATAAAACTTAAAAAAAAAAATCTTTAAAAAAAAAAATAGTTTAAAATGTAATTGTACAGTAGCTTATATAATATATATATAATACAATTATATATATATTATATAAAGATTTCTTTGTATTGGACTCAATACAGCTTTTTTGTATTGAGTTCAATGCAAAGTGATTTGAATTTCCTGCCCCGCCTCCGACGCATGCAGCGACGTCACTGGGAATCCCCGGAGATCGTCACTGCACTCGCCGTGAGAACACAGAAGAGAAAAGACGTGTCCGGAGGAGGGTAAGTATTTTTTTTAGAGAACAATGCTGGAGAACGACGGGATGATCACAGCGTGACCAGATAAGTGATGGCATTTAACCACCTGAAAAAAGTTCAGGTTTAACACTTTTTGCAAGTGTTTTAACCCCGAACCAAGGTCGGGTTTAACGGTCGGGTGGTTATTAAGGTTTGATGTTGCGAGCAGCGGCGTGGCCGGGACCTGGGTGGTATTTAAAAGCAGATTACTCGGTAATCTGCTTTTAAATTTCCTGCCCCGCTACACCCCCTGATGGACCGGCGCCCCGGCATCACAGCGGGACCATCAGATCGCCACTGGAGCGTGGGGCAAAGGTAAGGGGGGCTTCTAAAGTTACCCCGAGTGTAATTCACCCCGAGTAAATAAACACTGTTTTATGCAGTCATGGCGCAC
Source organism: Pyxicephalus adspersus (assembly GCF_032062135.1). Classification (NCBI taxonomy): domain Eukaryota; kingdom Metazoa; phylum Chordata; class Amphibia; order Anura; family Pyxicephalidae; genus Pyxicephalus; species Pyxicephalus adspersus. The sequence continues at coordinate 27,283,065 of NC_092863.1, forward strand.
AGCACGGAGTCGCCAGACAGATGAGTAGCTCCTAACATGAGGATTATAGAAGCTCAGCTGTCCTGGACCTGTTCTTGTGCTAAACAATGGTTCCTCATAATTTGTTTTTTTTTTTCTCAAAAAGTATAAACAAGTGAAAAAGCTCCAAACATAAAATTGAAAGCAAATAATAATCAAATACACAAAAAAACAACTAAAAAGACACTGGGGCCTATGCATACTGCATTAATATATGAACTGCAGCACACACTAAAATCACACCTATTATGAATAACAATTAACCTCCCCTTTAAAATACCAGCACCTTTGTTATACACCTACAGCCTCCAATGCATATTTTTTCTTTACTAAAATTCACCCATGCAATCATTTATAATAATTTTATATTTTAAAGAAATCTATTCACTAAACTTACATCTTTGTTACCTTTGGTGCATACTTGGTAGACACACAAAACTATTTTCTTCTTTAATTCATGTTCAGTACACTTTTATGAAGTATGTCACCAAACTATTACACTTGTCAACAAACATTTTCTTGTCAAACAGATTAAAGTCATTTTAGGTTATGTTTGATGCACAGATTTCAAATATGGTATTGGTTTTGCTAGATTGGCTCTTGTTTTTGAAATAATGGCCTCGATAATAACCTCATAGCAAACTAGTGAAACATGAAAATCAAGCAAAACTAAACTAGATATGCCTACGTATACAAAATTAAATCTTTGAAATACTTATGTCAATATATTTCATATTCAGTATAGTTACATAACTAATCACAAAGAAGTAATTGAAAAACTCTGTATGATTTCCTTTTATGCTGATGATCAGGACAATCACGTTGAACCCTCAAGCAGTAGTCTGCCATCATGTGTCTATCCCATCTGCCCTGATACCTTTCTTCCACCACCTTTATATCTTGATGGAACCTCTTCCCTTGTTCCTCACTAAAATCGCCAAGGTTTTCTGGAAATTTTTGCAAATAGCTATGGGGATAGTGTACGTTAATGCTCATAGTAGCACCCACATTTTTAAAGTTTAACAGCAAGTTTTGTACCAGTTCTTCATGATTTTGTGCTTTATGGTTACCCAAGAAGTTCTTGACAACCATGTGTCACGGTCCCTTCCGTGACAGAAGTTTGAGGATCTGTCAGAC
>NC_092863.1:27287361-27411472 GCF_032062135.1 Pyxicephalus adspersus
TTGGAAGGAGCGATCCATCCTATTACAGTAAACCCAAGTGAACCCAAGTTTTGTTGAGTGACCAATTGGAATTGATGCATAGCAGTTGCCATAATGCAGTAAAACAGATTTTAAACTTCGAGAGGAACTGTCTATGTAAAGCCGCCAGTCTTCTGCTCAGTATTCTGGTACTCCCATATGGGCTAGTAGTCCAGGGATGTTACAACCATATAGGAAGTCTCCATCTTCACTGAAATATGGTGGGAGTGTCACCTCACTTGTCCTGAAAACTTTTATTTTAAATTCCGATCTCAAAAAGTTATTTTCTTTTAGCTTGGATGCAAAAGTTCAGATGCTTGTTTTGACAGACTTAGGTCCTGTAATAAATCATTGAGCTCTTCTTGGGAGGACTGCTGGTTGGATGAAACACTTCCTTCATATTAACTTCTACTGCAAACTCCTGAATTACACTCCAAACCCAGTATATCCTCCATGTCGGATACAGGAATATCAGGGAGTGTACTGAACACTGGTATGGAAAAATCAGCACATCAGCACATCAGATGATATGCTTGTTTCACACATTCTGTAATGTTTCTTCTCTGTTATTGCTGAGAATATTCCCCACAAATGTAGCGAAATATATTAGTGTCATTAAAACAACTACAGAAGGCAAATGAAAGTTTCATGAAAATAATGCTACATTTAATATATAAAATGCAAAACATCTGTGTAAATAAAGATTGATAATAATATGCTGTGTTAACATTTATTGTTGGTAAAATTATCTATTCTGATTCCTGTATCGAAAGAACTAAAGCCAATTCAATGAAATCGATATCCTTTCTGGATTCAGCAGACCTGAAATACACTAAATACCAAAAACTCCTTGGCAAGTAAAATTTTTTTTTGTTGATCTTTGTTATATACCAACCTATGGGACAATGATGCAGCAAAGCTTTGAGCCCAACCTCACAACATTGTTTTTGAACATTTGGACATATATTAGACAAGGGTAAAGTTCTCCATTGGAAAGAATTGCCTCTTTCTTACTGCCCCAGTGATAGGGTTTTACAGGAAACAGAAGCAATTGGAATTACAATAGTGGAATCAAACTTTAAAGTGTCCACTGACATTGAATAGTCACTGCACTGTTGTTGATCAGAATAATTATTTATTTTGTGGGAAATTTCTAAACTCTACCCCTTAGCTTCCCCAGAAGTAAGACAATTTGGTAGATCGGAAAAAATGTTGAGGTACACTCCCTAAAAAGCATGCATTTAAGGTGCATGTAATGTATTTTCCCAATTAGTGTCTACTTTTTCCTAGACCTAGGCCTAATGTGATCGTCTGAGTTTAAAATAGGTCTAAACCTAAAGAGTTAAATCTCATGTAAGCTATAAAACACTCACATGTAATTCCAAACATTTTTATTTTTAATGTTTTTAAAACTAAAGTTACTAATAATCGAACACCTGCCATGATAGTCTTTATTCGAGTACTTCCTGTTATGGGGATGACAACTGTCTCCCAGTTGTCCTATGTTGTGACCCCTTCACATGACCACTAGGGAAAATACATATTGCTTAAACACATTAGATGGATTTAAGAAACAGGTTGCTGGTCCAGAACAATTATCAACAGTGAAGCATGTATATGTAGACTGGGAATGGCTAAGATGGCTAAAGATCAGTTGCAGTGAGATACAAAAAGTAATTCAAAATATTTTTTTTCTATTTGAAATTTAGCAAGCAAAATCTAATCTTGAAATGTTTTTATTGTACTTCAATTAAGAACAGAACCTCAAGATGCCTTGTGAGTCGTTTTATATATAAGCATGCTCTACCAAAATAGTTGCCTGTTTATAAGATATGGAGGTCTTCAACTACAGCTCATAAAATGACCACTGGGCCACATATAGGGGTCCATTAATGAAGCAGTGAATCTGACAATCAGCAAAACATTTCCTAGTGGAGAATAAATCTATGCCACTGAACTACATGGACATGGAAGATTCTTCACTAGAATTTTTTTCATATATTCATTGCTTTAAAAATAGAACCTATAATGTTTAATACATGTTAGTAATGCTAGGGGACTCCCAATAACTGCAGACATACAAAAGTAAAGTGATGGTCAAAAACTGTGGACATGCAGTCAGTGTGGATGGCAGTGAGATAGCAAGACTGGGGCATGTTACATTAGCTAGTAGAGATATGTATATATAGTACTTGGCTACAAAGAATTAGCTTTGACACATAAAGGTGCTTAAAATAAAAGAGCGAATCTGATCACATTGCCTTAAAACTACTATGACAAAAAATTCAATAACACCCATCTATCAGGATTACCAGCAGAAAATACACTGAAAAATCCACCAGGATGGGTAGCAGGAAACTATGCTGTGCAAAATTGTTGCATGTTAATATTTTTACATTGTACAATCCTGCTGCACACTATTTAGCATAGAGATCAATATAGTGATTACTGTAAATATATTGACTGGATAAACCATGTACTCAGATTCATCTCCTTTGCCTGATAATTGAAAAAATCTGTGCTAGCAGCTGGTATTGATTAACACAAGATTCTGTGTAAATTAGCTGGTTTGGCTTTCTCATGTTCTGAAGATCTGTGCAGCATGCTTCTAGATTTTAGGATTTTACAATAAAAAATGTAACCACAAATTAACAAACATCCAGGCACATACAGTGGTAAAGGCTACATACTAATATCATCCTGAAACAGGTTGTGGTATGTTTTATTTTGCTTTAGAAAGGAAAACATAAAAAACAGGAAATTGTGGTAATTCCCTAATGTTATAGTCTCCTCTACACAATACAACTCCTGGAGCTTGGTTTGTGGGCAAAACAAACACCAACCAGGTGATTTAACATATGCAAAAGAAAAGTTTCAATTCACAAAAAAATGTAGGTTGGAGCAGGAAGATGGGACAAAAGTGATGTTAATGACATTGGGAGGCATTGCAAAGTGGGTGGAGCTTCCCACTGAATTTAACTAGACCCTCACGCTTACCTTCCCAGGTACTCCTAGGTGCATGTTTAGTTCATTGCAAGACCTTTTTAAAGAAAGAGAAGCTTCAAACAAAGAAATGCAGTTTAAAAGGTAAGTCTGTTTTTGTGGTGATATCCTCTTCCAATAGTGTATACTGATTGGCATGGATTCCTGGGTATCTTCTAGAAAGTTTATTAGGTGTTGTGTTTTATTTTCTTTGTACCACAAATGCGCTGACATATTAGCAAAAATATTTGTAGTAATTACTGTATCCCATAAAGGCCCCTTGGACTGCTCTAAAATGACGAATTATGAAATGTACTCCGTATGGGTTAGTGCACTTTGCATATAATCAGTGCTGGTACACTTTTTTAATACCAGCTCTGCACATAATATATTCTGTTTTGCACTTTTACAATATAGCTTCTGGTTATTTTATGTGCTATGAGCTTCAATAGGAAAAAAAGCTGCACTGGTTGTATTTCTCACATTCTCACACAATGACTAACATTCTGTACTGTGTTAACCTATACACTTTCTATTTTTTAGGAGCAGTTAAATTGCTCTTTAATATACTGCACAGGTATAGCTCTGAGATGTTTGCAGGTGTACTAGGGAAAAATAAAGCAACATGCTTGTCAAACGTTTTGCTTTAAATTAGTAACTTTTCTGTCCTGGTTATTTATTTGATATTTATGCATTAATGAAATTTCAAAATTAGAGATAAACTGCTTATAGCCAGATTATGGCTTGATATTGATTGTATACATATATTATATTGAGGTTTTGTAGTACAGAACCTGCAACCATTTCTTTTATATCCATATAAAAATGTGCAGTGCTATTGAATGTCTATGTAGTTGGACACTTATGTTAGTATTTCATCATGACAATTTTTTTTTCAGGCATCCTAATAGAAGGCTATGTAGGTATAAATATGGGAGTTGTCATTGATCCTTTATGCAGGTTCTGAACTTGGCTTGGCCAGTATGTTGCTGGTGTGGACAGCAATTGAGGCTTTTCAGTTTTTATTGGCTATGTGCATGGTCCAGGACAGGGACTGACTAGGCTGTGATGTATGGATCAGATTGTTCTGGACAAAGCTTGCACTGGTCTCTCAATTCTATCACCGAACAACTTTAGGTCTTAAAGCACAAAAGTTAACATATTGGTTGAGTTACAAGTCCAATGATGAACACTATTCAGAACATTTTAAAAATGTAAATGTTTTTACATGGCAAACTGATTTGAAAAGTAATTGTTTTAAATGTTTTTTTTTTTTTTTTTTTTGTTTTATTTACAGGTTTCTTTTGTGCTTTATGTTCACAAATTATTTAACCACGTTTGTCTTTGGTAAGAAATATTTCAATGTTTTCAGCCATCTTTTTGTTTACAAGAAACTTATTTTTTAACATCCTAAAATTAAATGTCAGTAGTGGGATTCTCTGGGTTCAACTAGAGCTTTAGTCGTTACTACTTAAACTTCTGTCTAATGTAAAACCTAGGTATGTACTGCAGGTATGGGTGGTGTTCACATCCATATTGTCACAATAAAAGCTGTAAATATGGAGTTGTCATAGTGTGTATTATATTGGGGTCCAATTGGTGACTAGTCAGAGGCCATTTTTTCCTGGGTGAGATCTATTTTAGCTTGCATATTGCAGAGAACATCTAAGTGAAAACTATTACTAAAATTCCTAGCACATCACATGAGGAGGGTGCTAAATTTGGAACTGCATATTTCATGTTTGTGTATATCTCATAAGGCGGTACAGTTGTTTTTGTGTATAATATATTTTTTTTGTATATAATATAAATCTTTTTATTAGGAAAATTGTGTGAGGGACCATATTGTCATCAGGACAGTTTGTCCGGTATACTGCTTTTTAACACAACTGTAGAAAGTCTTGAAAAACCTACAAACCTCATTTCTTTTCAAGGTGTCAATATTGGTAAGTATATCCACTTCTATTTCTATCTCGAAACTTCTCTTATGTTTTTGTTATGGTTTTACTTTTTATTTTCAAAACACACGTTTAGTTGAGCCCTGAAATTGATTTTGTTTTTACAATGAATATGTACTCTAATGCCCCCCTCCCATTTCCAGTTTTATTTTCAATAGTGTATCCTTACCTGCCGGCTTGTAGCTGGTTACCCTTTGTTACTGGAAGTTATAACTTTAAGTTAGATAAATAAAATAGAATGGATTGCATGCAAAGTTTATGAAGTTAATGTTTAATCCTTTAAACATATTTTTCTTCTCAATAGGCCAGAAATTAAACAAGAAGTGTTGTTATAATGGAGGTATTTGTTTCCTTGGATCATTTTGTATTTGCCCCAAGGAATTTACAGGACGTCGTTGTGAACATGAAAAGTGGCCACGGTAAGCAAGCTACAGTTTACTTAGTTCCTTTAGTAATATTTTATTACTATATATTCTAGTATATCTAGAATTGAGATATAATAGGATTGGAAATTAAATCTCTTACAGTTAAAAACCTTTGAAATGTGTAAATGATGTACTAAAAATATTCTGTAAATTTTGTGCCGTGTTTAATTTTTTTTTTTTTTTTAACTCCCTTGTAGCCTAGCTTTCCTTTCATAGGTCTGCTGTGCACAGATTAATAATATTTAACCAACAATCCCTTAAGGTTGGCTATCACTGGTCAACTTTCTGCACTCTCATTGGCTGCTGAATGTTAGGGAGCATTCCCTACTAACTTAGTTTAGCTGGTCAGAGTTGAATGACACTTCATTGGGTGTGTGTTGGTTTTGGCCAAGTGGAGAAGGGAGAGCTCCATTATCTGCTTGGCTGAGCAGCAGTTGACTAGTGCTTGTCTATCTTAAACCTAGAGATGGGGAACCTGCAGAAAGAAAAAGTTTTCACAATGAGGAATCAAATTCCTTGTACAAACATCCTATGGAATTAGATGAAACCTGATTGGTTGCCATGGGTGAGTTTCCCTCAAGGCATTTTTGTGCATTTACAGAAATTTGCATTTTCTGATCTTTTAATTAATATTTATTTATTTTTTTTAAGCATCTGTGCTGGTGGTATTCTACATGGAGAATGGGTAGTTAATGGTTGTTCATACTGCAGATGTTTCTCAGGAAAATTTTACTGCTTGCTCCCTATTCCAGAATGTGGTAAGTAAATGGCCAGGATTCACATAGTAAATTCATTATTCTCAATATAATACATTTGGTAAATGTACACCTGGAAGTAGCTTGACAGATTTCTGCTTGTTCCTTTTTAATACTGCCTTCTTTAATACAGTCTATAGTTTTTTAAAAAATCACTAACAGTATACATAAGCAGCAGTTTATATATTTGGTCCTGCTTTCTCATATTGTATGACCTGCTTTACAACATAACTCATTTAGTGACATGCGGGAAAATTTACAGATGAACATAGTTGACTTTTAAAGTACTTATAAGCCTTCTGGGAATCTCTCACTTGGAAGCACAACATAAGTGCCTTGGGGAAAACTCATTCATAGTACAGCCTAGGATTAAGTATTGTCTTAACTAGTTTGCAAGTCACTGCAGCATAGTGTTCATTTTGTAAATGCTTTTCCTTTAAAATTTGCATGTCATTAGCTGACACTTCTGCAGTGAACAAAAGAGAAACTGAGACAAACAAAGTCAGTGCACACTTATCTATAGGGAAGTATGAACAGGTGTTTCTGTGTTCGGCACAAGGGGTTCTTTTCACCAACACCAAGTAGCTAGTGGCATTACACATTGATGGACATTTTACATTTCATATAGGACACTAACATTTTGTTGTGTGTGTGTGTGTGTGGTTTTTTTTTTTTTTCCCCCTTTTATTTAGATGCTGACGCTTTCAAATCTGCAGGATCAATTTCACAACAAAAATGGATTGTAATTATTTTAAGCATAGTTTTCTATATTTGTTTTTAACAATAGTTTTCTATATCCTATTATAATTTACTATACAAATGGTTTAATATTAGAGTTAAAATGTATAGAGCACTGCACTTTTTAAGAGCTTCTCCTGTCTTACATGTTCGATATTGTTGGGATTATGTTGGCCACTCAGAGTATATGGGGGGGGGGGGGGGGGGGGGGGGGGTTGTGGTACATGGATTTGGTATTGGAAAGCTATGATATTGTGACTGCTTGGTGGCTTTATCATGATACACAAATAATGGAATTTTCGTGGGGGGAGGGCAAGTCAAGGGTAGAGAAGATCTCAATTTGTGTGACAAATAGGAGCCTACTAGGGCAAAACACAGTTGCTTTATGAAACAAAGTAAATTTTTATTTTCTCCCATGACTGATTGTGACCACAAAAGGTATTCGTATTTACTAAAAATTTAGCACAAGTTATCTGAAAATTACCCTGGTAGTTAAGCCCTATCTTTTCCAGGATGAATTTAGGCCAGAAAAATAATATTATATATATATATATTTTTTTTTTTTTTTTCTAGAACATGTTAGGACCTCAATTAACAAAAGGGTACAAACAATGTTTTTTAGTTAATACAAAAGCATAGTTATAAACTCTGTAGTGTGTGTGTGTGTGTGTATATATGTGTGTGTATATATGTGTGTGTGTGTGTGTGTGTGTGTGTATATATGTGTGTGTGTGTGTGTGTGTGTGTGTGTGTGTATATATATATATATATATATATAATGTGTGTGTGTGTATGTGATAAAACGGGCATTCTTTCTGTAAATATGTATGAGAATTAACATTTGTGAAAGGATCTTGGTGGTAACCATGGAGTATTTTGAATGGTCTTTTTAGAAAGACTTTCGTTGTCCAATATCTTTCCCCATTCAAATTGTATTCTGACTCACTAAAATTGGATGCAGCCTTTTATTTTAGATTGCTTAATCCAAACTCTGGTTCTCTCTTGAGCACCTTCTTGTGACTGGATTAGGTAGTCCTGTCACAAAGGTTTCTGACCTCCTATAAGATTTTAGATGGGTGGGGGGGATTTTCTGTGAAGAATCTTTGGCAATTTGTCAGTTATGTGTTGCTTGGATATTAAAATCTTAAAGTTGATTTTGAAAATATCTTGGAATCCCAGTTTCTTTTTTTCAGAGTCTATTACTAAATGTTCAACTTTTTTTTTTTTTTTTTTCTATATTTCTTTTATTTGTCTTCATTTTTCTATACAATGTGAAAACTTAGACATGTTTTTGTTTATTGTAGGTCATGTATTTTTCTTACATGTAAATTTATATCAATTTCTACTTTGTAATTGGAACTGCATTTTATAAGAATAGAATTTTTTAAAATTCTCCAGTCTGACCATGAAAATTTTCAGTTACAGTGGCCTTTTGAGGCATGTATTTTTTTTTTTTTTTTTTGTTATTACAATTGTGTGTATTTGGATCTGATACATTATTTTATGTGCATCTTACCAAATAGTACATTGTATTAACATCACTCTAGGAATAAAAAGCTAATAAATCTAATTTCTTAAAATGTGTGTAATATGGGGGGGCGTGGCCGGAAGTGGTGAATGGTAGCTTCCGCTTAAGGCTCTGTAGCGTGACCGGACACCGGAATAATTAGCGACTAATATCAAGCACTTTCTTCAACTTCTCTTCGCTCCTGAATACCCGAGCAGTCAGCTGTAGCCATGGGTAAGCGCAAAACCGGGTCTACGCCACGGAAACTGACTGAATTCTTTTCTGCCACGGACCAGGCAAGCCAAGATGGCGCCAGTAGGCGGATCTCCAGACATATCAAGAACACAGCTACTCTTATTGAACATGCTGAAGGTGATGTGCCAAAAGGGAAAGATGGGGGATCGGAGACCACATCTTGCTCCTGTTCTACTAATGCAAGCCCGGTTGAAACTAAATTGAAATTATCGACTCCTGATGACAACGAGAATAGGGTAAGCCCAGCTATTTTTCCCATATCGGAGGAAACGGAAATTACCGATCATATAGGGACCTTTCCCACCTCTGATGGTCCGGTATCGGATACTACACTTAAGGAAATGTTAATTTCCCTTCGTAGTTCTTTGCACCAAGATTTCTCAACGCTCTTCCACCAAATTAAGAGTGATGTGCATAAAATAGGTGATAGAGTTGATCATATAGAGCACAAATTAGGAGATTATGCAGAAGCACATAATGAACTGGTAGATTCGCTTACTGAGATGCAAGATACCTTACAACAGGCCCAGCAAAAGTTGACAAATATGGAGGATCAGGCGAGAAGAAAAAATATAAAGTTTAGAGGCATTCCAGAAAACATATCTCATTCTGAGTTGTGTGGCTATTTGTCTAAGTTAATTTTAACATTAATACCAGGAGCGACACCATTTGAGCTGATGATCGACAGGGCCCACAGACTTCCTAAACCTGCGCACTTACCCAAGATTGTGCCTAGAGATGTATTAGCGCGCATTCACTTTCTTCATATTAAAGAACAACTAATGACCAGGTCCAGACAAGAATCTAACAAGGCCAGACCCGTACTCCAATGTCACCCTTTTTTCGGATATTTCACAAACTACATTATTAGCAAGGAAGAAGTTTATAATCGTGACGCTAGCACTGAGGGAACATCATATTCAATATAGATGGGGGTTCCCAGTGAAGCTTATTGTCTCACGCAATGGGTCTAATTATACTATAAAGAACCCCCAACTGGGTCTTTAATTGCTTGAAAGCTGGAGCATGCAACCAGCTAACCAACCACAAGTATCTACAGTTGGTAAAACTCCAGGTCGCCTCTCCCCAGAGTGGAAACATGTTTGAGTATTCAGTTTGTTATGAAGAAAGTTGCAAAATGAAGATTATCACCCGGAGTCCGTTATCACGTCTCGGTTACCCCATACACAAGATGTGCAGTTTGATACTGCTCTCTGAATCCAATATGGATTCTTTTTTTTACTTTTTCTTACAGAATAAGAATTACTGGTTTTCAATATTATTTTTTGTTTACAATGGCTCTTTTTGTTTTGTATTTTGTTAGCAAGAAAAGAGAAGCTTTATTCCGACACTACCGCATGAATATGAGAATATTCCGACAAGTATCTACCTCTTTAGAGGTGCACTGTTTGTATGATGGGGCTTTGTATCCTATCTATTAATGCTAAAGGGCTGAATAGCCCATTTAAAAGACATGCCATTTGGGATGAAGCTAAGAGACAGGATTCCAATATTTTATGTATCCAGGAGACACATTTTAACCCCCTAACCGCTAAGCCCGTAATTTCTCGCACTAAATATTTTTGCTCTTTTGGTTAAGCCCGTATTTTTTCGCCTACACTAAAATCCCCACTTACCTGGTCCCGCTGTGCTAATCCAGCGTCGGTTCCGTGTTCCAGCGTAAATCAGTGTAACGCTCAGGTGGTTAAGAAGGATAACTTGCCATACTTCTCCCATAAGGATTTTCCACATATCTTTCATGCTACATCTGCACAAAAGAAAAAAGGAGTGACTATAGCTGTAAGATCCAATATATCTTTTTCTCTCATAAAAGTGGACATGGACTTAGAGGGACACCTTATAATTTTGGTGGCTAAATTTAACAATATAATTAGAACATTGGTGTCTTTATATGCCCCAAATGTATACTCACTGAAATTTTTGTCTAAAGTGAATAAAAGAACAAAGAAAATCCAGGAAGGTTCACTTATAATCTGTGGAGACTTTAACTGCATTCCTGATAACTCACTGGATACTTCCAACCGCAAGAAGTACACAAGACCAACATTGAATTTCTTACTACGAAAAGAGGAACTTTATGATGTCTGGCGATGTCTCCACTCATCTGAGAAAGATTTTACTTTCTTCTCAGCTCCTCATCAGTCTTACTCGAGAATTGATTTGTTCTTGGTGGATAAATGGACTTTACAGCAAGTGACATCTTCTTCTATTCACAATATAACTTGGTCTTACCATGCACATGTGTCTATCTCTATTAATGAAAATATTAAGACCCCTAGCTCTTATCTGTGGAGGAACAATGTGTCCTTGTTTAAACATGCCTCCACGAATGGTTAGATTTTAGATAAGCTGAAAGAATTTTTTTCAATTTAATGAGTCACCGGAAGTAACTCCCCATGTTTTATGGTGTGCTCATAAGGCTTTTGCTAGAGGTATTTTGATCCAACTTTCAGCGATTGAGAGCAGAAGCAGAGGGCGACTTATTAGTGAGCTGTTAACAAAAATTGGCGAGTTAGAGAATATTCACAAAAGTAAAATTACAATCCCTATCTCTCAACAACTGTTTAGATGTAGACAGGAATTGCGTTTACTGCTTATTGAAAAACAAGAAAAAATATTTCAACGCACAAAAACTCTCTATTATGCACAAAGTAATAGGGCAGGTAAACTATTAGCATCTAAACTTAAGGCTAAACAACTAAGATATATGTTACCCTTTTTATACCATCATAAATCTAAAGCTCAGTTGTCTAATCCTTTAGATATGGCTAATGCTTTTGGAGATTACCAAGAATTGTATAACCTTAAAGAGGATAGACAGATCCATCAACCCACTCAAAAATTAATAGATTCCTTTTTGGATTCGTTAAATCTACCAAACCTCTCAGAAGAGCGGAGGGATTTACTAAATAGACCGATTTCTTCTTTAGAGATAGAAAAAATTATCCAGAGTTTACCTGCGCACAAATCCCCTGGATTTGATGGTTTTACAGCTGAATATTATAAGTCCTATAGATCTTTACTCTCTCCATATTTGTCGGTGGTATACAATCAAGCAGTTTTAGATGGTTCTTTCCCTCCAGAAATGCTTAAGGCTATCATAATTACTATCCTGAAAGAGAGGAAGGCGCCTTCCCAACCTCAAAATTTTAGACCGTTATCGCTGTTAAATACGGACCTTAAGATATTTGCTAAATTAATTGCAGCACGACTCCAGGAATTTATACCCCTGTTGGTCCATGGTGACCAAGTGGGTTTTGTTAAGGGGCGTCGGGCCTCTGATGCGACTCGCCGTACGATTAGTCTACTCAAAATTGCTGAATGCTCAGGAGAACCGACAATATTCCTCACGCTTCATGCGGAGAAAGCTTTGGATAGAGTGCATTGGGGATACTTACATGCAGTGTTGCAAAAATTTGGTCTGAGGGGTACAATCTTGTCAGCTATAATGGCTTTGTATACTTACCCTTCCGCTCCAGTATACTTATCCAATATGTTGTGTCCTCCTTTTAATATATCTAATGGAACTCGTCAAGGGTGCCCTTTGTCACCTGCTCTCTTTACACTGAATATGGAACCCTTTGCGCAAGCTATTAGAGATAACAAAAATATCAAAGGAATACAAATAGGTGAGTCGTCACATGTTGTGGGTTTGTTTGCTGATTATGTGATCTTGTCCTTAATGGATCCACAGACTTCAATAGCAACCGTATTATCTGTAATCGAAGTATTTGGATCTGTTAGCTACTATAAGATTAATGACTCAAAATGTACTATCTTACCGATAGGTGTATCCTTAGAATTAAAAGAACAAATTTCCAAGGCGTTTCCATTTCAATGGTCAAAAGACAGTATTTTATACTTGGGTATCCGTTTGACTAGCTCTGTGTCTTCCTTGGTTACTTGTAATCTTATATCACTGGTGGATGTAGTCAAGAAAGATGTTGCTACTCTTTCAAAAGTGGAATTATCCTGGTTAGGATGTATTGTGGCCTTTAAAATGGTAGTTCTCCCAAAAGTTCTTTATGTATTTTGAACTATACCTATTATTCTTCCCCAATCTCTTTTAGTTTCATTACAATCTTTGATACAAAAGTTTATATGGCAGAATAAGAAACCCCATCTCTCGCAGTCACTTTTATACCGAGCGAAGAAGGAGGGTACCCCCATTCCACCCAATCTAATAGATTAATATTTGGCATCATTGATGGACCATTTGGAGCTTTGTTTAAAACCGAGCATAAATAAAAGATGGCTGGATATTGAGAGAATGTGTATATACCTACAGGTAACTATTTAGCTTTCTTAATGGCTAATTTATGTTCAATAATTAGACCGCATTTGAACTTACCCCCAATAGAGGCTATGGTATTTATTTGGAAGAAACTTCAAAGTAAAAAATGTATAGATACGGAATCAGTATCAATTCCAGTTCCGCTGCAATTCTTTGAGCTCCTTATACCCAACTTTAATATCCAATCCTGGTATGATTTGGGATATCAAAATGTTACAGATTACTGACCTTCCACTCCTTCCTATATAATTATAGAGTATTTCAGATGAATCATTTACGTGCATCACTTTCCAACAAGGAAATTACTGTACCAGTAGCCTTTTGGAAAAGATGTCAAAATAGCAATCTTTGCAAAGGAGGCATCTCTGTATATTATAATTTAATTCAAAATAAAGGATCCTGGAGGAGACTTTGTGTTTTTCTATTTGGGAGCATGATTTGCAACGCTCTTTCTCACTCTCCCAATGGAAAACGGCAATTTGCTCTAGCTCCATGGCATCTAAATGTATCTCCCATTGGGAAAATTACCAAAAGATTTTGTCGATGGTATAGAACACCATATAGATTATCTAAGTACGTACCACAATATTAACCTCAGTGTTGGAGGAAGTGTGGTGAATTGGGCACTTATGTACATATGTTCTGGGAATGTAGAAACATACGTAGTTTTTGGAACTCTATTTTTTTTAGTATCAACGGTTACAAGATGTTTAACCAGGCATTAGCATTACTGATGCAGCATTAGCATTACTAAATCTGGGAATGGATAGATTCCCAAGTTACTATCGAACCATAGTCACGCATATTTTTATTGGCGCGACTCTCTATAGTAACTAAATGGAATCGCACTACAACACCTAATATGTCTGAAATAATGCAAATGATACATGCAAATTATTATTATGAACGTTCTCCAGCTTCTAGTAGATTTCAATCACATAAGTTTCATGTAAATTGGAATTGTTGGGAAAGATTTTTACCTCCCAAAGCTACAGGAAGATAGACTGATTTATAAGATATGGTTACTCTAGCCATTTGGAGTTTTGTTGAATCTTATATGCCATTGTATTTTTTTTTTTGTTGTTTTTATTGTTTACATATTTTTGTTTGTTTTTTCTTTATTGTCTGTTTGTTTCTATTTTTTATTTGTGTAACTTGTTAAAACCCAATAAAAATTTAAAATTAAAAAAAAAAAGTGTGTGTGTAATATATCTTATAAAAGACATTTTTTTTTCCTATTTCATTAAAAGCCTTAATTTCTTATGCATCCATGGATGCATATTATGCAGCAGTTAATTGTTCTGTGAAAATGTGTCTTGCTGATTTTACCTTAGCCATTGCTTAAAGAAGCCATTGCTTCTTTATCTTTTTTTTTTTTTTTTTTTTTTTTTTTTTTTTTTTTTTTTTTAGTTGGGGGGGGCCAACTGGTAGAAAAACCTGTTTTTGAACCCTGATATGAAAGCTTACAATTGATGTGTAATCAATTGGCAGAGATACATTGATGACATAATTTTGTGTTTGGACGGGTTTCAAGGACCTCTCTAGAAATTTTTTGGTCTGCTACATATCAATACCTATAATTTAAAATTTACAATAAACTACAGCAACCAGGAGCTACCGTTTTCTTGATACATACCTTAAAATCATCAATGAAGGCACTGTATACAGAACCTTGTATTATAAAGAGACAGCAGTCCATTCTCAGTCCCTTAAAAATGGTATTCCCTTAAGTCAGTATCTGAAACTCAAAAGAAATTTGTAGGAATGAAGAAGACTTTGATCTTGAAGCGAATGCTCTAGGGGACAGATTATGTTGAAGAGGATACAGCAGGAAAATCCCCAAAAAGGCATACAAACGAGCTAAATCTTTAGAACGCCATAATCTTGAGTTTTACAAATCACAATCTAATAAGGAAGAACACTTGAGAATTCTCACAACTTTTAAAAGACAACATCAACAAATCAAGAATATTTTGTTGAAAAATTGGAATATCTTTTTAGGGGGTCCTTCTACTTCAAAATTTATATTGATAGAGTATTGTGGACTGGGTCTCAGGGGCCTCATGTGCAGCAGGCTCTTCTGCAGCAGCAACCAGCACAGCCGTGAAAGAAGCAAAGACAGGAGTCAGTGTGGCTAATGCGCTTGTACCTCCTGATGACTTTGCCTTGTTCTTTGACGAACAGCCTGAGGATCTGACGAATTTCAGAGCAGGAGGCAGACTTTGAGACCCTTAGAGAGTGTGGTCAGCACTTGCTGGGCAAGGTTTCTGGATCAGTGGCTGCATTTGCAGATGTTGTTTTGGATGAAAATGAGGATGATGATGACCGTAATGTCACCTGGGAACCACCGGTAAGGGCTAGCAGCAGTTCTGAAACACGTAGAGGAAAGGCAGCAGCAACAGTCTGGGGATGAAAGAGGCCACAAATCTGCCTCATGTGAGTCCCAAAGAACACACAGATGAGTGGGCACAAGCAAGGTAACAGTCAGAGACAATGTGACCATGGGGGAGATGGAGCTAAAGCAGACGCAAGGCACCCAGCAGAGGCAGGCAAAGACAAAGAGCAGCAGAGTGGTTGCACGCACCTCTCCAGAACCAAAGGGGGAGCAGTACTTGCGTTCTCTTGAAGGAGGTGCAACCACATCATTGTCTCTCCTTCCACCTCCATTGACTCCTTCTCCACCTCCATCATTGCTACAATGTCTCAGGAGGTTGGTGCCAGCCAGACTTCTAGCGGCAATGAAGTATCAGCTTCTGGCCGCAAGTTTCATGGCGTCAGATGACGTTTGTTGCCAAAAGATGGGTACTTCAGTGACCCCTTCAGCTGCCCTAGCTCCCAGTCCCTTCAACCCACTCCACCGGAGTTCTGCATCAGGCCATGGGCCCAACTGAAAAAAAAGTAATTGAGCTCAATTCACATCTAGCCAAACTATTGGCCTTGCAGCTCCTGCTGCTGTATAGCATTGTGGACTCTGCTCCCTTCCATGACCTGATGGCCTGTGCGGAGCAGCAGTGGAATGTACCAAGCAGGCATTACTTCTCCTGCACAGCTGTACCCAGTTTACATGCACATGTAATGGGTAACCTCTCCCAGTCATTTGCATTCTCGGTGTCTAGCCAAATCCACATCACAATGGACAGCTGGACAACCAGGCACGGAGTAGGAGGCTACCTGTCCTTCACCGCTCACTTGGTGGCCTTGCATAGCTCAGTGGGCTGGAGTCTGCAAGAGGCATTGCAGCACCTGGTACCCCTGCTGAGGGGTGTGGTGGGAAAGCACCCCAGTCCTCTCCCTCCTCCTCCTTCGTTCCTTCTACCGCCAACCCCTCTCTTTTCAACACTCCACCTAAAAGGCCAGCAGCGGAGGACACTGTGGTTAAGCAGGCACGCCACTATGGCTCCCTCAAGCACACGCGTTGCCAGGCAGTGCTGAAACTGGTGTCCTTGGGGAAGGAAAGTCACACCGTCAGAACTCTTGTCCGTTTTGTACAGAGAGATTGTGGCTTGGCTGACGTCTTCCCGGCTCACAACGGGCAACGTATTGTGTGACAATGGGGCCAACCTTGTGGCCGTGCTGCCCATGGGCCGCATAACACATGTGTCCTGCTTTGCGCACGTACTGAACCTGGTGGTGCAGAAGTTCCTCCGCACGTACCCAGGACTTCAGGACTTACTGAGACAGGCTCACTCTATCTGCATCCATGTACGCGGATCCCCTATTGCCGCCACGGCGCTTAGCAAGATCCAGAACAAACAGAGGCTGCCACTGCATAGACTCATTTGTGACACTGTAACTAAATGGAACTCCATCCTGCACATGCTCCAGCGTCTGTGTGAGCAAAAGCTAGCCATCGGCCATTACTTGGTCAGCGTCGTGCATGGAGGCAGCGGGGCCCATAGTACAAATACAACTAACCTATTTTACCAGTGACCAATGGCTGCAGATGGAGACGCTGTCCAAGGTACTTTCCCCCTTTTGAGCAGGCCACGAACGTTGTAAGTCTGGAGCAGTCAGGCAGGAACAATGTCATACCCATCATTTTTCTGCTTAATAATACCCTGTGTGGCCTGGTGGAAAGTAGCGATGAGGGAGGAGGATGGGAGAGTGACATTACACTCCATAGCGCACAGCCAGCATCAGGAGGAGCAAAAAGGGACAATGGCCAGCATCAGGAGTTTCAAGAGGAGGACGATGATAATGATGATGATGAGGGAGACCATGTTGGGGCTGCTGTACAGGATCCGTCCAACCCACATTTGTGCTGTCACGCCCCAGGCATTGTGCCGGCGATGGAATAACAGGAACTGCTGCAGCTTGAAGAGGAGGAGGAGGTGGGTAATAAGGAGGAAGATTTTTTGGCGCTTACTGAGGGAAAGGAGGAGGATGAGCCCAAGGAACCCCTCTTTCATATGTGTGTCCACATGTTGCGATGCCTACAGAGGGACCCCCGCATTTTCAGCATCAAAAAACGGAATGATTACTGGCTGGCCACCCTTCTGAATCACTGCTACTATTACAAAATGTCACAGTTTCTACCCAACCAAGCCCAAGAGAAAGAAAAGGTGACCGCCTGAGCAGAATACTTTGCGACTGGCTGTGTGAGGGGTTCCGTGCACCACATTCCACACAGCTAGCTCAGGCGGACACTGCCTCCACCGTACCCGGCGGCAGCGGCGGCAGCAGCTGTAGTGGCAGCAGGCCGCACACATTGAAAAGTCTAGGCCAAGACGGGGGATTTTCTGGATGCCCAGAGAAACCTAATGCAGCCACCTCAAACAAGTGAAGTGCAGGGGCATAACCATCAGGAAGGGATGAAGCGCATGGTGCACGATTACGTTGGCTCTTTTCAGGCTGGTGGTGTTGAAGACAGCAGTTATGAGGAGGATGCCTGTCCTGACAGTAGTGACGCCATTAATTTGTGGGTCAACAGGCTTGAAATCTGCCCGCAGTTGGCACAGTATGCCATCAAGCTTCTTTCGTGCCCAGGCTGTGCTTATCAGCCTGGTGACTGTGGAAACTGAACTGCAGATGAACTCAGATTCTCCATTGAGAGTTCATCTGCAGTCACAGCTGGCTGGAAGCACTCACGTGCCTTCTATCAGCTGTGACTGCAAGTTCCCACGGCCCCCGGGCTGTACTTATCAATTATAAGTACAGACCGGCGACCTAGGGAACTGAACTCAGATGAACTCTCATTGGAGAATTAAGGGTTAGTCTGGCGTTCACTTTTTTTTTTTTTTTTAACATATTTTTCAACACGAATTTGCAAGTCGAATTCCAACTGTCATTTTCGAGTCAAATATAGGGACAACCCGAATTCGAACACCAACACTACTGATAGGTACCATTACCTTTGCCCAATTTTTCAGCTAAGTATTGGAAGATTGAGGGTTGGCATTCATGTCAATATCGTCCACCTTTCTACCGCCTCTGGCACCACAGACCTCAGGCACCACAGTCCACAGCAACAGTGCAGGCTCCTACTCTTGCTGTTGCTCCTGCCGCCTGTCATTACTCCATTTACTAAAATTGTACACTTCAGGTTGGCATTGATGATGCACTACACCCAGTTCTAGATGCCAGTTACCAATGCAGTCCACGCTCCGTCTTAGGGCCCACCGCCTCCTCCTCCTCCTCCTGCTGCTGCTGCTGTTGTTGCTGCCTGTCAGTACTCTATTCATATAAATTGTATTACACGCTTCGGGGTGGCATTGATGATGCACTACACCCAGTTCTAGATGCCAGTTACCAATGCAGTCCACGCTCCGTCTTAGGGCCCACCGCCTCCTCCTCCTCCTCCTGCTGCTGCTGCTGTTGTTGCTGCCTGTCAGTACTCTATTCATATAAATTGTATTACACGCTTCGGGGTGGCATTGATGATGCACTAAACCCATCTCTAGATGCCCAAAAATAGTAGTAGAGTAGAGGCACATTGAGTTGTTCTGTGTTTAATGTTCCCTACATATAAATGTACTAATAAAACAAACAATAATTAAACTCTAGCCAAGACTTTCTGAAGTATTTAACAGACATACAACTGTATCATTATTAGAGTAGTTCTCTTCCTTTTAAATGTTAACTATTTGTTATGAATCCTACCAGTAAGCTGATACATGAGATAACCAAATATTATATTTTTCTTTGATTCTCAAAACAAAGAAGATAAAGTGTGTATGTGCTAAGCCATCTCCTAGCACCAATTTTATTTTAGAATCAACCCATTTAGAGATCGTGGCTTTGTTTTCTCTTATCTCACAAGGAATCCAGGGCTGGTAACATCATAATATTTTAAAGCCTTTTTTTTTCTCTCTTGCTGTAGGACACAAAACGGCTGAAGTTCTTTGGGAAGCTCAGAGCATAAGTTCTCAGTCACAGCTAAAGCATCTGCTTTTGCTAGGTGAGGAGCATTGGGATAGCTGTCAACTACCAATGTAAAGTCAGCAAGCATGCCATCCAACATAGCTTGGCACAAATCTAGGATGTGCGATACTTCCAGAACCAACACTTTCAGCAAAGTAGCAGACAATGAACGGTCAGAACACATATTAGGATTTTGCTCCATCGATGTTTGATATTCAAGAAATGTACTTGTGCAGGAGGCATATTTAGATACCAAGTCAAACATTCCTTCACAGTAGATGTTCGACGAGGAAGAAAACCACCAGTCTCCATGGAAAACAAGTACACACCACCCACCTGTGTATCAAAAACATTATTCAAAAACACACCATATTGGTCGGACAAAATATCTCCTAGCCACTGACAGTCGTAGGTGACCTTTAGGATGGCTTTTTTCTTCAAGCACTACTTGGAGACCATTTTTAAGGTCCCCTGGTCCCATGATGAGGATGTCAAAGAGGTAAACATGATTTCTTGTGCCCACCTGCAGCCAACACAGTTTCTCATAGCGACATATGTTTAGGCCAGAAGCTCCCAAGCTCAAGACCTTTTAGTGCTGGAGATGCAGAATCTTTCTTCTCTTGTCTCTCTTTCAACCTCTTGGCCTCTTGAGTCTTCTACTGGTTCCACATTTAGAACATTTTGCCCAAAAAAGGCTTGCTCCTCGCACAGCTTCACCAGCCTTCAAATCCTTGACTTTAATTAGGAGAACAGTGTGATCTGCATGAACCCCAAGTAAAACTCCTTGAAATCCTTCATTAATGGTTGCAATTTTGATAGTCATCCCAATTATACAGTTCAGAAAACGTTCACCAGAAGTGGACTACATTTAGAAATGGTAATGAAATAAATGTCAGCCTTCTGCAGCTTCTGCTGTGTGAGTTGGGCAGGATTGCAAACATCGAGGAGCCCCAATGCATATATTTTAGTGTTAGATACCTGTTCCTATTTACCAAAGAAGACCATTTGGTACAGTAAAATTTCTGACGATTAACGACTCCCAGCTCTAAATGTCAGTTACCAATGCGATCCGCTCTCTTTCTCAGAGCCCACCACCTCCTCCTCCTGCTGTTGCTGCCGCCTGTCAGTACTCCATTCACTTCAATTGTATTACACACTTCTGGGTGGGTGGCATTGACGATGCACTACACGCAGCTCTAGATGCCAGTTACTAATGAGGCCCATGCTCCATCCCAGGGCCCACCACCTCCTCCTGCTGCTGTTGCTGCCGCCTGTCAGTACTCTAGTCACCTAAATTGTATTACACACTTCGGGATGGCATTGATGATGCACTACTTCCAGCTCTAGATGTCAGTAACCAATGCGGTCCACGCTCACTCTCAGGGCCCACCACCTCATCCTCCTGCTGTTTCTGCTGCCACCTGTCAGTGCTCCATTCACTTAAGTTGTATTACACACTTCTGGGTGGGTGGCATTGACGATGCACTACACGCAGCTCAAGATGCCAGTTACCAATGAGATCCACGCTCCTTCTCAGGACCCACCGCCTCCTCCTGCTGCTGCTGTTGTCGCCTGTCAGTACTCCATTCACTTAAATTGTGTTACACACTTCAGGGTGGCATTGAAGATGCACTACACCCAGCTCTAGATGCCAGTTGTGTAGAGGATAGACGCAGGGAGAGACGTGTAGTGTGACAGTGACAGTGTAGGAGCCTTCTTAGTTCATTGTTAGCTGCATAGTTTAGTTTTTATAGGGCATTTACTTTTACGTGAGCTACTAGCTAGTTAGTTTTGGTAAATTGTCAGCAGTCAGCTCATTTAGTCATTTAGTGCAAGTTATAATGTGTGTATTACACTTTTAGGTGCTCTTCACTGACTGCACATGCAAGGTACAATTGTGGTTGCTGCTACTTGTAGTGCCACCCATAGCTAGTCAGTTTTGGTAAATTGTCAACAGCCAGCACATTTAGTGTAATCTATTATGTGTATTAGTGAAGAGACTGTTAATAATTTTTTTTCACCCTGTACATCACTAAAGCTAAATAAAATCAATTGCAGTTCCTATTTACCAAAGAAGAATACTACAATTAATTAGTTGGTCTAATTCTCATTAAATTTATTGATGATTTTTTTCTTCATGTCTTTTATTCTCTAGTTACAACACCCATTCCCTTTACACAACAATACCTGCCTATCGTCAAAAAATAATTAGAAATAGTGTATATCCTATCCCATGGTGATTGTGATACATTTATTCGTATTACCGTAAAGCCCTTTAGTCTCAATATAAGTACGTTGTTTTTTAAACTACAAAACTTTACATTCCTAAAGTAGATCTAACAATATCTATATCACCATTTTTAGAGATCTTTAGGTACCATCATCTGGATACCTTGGTATAGCTGTAAGCCCTGTACCTGGGTGGTCACGAAAGAGGAAAGCAACACCGACATCAGATTATGCAAAACAGAACTTTCTTTACTGAAAGATAAAGCAATGAACCAAATCCCATATATGGAGACAAAGAAAATAAATTACATACACTCAGCCCGGAGGCTGAGACCCCTGTGTCGCACAGCACGGCGCCCTCCGATGGTAGACGAAACGCTTGAGCACATTACCTACTGCGAGCAGAGCTAAATCTGCCTCGCCATACATGCTATTACCCTATAGAACAGGAACAATCGTGTGTGTGTGAGCTACAGGCTAGCCCGCGGTGCAACACAGCAGCTTACAATCTTACCAGCCTATACAGTGTTTCCCCCACCCTTTTTCAAAACTGATTTTTTGGCATGTGCCTGGTATTAATCCCAATCAAAACACTTGACTGACTGGAGTAAAGGTTCTTTCCTGATCTCCGGTGAGAACTGTAACTTGAACTGGTAAATCCTTGTGGTGAACAATCTACAATCTTTATGGCCTGCCACACACATAGACCCTAACTGACTACTGCAGGTCTAATCTCAGTCTCTGGTATTTCAGGCACTGCGGTGCGTGCACAATTTTACTGACCCGGGTCTTGTTCTGGACCCGATGATGTCTTTAAACTGAACAACAAGTCTCTTCAGCAAAGATGAGGTCCTGCAGGTTAGGCAGCGCTCCGTTCCTCAGCCCCTATCAGCCTTTCTGGAAAACAATCCTTTTCCTCCGAACGGGATCTGCCTTGGACGGGGGTCAGCCTCACTCAGCCACAGCTCCTAAAACTCTCAATCGTGCTGACGCTTGGATGCGAGCAGATTCTGTTTCACACACAGTCCTTGCAAGATCTCTGCTCTCCTGCTTCCTGTTTCTCTCTCTCTTTCAGTCCAACACCTCCTATAAATATGCAATTACTGGCAACATGTTTAGCTGTGATAAGAAACAGCGGCATCTTGTGGCTGACATGCAGAATGACAGTCCTATATTTAATTACACACAGGACATTGAACATTGAGTGCTGTTTCTCAATCTCACATAGCTATCCCTATATGTTCCTTTACTCCAGTTATTGCTTTTTTCCCACGTGAAAACATAATTTGATTTATCAACCATATTTTTCTTTGTATTGAATGATGGTAAATTGTGAATTTTGTTTTTATACCTAGACCTTAATGTTGTTGTTCAATATATCTTATCAGTTTGTAAATTTAAACATAAGAGCTTTAATCTTACATCAGAATCTTTCAAATGTACAAATGACAATGATTTTCACTATCCACCTTGTAACCAATTGATGTATCGCATAATACATTATTGTCAACAGTACCCTGATCTCAATCATCCCTTGAAGAAGCCTAAGGGTGAAACGCATTGGGGGCTTGGGACACACATTAGTGCTAATATCCATGTGAAACTGTAAACACTGTATTTATTACAGTATTTCTACTATATTCTGTTTGACTATTTCACTCTTTGGAATGTGTCTAGCACAGTAGGTCTATGTTAGTAGTAGGGATATTAAGATTATATATTAAAATGTTTTCATTTTACTAATGCCTATAAAAGCCTGTCTTTTCCCTTACCCTTTCAGAATTATTAACTTATTAGAAATTGTGGGATACGGTCATAATTTAAAACTACATTTTTAAATTTTATCCAGAATTTTCCCAGTCCTAGTCCTCTTCTCTTTTAGAGAATCTAATTACTTTCTGTGCTGAACAAGCACCTTTGCCCATCTTCTTGCATTTTTACATAATGTTTTACATAGCTGCACAGGGCTTAGCAAAAGGAGAATTCTACACAGTGTCACTTGAGTGATAGCTCGGTGTATGCTGAAGCTGCTGACATCATATTCAAGATTGGGGTGGGGATGGGAAGGTCCATAAGCAGTTTTGGCACTTTGGATGCCCAAACAAAGTAGGCATTCTCAGGTAAATATGCATAGAATACACACATGTCTTTCCAGGAAAAATTGTTAAATCAAGTAATGGGGGTCTCACAAAAAGATTAAAAAGGTCTTTACCAAGCACATCTATTAAAATTATTTATTTTAGAAGTCCAATTGACTCTGAAATGTTTGGTAAAGAAATGGTAATTTTTGTTTTAAATAACCTCCTGTGTCATGGTGAAAAGGAGAGCTTTAACATACCTTAACCCCCCTAGTGTTTAAATTCTGACAGTTTTTTGATGCAAAAAGTGATCCTATGTTTTTTTGCATAGAAATTTTTGTTTATATTGTGGGCCTGTAATTCTTAGAATTAACTCCCGGGTATAATAATTATATTTATTTATTATATTATAAACATAAATTATAATACATAATTACAAATCAGTATTATTAAAAATAATAAAATAATAGACCACAACAGTGTAATTTATCAAAAATGTCTAACTGAAATTTTCCAAACAAGGGTGCAATAATATTGATAAATAATAAGATAAATTAAATGCAGATTTTAGATAAAAAATTTTTTACATTTGTAGTAGACATCCCGGGTGTGGTAGATTTTGAAGCAGGGTGCTGCACAAAGCCCAGCATCACAGTCAGGACAGTAGAACCTGGTTTCCTTGCGTTTTTTCCTTCCTCTGTCATCAGTCTTTGAGCAGCAAACCACGCACATCCTTGTAGGTGCTGCCTTTTTCTGGGTTGGTGGGATGTATTCAACGAAGTGACGACCGGTCAGGCGTTCTGGGTTGACAGCGGTGGAAGCACAACATCCAGGTCTATTCATAGCCACTGATGGTGTTTGGTGGTTCTTGACTATGGGTTCGGAAACTTGCAAAATGAAGTCTGAATGATTCACAGGCCTCTGATTTTTTTTGTACGGAACGTAGGCATTCCATAGAAACTGCTCAACTAAATGCCTGAAAATCTTCTTGTAGTACTTCCTTTGCTGTTTCCTCATCGCTGGGTAGAATGTCATGGCTTGGTCAGCTCTGTCCACACCTCCTATGGTGTTGTTGTAGTCAATCACCATCTGTGGCTTCATCACTTCTTTCCCACGTTTTGTGTGTACCAGAAAGGTGGAGGCATCATGGACAGTACTCATTAGGCACACATCTTTCTTGTCACGCAATCTCAGGGCCATCATCTTTCCTTTCTGCCAGGAAACAATTTCTCTTGTCTTCAGCTTCCCTTTTGCAAACAGTGCTGGCAGCTTGCGCCGGTTAGCCCTAACGGTTCCATAGGCATCTGTTCTGTGTTGCAGAGGGAACTCATAAAGCTCAGGAGAGGTGTAGAAATTGTCAGTTATGACACAATAACCCTGACCTAGCAATGGCTCAATGAGGGATAGCACTGAAGATGTTGACAATCCATAATGGCTGTATCTGGGGTTGAACTGTGTCCCTTTTCCAGTGTACAGTACTATATTCCAGATGTAGCCAGTTGAGGATTCGCACAGCATATAGGTCTTCACGCCAAATCGTGCCCTCTTTGACGCAATGTACTGCACTCAGGTAAGCCTCCCCTTGTAGGCCATTAGACTTTCGTCAATGCTGACATCTCTTTCTGGCACATAGGTTTGCTGGAAATTTTGTAGAATCATCTGAGGTACTTACCAAATTTTCTTGAGTTTTGGTGCAGGATGGGTAGTCTCATTAAATTCTTCATTGTTTGCAAAGTGCAGGTACTTCATGATGAGGGAAAAGCAGTATTCTGGCATGACTGTGCCAAAGAATGGAGTGGCAATCATTTTGTTCTTGGACCAGTACCACTTCTGCATGGGTTCGCCCACAACTCCCTGCAGGATCACCAAGCCCAAAAACAGCCAAATGTCATCCTTGGTCACAGGTTCCCCCTTTCTGCTTCTTGCAAACCTCACGTGTGGAGCACCTTGTTGTCCAGCGTACCTGCATAAAACAAAATAAAAAATTTATTTTAGGATATGTTCCTTTATAGTGTGAAGGTGGCAAGTAATATGTTAGCAAACACAGAGCAGCATATATGTTTGCATAAAAAAAAAAAAAAAACAGCAAAAAAATTTCAAAAAGTTGCAAAAAGTTATCAAACACAGAGCAGCACACATGTTGGAAAAAAAAATTAGCAAAAAATTTCAAAAAGTTAGCACAGAGCAGCATACATATTGGCATAAAAAAATGAGCACAAAATTTCAAAAAGTTAGCAAACAGAGCAGCACACATGTTGGCAAGAAAATGAGCAAAAAAATTTCAAAAAGTTAGCAAACACAGAGCAGCATACATGTTGGCAAAAAACATTAGCAAAAAATTTCAAAAAGTTAGCAAACACAGAGCAGCATACATGTTGGCATAAAAAAAATTAGCAAAAAATTTCAAAAAGTTAGCAAACACAAGAGCGGCTTACCTGTTTGTCTCCGCAACATTTTTTTCTATAACTTCATCGGTCAAAAACAACTTCAGGTATGCCAGGGGGTCCTCGCATTTAGAATCAATTTTCATCCCAGGTGCGCCGGTAAATGGAAATCTTGGCGGTGCTGCCAGGTCCGTATGAAGGTCAATAGGACACCATGTGCTCACAGGTTCAAAATCGACAAATTTCCTGTTGAATCACTGTCGCTCGATTCCACAAGGTACTCCAAATCGCTATCGCTGCTTTCAAATCCCTCCAAAACAGCACTTGCGCCGGCGAGATGTCGTTTGGATGCCATGCGGTCTCCAGCAAACAGTCAGGAACAATCAAGGTCAAAGACAAAGTGATGAAATGATACATTCAGGAAGTGATTTATAAGTGATCAAAAGGTCAGATAAAGGTCAGGGCTAATAATGGGCAAAATGTAAATCAGGGCACTGGGCAATGATGCTTGGAGCACTAATATGTGTATTTGTACTTTTATTATGTGTTATTGTGTGTATTTCACTGTAAAAGAAATTTAAAAGCAGATTACATAATAATCTGATTTTAAATTTCCCGCCCCCAGAATCCATCACTCCACCGCATCACCCGGAAGATGTCACACATCTTGCCGGGTGATGCGTTGGGGATGTCCCCACCTGTTCACTCTCCTGCTCACATCACCCGGAGGCTGATGTGAGCAGGAGCACATCACCCCGAGGCTGATCTCCGGGTGATGCGGTAGGGATGTCCCTACCCCGCTCACCCTCCTGCTCGCATCACCCGGAGATCAGCCTCCTGGTGATGCGAGCAAGAGAGCAGCTGCAGTAGATTCCGGGGGTGCTCCGCTGGCATCACCTCCTGGATTTACCATTGGTGATCGCATCTGCGATGCACCATGCAGAAATCCTCCGTAATCTGCTTTTAAATTTCCCGCCGGGCCACGCCCGCCGACGGAGAAGCGCTCAGCCATCACAGCTGGATCGTGCGATCGCCACTGGAGCGCGGGGATAAGGTAAGGGGGGACCCCCAAAGTTACCCCGAGTGTGACTCGGGGTTACCGCTTTTTGCTTTCTTTTCCCACACTCCGGATTACCGCTAGGGGGGTTATTACAATGTCATGTCTTATATACCCTATACTTTTATTGTAAGACTGGATAAGGTAAGCATAAAAATTGTTTTGTATAAAGGGGTGTTGCATTAGGAACAAAATACTGTGTGCTTACAGGCTCCAGTATTGAAAATCTAGCCCTACTTATTTTGCATCCAAATCATGATCCCTTTCATTTTGAACTAACAATATAATGGTGTACACTTTACATCAAACTTAAATAGATAAACTTTTAATGCTACAATAGCATTATCAATATTGGCAAGCTTTGGCTAATGTATTCCTCGTTTAAGAGGAAAATAATTATTTGTAATGGTCAGTCCACATTTTTATACTAACTACATGCAATCTTGACTTTACAAATACATTTAATAGTGTTTAAACCATGAAACCAGTTTTACAGGGATATAGATCTTCTAAGGAGGGATCACAGTAAAAGCTGCTTACTTTTAAACTGTGACTCCTAAATTAAAACTGTGAAAAGCATCCAAAGGGTGGGGTGGGGGTGGGGGGGTTCTCCAACCTTTAAATATTGTTACTTGTTTCCTAATGTTTAAGTTTCAGCCATCACTGTTCTGACCATTTATTCACTGCATCACAAAAAAAAATATTGTTTGCTACTTGATCTAATCCATGTGTCCTATACTAAATCAAGTGCGCTGAATCCAAATTTGAAGTCCAGTTCTGCCTAGGACATCAGGATCTTATTTTAATTACGAATAGACGCGATTGGCAACATTCTCTTGTTCCGCAGTTACTATGTTGTCTCTATACATAACTAACTTTTACCTCATAGTTCCATCACATTACAAAAACACAGTTTCATGTTGCAACCACATATACAATTACACATAATTCACCTGAGTCAGTTCAACACACATGAACACTTCAGAAGTGTTTCAGGCACTTGCTTTTGCGTTTGTGGCTCTCCTCTGTCTCCTGTTGCAGAAACCAGCAGTAGTCGCCCACCATGTTGGGGTTGCACTGGCCTTGATATCTTGTTCCATAACAGAAATGTCCTGGTGGAACCTCTCCCCTTGTTCGTCACTCACATCACCAAAATTATGTGGCAAGAAGTCCAGATGGGAATATAAGAAATTAATTTTAGGTGACATTCGGCAGCCCAGTTAATGGTATGCTGTTAGCATGTTGTTCACAAGTTCAGCATGGTTTTCAGCTCGCTGGTTGCCCAGAAAGTTTTGTGCAACTAGCACAAACGAATCCCAAGAAGCAAATTCAAGTGGGTTTGTCTCTGAATGTGGCATCACACAAAAACTTGGGGTTTTGGGGACCAACAAAAATGTCTGCTTTCAGTTTAGCATCTGTTATACCTTTTCCAAACTTGTCCTTCATATAATAAAAACCCATACCATCACGATCCATTGCAACAACAACGTTTTTCATTATTCCAAGATAAAAATTAGGTGCCGGAGGGTAAACTTTCTGTGGATCAATGAGTGATTTATGATTCACGTTGTACTGGCCAACAGTGTGTTCAGGTCTGGGTGGCCATTTCTTTGTAATGGTTGCTGTCATCACGACTTTTCCACAGACACAGAAAGCACATATATTTTGTATATCCCAATTGCAGGCCAAGAAGGAGTGCCACCACCTTCAGGTCACCACAAACAATCCACTTTTTTCTGAATAGTTAATTCAAATAAAAATGACCGCCATGGACTTGTATGTCTCTTTCGCATGTCTCTTTCATTCCCTCAGCATGAGCAAGAGTACCAGAAGGTTTTCCATTACCTTTATGCAGCAATACAGCTTTCAAACTTGCTTTGCTCTAGTCTATGAACAATCTCCACTGCAACCGTTAAGACTTCTCTTTTAAAAAAGACAGGTCCCTTACTAGATCATCTAAATCACGTCGGTACAGAAGCAAATCTCAATTTCTAGCTTGTAATACCCTGCAAACCTTGTGTGACGATCATAAAAGTGTGAAGTTGTCATTCCTTTTTGTAGCAAATTACACTCCTTTTAATCTGAAGACAAACCGCTCAGACTTCTCTTCTAAAAAAGACAGGTCCCCTTCTAGATCATCTAAATCTGATTGGCTTAAAAAATGTGGCTTACCCTCTTTAAATTGAGGTTCATAACATTCAATACCATCTACATCATCCTCCTGTTCCTCATCCGACATGTCACTGTCCGTAACAACAGATGTTGGAGGGACTGGCACTGGATTCTCTGCATCATGTTGCACTGGCTTCAGAGCAGATTCACTCATACAGAAGATGGTCTTTTGGCTCACGCCAAACCATAGGCACTCTATTTTTTTCCTTTTCCCATTCAACCATTGTGTTAGGCCAACGTCACACACCTGACAGCAGATATGAGGTGCCCAGCTTTTGTCCTGATATCCAATTTCACATCCAAAGTAATACTTGTAAGCAAATTTCACCCTCTTGGTTAGGGTGGCATTGATCACATGGGGTATATTTGCCACAAATGTAGCAAAAATTGTCTGGTTTATTAAGACAGCTGCGCCTACTCATCTTTAGCTCAAAACAGACTCACTATGGCGTAGCTGTACTATCCAGTAAGTTAGATTCACACTAGAGACAAGCCCTTGGTCCATCTCGCCCTATATATCTTTTTCTGACGTCAACTTAGTTACTTGCCTAGACATGCCCAGCCGCTGCTGGAACATGCATGCCACTAGGGGACATAATTCAACTGAGGGGGCAGCAGGCATAGTGGTAGCTGTACTGTTATAATGTTCCTATGTAAAAAATACATTACCCAATTACCCACTATTTGAACAGCAATAGCACGCCTATAACTTAAAATCTCTACGTGATAGGCAAATTCTGAGTTCAGATTTGGAATCAGCATAATCAATATTATGTAAATCACATGTGTTATTGCCAGTGGCACAATCGTTGTTGTGCAGTGTTTTGAGCCAGGGCACCTTGGTTATTAAAATACTACTAGAAATGTAAATGGCCATTTAAAGTAGAGCCTATTTTACGGTACTCTTAATGCAGTTTGCCTTAAGAAATTGCAGTGCACTTTCTGGCATGTATCAAAGCCTGTACACTTATGTGACTGCAACTTCAGATTATCTAAGGCATATATAGTAAGTCAGTGACTCCTCTATATTCTTACCTGGTCTTCTTGTGCTCCTATTCAGTGCCACGCAGAAAGAAGTGTGGCTTGCTACATCCATAGGAGTCGCCCTGGGAGGTGTGGCAAGATGAGGTTTGAAGGTGCATGGGAATCTCAAAAGACCTCACCTTATTTTTGTATCCAAGAGCAGTGGTTGCCAATCTTACGGACTGCGCATGAACGGGGGGCTGTGTGTCACTTTACCAGAGTGGCATCATGATGCCAGAACCTGCCCACTCTCTCATCGCAGTCGCTGGGTGATCTTAAGGGTGGGTAGGTGGTGCTTCTATTCTCATATCATTTGAAGTGCAATTGTTTTAGAACGGTAGTGAGGTAAAATACTTTGAATACTATAAGAAGCTGGGCCAGGCAATGGTGACAGACCAGTTTCCACATCAGGTGTGACTTCTGTACAATGCGCTTACTAGGGTGGTCAATTAAGTGAGGTGTCTGTAAATATTTTATTTGTAATGATCTGAGGGGAAGGGCCCTGATTAGTGCCATTTTGTTTCCATTGAGATGCTGATCTATCATTTGGATTACAGAGTTTGTGGTTTAAGGTTGTTTAAATATTATGGGATGCTTTCATCAATAGGGAAATCTTTTTGTGATTTGGTGGTTCAAATATATTAGAGTATTTAAACATAAATATAAATAAATATATAGGTGGGCAAATTTACAGGTATTAAAAAAAAAAAAAAGGATTGATTAAACATTTCTGCTGTTCGGTAAGGTGATTTGTTTGGGTTTTAGAATACACAGGGTTTTTCTGAGGTGTAGGAACAGTATTTAGGTGCTGGTTCCTGCAAATATAGAAAGCTTATAGCTAATTTAAATTTTGACTGTGAATGAGAATTACCTGCAATTCAGGAAAGTCAGTCACCTTATCGGATCACAAATTAATAATTAATTTCCTAATGTGGAAGCTAATTACCTTACTACACAGAAGGTTGCTCTGCTTATTTATAAGTTTGTAGGGATCATTGATTAGTTGCTCAAATATTAAAGCTATGGCATCAGCCAAACCAGCTGTCCGATTGGATTAGGGGTTAGAGATTATTGTATTTGGCATTGTTTGTGGAATAGGGCATTACTTGGTTTTAATATAGTTGTTGAGGGTTGGCTACAGTGCTGTAAGATATGAGGTACAAGTGCGCTGGGGTATGAGGTATTTTTTTTTTTCATAGTTGAGTCATTTGGCTAAAGCGTTAAGTTTAATTGTTGTAAATGTATATATCTATGGCACATATGTATATCCTGCACATGTCTCTAGAAGTTGAGCCTGGGAATTGTAAGAAGGATGGTGTGCTATTAAATGACATGGGTATAAATGTATTCAATTAAGGTCTGAACCTGAAGCTCCTTTATTTCTATCCTTTAAAGGATAGCTTCATACAAAATGTATTATGGCGTATGACTGTCTACACAAGTCATGATTTTAGTTGAAAAATATGGCAAGACTGGGATTTTTATACACTTCTTGTGTTCAGAATAAACTCACATTTCCTGCTGATATGATTAAAACATTGCTTTTATTAGCAGTTGTCCCCTATGGGATTAATGGAATCCAACCCTTTAACATAACACATAGGAAAAAGGGAGTAATTATAATCAATACTAATATGCCTGCAATGGCCCTAATTCATCAAGCAGAATCGGACGCTCGCTCGCGCATTCGTATTCGCGATCGGAAATCGTACGCCATCGCGCAATTCAGCAACTGAAAAACCTCGTGGCCGGAGCCGCGCATCTCCAGCAGCTTTACACTGACGAGCTTGCATTAAAAGTCACTGTTCCCCTAAAAAATCATTCTTTCTAATGGCACCTGAAATCTAATGAAGCATTAAAGATTCTAATTGACCTGTAAAGGACTGTAAATAAGCACAGAACAGAGAGCAGGTATGCGCTAATTAATTGCTATGATCTCACCAGTGAGCTTAACAGATCCTCCTTACTCGCGCAGCTGAAATCTAATCGCCTTAATTGGCAGATTCACGACCCCTATTGCTCATTATTATGAAAGGCAGGAATCCGGCTGGCAGTGAGGAGGCGAGTGTACGAGCGCACTCAACTCCAGACCGAGGACAACCGGCCTGCTGGAAGCGCGAAAGTACGCGCGACCAGCGAGCGCGGATTTTATTGATGAATTAGGGCCAATGTATTTAAGTGACCTAGAGAAGGTTATTTGTTTTTCTCAGCATAAATTAATTTTAAATTTAAAAAACCCATCCAAATTAAGTTAGACTTTTACACATAAATTTTCTAGTTAAGTTTTAGTTACAGGGTTGAAAGATTGCTCTGTCTAACTTATTCACTAACTCAGAACCAATAGCAAGCTTTTTCCATACGTCGCCTTAACTGTGACTATAGTGTATTTAAGTGGCCGTGCACAGCTACATTTTAACACAGAGATTTGTGCCAAATGTAACCTTTTCTAGGAGAAACTTTTATTTTCCTTTGTTTTTCTCAAAAGCCATTGAAACATACATCTCAAGTATCCACTATTTTATCACAAAGCTCTGTTCAGACAAATTGACTTGTATGTATTGTGTGGGAGTAAAATAGAGAGAAAGTACAAGAGAAGGAAAAAGTGTTCCTAGGAGAACATCTGATTGTTTTACGAATGTTATTATGAGGATAAGAATAAAATAGCAAAAAGCAATCAAAGCACTTTAGTAAATAGCACACATTAAAACCTCCCTTTCATTAGCTCTTCAGCTGCAGCCTCTTTTCTCTTGCTTTTGTCCCTGAGGCTCATTAGCATGCACCCCTTTTAACACATGAGCCATATCCTCTTCATTTTAATGAGAACATTTTTCCAGCTTTGTGCAAGCTGCTCTGCTTTGTGCTTCTGGGCCCCACATTTTGTTTTTCTGTTTTATTTTTTTAAGATGTGACATCAAGATTTTTGATCAATGATTTTTTGCCTCTGTTTTTTCAAAATATAGACCAGGTTGTTTATATTAAAAGACAGCAATTAATTAAATTATTAGGAGTCTATTAGGTGTCAATTTTTCATTTTTAATTCTGCTGCTAACTTAAAGCTGAACTCCAGCCTTAACTTCACACGCAAAGTTGTACAGACCTATCTTATACCAAAATTACTTACTTTAAATTTACTGCACCCTGTAAACTTGTATAGTGTGCATTGGAACCTGCAACAAGCCAGGCAGGGGCTGCTTCATTTCCTGGCTAAAGGATGTCCAGTATTATCTAGCTATCTGTAAGGGGGAGATTCTTCCCACTGGCCACCACACTATTGTACTGTGTGGTGTGGATATAGTAATTATAACAGGGGTTCCTTGAAGACCCGAAAGTTAGTTATTTCAAGGGTTCCCACATGTTAAAAAGGTTGGTTAACACCCTGGCCCTTCGGTCAACCTCTTTCACATCGATTGAGTCTATTACATGGTGTGACCATGACCCCATCTTAATGACAGCTGAGTTTGCCTTGAGAACCCAGTTTGAGACCTTATTGACGGGGTTGGAACGGTCCCTGTATAGCGCTCTGTCTTTGACCAAACTCTGCAAGGTGAGTGACGTTAGAAATCCCCTTAAGGAACTGACCATGGACAAAGTAGAGCAGCCCCTGAAATACCTGTACCAACGTTATTACAACAAGAGGAATAAGGCAGACTCACTTCTGGTCTGCCAAATTAGTTATCAGATGGCCAAAAACACACCGATGGCGGTACAAGATAGTCAGGGAATACTATTTTATAATCCTAAAACTATTGCTGGGATTTTTGGTGATTATTATAAATCTTTATATTCTACAGTGCACAATTTACAACTGAAAGATCAGGCTATACTTACCTCACGTAAAAATTATTATTTAGCCAGTTGTTCACTCCCTACACTGGATACCTCAGCAGTGGAGGCTCTTAATGAACGTATTACCGTAGAAGTACTCCTCCCCAATAAAAACCACTACAAAACTATCATTACAGAAAGCCCTGGGCCCAGATGGATTTTCTTACAGTTACTATAAGACTTTCTCTTCTATGCGAACACCACACCTAACCTCCCTTTTCAACAGCTTTCTAGAAGGTGCCTTAATTCCACAGTCTATGCTGCATTTCTATATTTCTGTGCTTCCCAAGCTGAGTAAGGACCCACAGAACCCATCCAGCTATCGCCCCATAGCACTACTCAACTTAGACCTGAACATTTTTACCAGGGTTCTGGCCCCCCGATTAGGTATTTACCTGCCTAGCATAATTGGCAAGATCAGGTTGGTTTCCTAGCTTACCGTCAGGTCAGGGACAATACCAGATGGACAGTTGATATTGTGGACGCTTTGAACAAAACTGAGGCTTTTATACTTAGCTGGCCATTCCTTACACAAACTGCGCTGGATTGGTCTTCATGGCCCCTTCCTCCATGCAGTCCAGGCCCTCTACTCTGCCCCAACAGCTGGGGTTAGGCTGACACATGCCAACTCATCCCTCATCCACATACATAATGGCACTAGGCAGGGATGCCCTCTTTCTCCACTCCTGTTTGCTTTCTGCATTGAACCAGCCCTGACAATTTGCCAGTATCCTGATATAAAAGGGGTCCCTATTCGGTCCAGAACATTTACCATTGCTCTGTATGCTGATGACATACTATTAACACTAACAAACCCCCTTGTTGCCCTTTCCTAATCTCCACAACATCCTGGACAGATATAGCTCCATCTCTGGCTAAAAAATTAGTACCTCTAAAACTGAAGCACTTCCAATTATTATATTCTATTCAGCTGCTCACACATTTAGACTCTCAAAACCCTATCACTGGAAGACTGATTCTGTTAAGTATTTAGGGATATAATCCATATCACTTCTGATTATAGTTCTTGTACAATGCCAACTATCCACCCCTGTTCCGGGAGCTGCATTCGCTGCTCCAAGAATGGCGTGCTCCCCCGATATCCTTCTTTGGCCGGATTGCCTTGGTCAAAATATCTTTACTCCCTAAAATGCTCTCCCAGTCAAGGTCCCACGCTCGACTATTGGACGACTGCAGGCTGCTACTCTTGATTTTATTTGGGGACATAAGCCCCATCAATTACCTAAGTGTGTACTTTGCTCTCCTTTGGAGAGAGGTGGGCTTGGTGTTCTGGAGCTCCTCAAATATTATTTGGCAACGCACCTTCGACATCTGGCCTCCTGGACCACCCTGCAGTCATTCACTCACTGTACTGAGATAGAAAAACTATTGATTTCCCCTACCCATCCTAATTCTTTTCTTTGGAACTCCACTAACAAAATTACAGGAGGGGCTTTACTGGGTCCCATGCAGTTTAGCAGACAGCTCTGAACCCAATGTAAGGATATATATTCAAGCTCTTGGCGCCTGCTTCAGTACTCACATCTTCCCTGTACAATCCTCTCAGAGGGCCTGCATGCCAACATGAATGCGCTATGGCGCACCAAGGGTTTATTTCATTTTGAACAATTTATTCATCCATGCTCCCATCAACTCCTGTCTTTCGCAGATCTCCAAGGGGAGGTTTGAAATCCCCCGTACCAGGTTTTTTTGGGTATTTACAAATAAGGCACTACACACAGTCAATTACTAACAATCTAGTTTTTTCTTCTTTGATTTGCTTTGATTGGATTTTTGCGGGAGTCCCAGCTCAAAATGGCCTCATCTCAGAAATGTATCTACTCCTGAAAACGAAGTGAGTGGTGCCCTTGGTTAAACACTCCTATATAATGAAATGGGAGAGGGTTTTGGGTAGAGAACTCCCCTTAGAGATTTGGCGGCTGATCTGGAGTAGTGCAGGAAAGAGCTCTTTTGTACACTTTATAAAGAAAATGCATTTAAGATCCTATTGCACTGGTGCCTCACTCCTGACAGATTACACACAATCTACCCCACCACTAGTGATAAGTGGTGGAGATGTCAGAGGGAAGTGGCTACAGTGTACCGTATATTTTGGACGTCTGATCTTGACCTCATACTGGAAACTAGTCCATGATCTTCTAGAAGATTTGTTTACTGTCCTGATAATTTTCATAGAGCCCACCTCTCCACATCCCCTAAAGTACAGGCAGGAAGACGAGGGGAATATTTGAGATATTTAAGATAGCTTCAATGGGGTCAGGTACATCTATACAGAACTTTATAATTTGTTTCCGCTGTTAAGGTATTCTGAGAGCATCTGAGAGCATCTACTGTTCCTCGGAGAGGTCCTGGCCCAAGCACTAGCGTAGGAGGGTAACCTGTCATGAAAGCTTGACAGCAAGGTAGAGTATAGTGAAGATATAAGTAATTAAGCATGGGGTTCATCCCTAAATGACCTTTCAAAGTCCATCAGACACCAAAAGCTCTCAATGACTCAAAGTAGTGTCTAATTTGCATGAATGAAAACAGAGTTAGGGGCCTCATGATTCTCCTTTAAGTGCTGGAAGTGTATAACACTCCTTCCTGATAAAAAAGCTGTTACCACAGTTAACTTCTGTTGTTTCCACAATTGGAACCGTTGTGGACGCTCCATTGCCAGGAGAAGCATAGTGTTCCCCAAAATATTAGCAAAAGGCAAAAGGGGTGACATTAACCTACTTTTTGATTTTACCAAGCCCCACACCTTAAGTGAATAAGTCAATGGCTTAGACAATCCACACGGACGTAGGGTACCAGGAATCCACAATATATGGGAGCGGGATCTCATTGATGGCATGGAGTTTAGCCAGAGGGGCTATCTGAGCTGCCTGATAATACTTTGTAAAATGTGGTACTGCCAAACCCCCCTTCTATCTTTCCTACATAACATAATCTACCGGGCAACCCTTGGCCTGGCTTGACCTCAAATGAACTTACATACTGCTGCTTGCAATCTTTGCAACACTCGAGGAGGCACCTGGCTAAAAAAGACTCTAAAAAATAGAGGAGTTTGGACAGGTATGTCGTTTTGATAGCAGCAATCCTGCCAAACCAACAAATAGAGAATTAGGATCCCACAGGAGCGCTGGGTAGTTAGCTTTATAAAATGTATGATAAGAGGCAGTCAAGTAAACTCCCAAATATAGGACAATGTTCAGTTAGGTCCATAAATATTTGGACAGAGACAACTTTTTTCTAATTTTGGTTCTGTACATTACTACAATTAATTATAAATGAAACAACTCGGATGCAGTTAAACTGCAGACTTTCAGCTTTAATTCAATGGGTTGAACAAAAAGATTGCATATAAATGTGAGGAACTTTTAACACAATCACTTCATTTCAGGGGCTCAAAAGTAATTGGACAAATTAAAAAGCTGAAAATAAATTGTTCATTTCTAATACTTGGTTGAAATCCCTGTGTTAGCATGGACAGCCTTGAACTCATGGACATGGTTTGTTTCCTCCTTTTTAATGCTCTGCCAGGCCTTTCTTTCAGCGGCTTTCAGTTGCTGTTTGTGGGCCTTTCTGTCCGAAATTTAGTCTTCAACAAGTGAAATGCATGCTCAATTTGGTTCGGATCAAGTGACTGACTTAGCCATTCAAGAATATTCCACTTCTTTTGTTTAATAAACTTCTGGGTTGCTTTGGCTGTGTGTTTTGGCTATCTGTATTATTAAACACCTCCCAATCAATTTGACTGCATTTAGCTGGATTTGAGCAAACAGTATGTCTCTGAACACCTCAGAATTCATTCGATAATCACTAGTGTCCCAGTGCCACTGGCAGCCATGCACGCCCAAGCCATCACACTGCCTCCGCCATGTTTTACAGATGATGCTTTGGATCATGAGCTTTTCCACGCCTTCTCCATACTTTATTTATGCCATCATTCTGGTAAAGGTTGATATTGGTTTCATCTGTCCAAAAGAATATTTTTCCAGAACTGTGCTGGCTTTTTTTAGTTGTTTTTGAGCAATGTTCAATTTAGCCTTTCTATTCTTGAGGCTTATGAGTGGCTTGCACCTTGCAGTGCATCCTCTGTATATACTTTCATGCAGTCTTCTCTTTATGGTAGACTTGGATATCGATACGCCTACCTCCTGGAGAGTGTTATTCACTTGGTTGGCTGTTGTGAAGGGGTTTCTCCTCACCATGGAAATTAATCTGCGATCTTCCACTACTGTTGTTTTCCGTGGACGTCCAGGTCCTTTGGCGTTGCGGAGTTCACCAGTGCTTTGTTTCTTTCTCATTATGTACCAAACTGTAGATTTTGCCACTCCTAATATTGTAGAAATTTCTTGGCTGTTTTTGAAGCTTAAGGATGGCTTGTTTCACCTTCATGGAGAGCTCCTTTAACCACATGTTGTCTTCCACATAAAAGCACCCCCCCAAATCAACCACAGGCTTTTTATCTGCTTAATTGATAATGACATAACAAAGGAATTGCCCACACCAGCCAATAAAATAGCCTTTGAAATCAAGTGATTGTGTAAAAAAAAAACTTTAGTTCCTCACATTTTTATGCAATCATTTTGTTCAACCCACTGAATTAAAGTGATTAAGTCTGCAGTTCAACTGCATCTGAGTTGTTTCAAATCAAAGCTGCTTAAAATTAATTGTGGTAATGTACAGAACCAAAATTTAAAAAAAGTTGTCTCTGTCCAAATATTTATGGACCTAACTGTATATCAGTGGGGAAAAGGAGAAAACAGACCTTTTGTAGCACAATGATCTGTCTTGATATGTCTAGATTAGACCTTAATAATTTTTATTAAATAAATCACCTACACATAACCGATCATTGTGCTACAAAAGGCCTGTCTTTCTCCTTCTCTCTACTTATATAAACTGTTCAATTTTTCAGACTAGGCACAAACAATATCTGTTTCATTGATATCTTCCTTTTGGGTAGAACACTCTCTTCATATCCCAAATATGGGAGATTGGTCACCCATTGAAAAGAGAAGCTGGTCAGCACACTTTCCAGCACCAAAGGTGGAAGAGACACATTAAGAGCCACAATTTACTTTTCGTTAACCTATAATCCAGAAATTTTTGCAAAACTGGACAAAGATCGAAGAAGGTTAGGAAGGGAGGTGTGGGGAAGGTTAAGGTTAGAGAATATTGTCAGCGAAGAGCATAATTTTGTGTGTAATCCAATTCAATGCTCTTAACATTTACTTGTTGGTGTAAAAATTGGGCTAGGGGTTCTATTCCCAGTAAGAAGAGAACAGGGGAAAGGGGACAGCCCTGTCGGGTCCCTTTTTGCAAGGGGAAACATTCTGTCTCAAACCCACAGTATCGTACTGAGGCCCATGGTGTCATATACAGCATCCGTATTCATCCTAAAAAAAGTCACCGAACCCCCGTCTCTTAGGTACAAAAATAGGTAAGCCCATGAAACAGTATCAAAGGCCTTCTGAACATCAAGGACCAAAAACATGGTCCAAGCCTTGGGTGCTGGCCAGATTGGCCAACTGGATAGCCCTACGTATGTTATCAGCTCCTGTCTATGCGGATCAAAGCCCATCTGCCTGGTTGCTAAAATTTTTGTGAGTAGTTTGAGATTAATGTTTAAAAGCGATATAGACCGATAGTTGGCCCATATCTGATGATCCTTCCCTGGCTTAGGAATCATGACTACAGTTTTTCAGGGAATTAAAAAAGTTGTGTGAGAATAGGAACCACTATATCAGCTGTTTTCTTATAGAATAATGCCGTATAGCCATTGGGTCCTGGGCACTTGTTTTTTTTTAAAGAACTAATGGCTTAAAGGACCTCAGTCTCTGTGATAGCCACGTCTAACATTTCAACAAGGTCCGATGACGGAGAAGGAAAGTTGAGACCCTCAAAAAATTGGGCATACCTTTCAGAGAATCCTGTAGGGGCTTCATACAGTTTGGTAAGATGGTGCTAAAATTCCTCAAGCACCTTAAGAGGGTTACCAAGGAGAGCACTGTTACAACATTTCAGAAATATAGATTTCCTCTGAGGTTCCAAACACCTAAGCTTTCTGGCCGAGGGAGTATCAGGTTTGTTTGCCTTTAAAAAGTTTGAGTAGCTAGATCAGTATAACAATGGTTCAGTTCATGAGCATCCTTCTCTAATGCCTGTTTGTGAGCCAGCGTGGGTGACTGAGCAAATAGGGAAGCCGCCTTCTCATACTGGCCCTCCAATTGCCTGACCAACTGTTCTCTCTCTTTCTTGCAATGAGACGCAACACGAATTAAATAACCTCGGATTACTGCTGTAAGTGCACCCCACACCGTGGAGATATTATTCACAGACTGTTCATTAGGTTCTAGGAACATATTGATCCATTCCCTGAGGTCCTCCACATCCTCCCTATGGGACAAAAGTGACTCATTCAAAGACCATGAAGATCTAATAGACTTAACAATAAGACCCTTACAGGTGAGGACCACAAGAATCAACACCGCCAAGACCTCCGGTCGAAACGAATGGGAGACTAGCATGTAATCTATACAGGTATTCTGTATAGATAACATTTTAGGAAAGTATTATACTGTTCATCTTACCCCCTCTAACCAATCCAATCGTCAGAGATGGGAGGAGTTCACAGAGAAGTGAGGATAGCATGAAGCTATCCTTGGCATCAAACAACCTGAGAAGGTACACAATCCTTCCTGCTTCCACTACCACAGTAAGAGGGAGTGGACAGAGGGATTTGAGAAATATGGAGCAAGGAAAGATTGTGAAAAAGGAAAAGAGAAAGGGGCAGGAGAATAAAAGCAGGGAAAAATGTGGGTTGGGAGAATTAAAAGTGGAGGGAAAACAGGATGCTTTGGTATTTTTATCATCACACAGTATTTATATAGCGCCATCATATTTCGCAGTGCGGCGTGTTTCGCAGCGTGTACTATAGTCATATGTCATTAATGTAGTCTAAGGTCAATTTTTTAAGAGGAAGCCAATTAACCTAACTGCATGCTTTTTTTTGGGATGTGGGAGGAAACCGGAGTACCCAGAGGAAACCCACGCAGACACGGGGAGAACCTGCAAACTCCATGCAGATAGTGTCCCGGCTGGGATTCGAACCTGGGACCCAGTGCTGCAAAGGCCGGAGTGCTAACCAAAGACCCACTGTACTGTATATATACAGTATATAGTATAGCAGTAAACAGTATACATAGTCAGGTAATGGAACTAATAACATTAGCATGAAAAGTACAGGGTTCTCAATGAGACCCAATGAAAAAACAATATCAAAACAATATGAACCACTCATCCCAACTATTGCAAATGGACCAGAATACGCAGCAACCAGAGGACCGCTCATAATCATAAAATGTTATAGGTGATAGCAGTCCCAACTGGAGTACAATTTTACAAGGCCCATTGGGAGCCAGGAGTGGGATAGGCCCAACAAAAACAGTACTTTCCGTTTGAAAAAAATTCAACTGGTAAAACTCAGCACAGCAGCACTCCGAGACTCCAAGAGCCCGGAGGGCCACTGTGGGAGAACTCACCTGTCTAAATGACAAAATCCTATTCAAGACCGTACCCCAAACCAGTGCACCACACCTCTGAGGGACATCAGATAGAAGATACAAAAATTAACAAATCAGCTTCCAAACTAAGAAATAATGTCCACTGCCTTACAATTACCAATACACTGTGGAAAATTCTCCAGAAATTAATCTGTATGAATTAAGATAAAGGATAAACATGGAACATGGGTTAGAAAAAAAATGGCGAGGAATCACCCTCTGTTACTATGAGGTGCTCTTGGAGCAGGACTGTAGTGGTACATAATAGGGTATTGTGAGGCACAAGAAGTATAGGAAGTCTCTATAAAAAAGTTCCCATGGCCTTAGGTCCTCAGGTTACTGGGTCAAAGATTTGAGCCCGAGAGCTGAGGCCTAGGCCCGGGAGGCCCCCAGCGCCTCAGGCGGGTCTTTAGTGGCTGTAGCAGACAAGGCTTGCACAGGAAAGTCCAAGGATTGAAAGCAGGTTTGAAGTTCCCAGGTCATAGTCGGTTGGTATACTCGGTTCTGAACTGAGAAGATCAGTTTAAAGGGGAATCCCTACCTGTAAGACTTGCAAAAATGGGCGGAATGCCCTTCTTTTTTGGATGGTAAGGGGGGAGTGGTCAGTAAAAAGTTGATATTCGGATCCCTGGAACAACAAATGTTCTTTTTCCCTTGCAGTTTGAAGCAGTCTCTCCTTGGTTTGGAAGTAGTGCATTGCTACTACTATGTCTCTAGGGAAGCCATCTGACCTTTTATGCCCCAGTGTACAATGTATGTGCTCTATTTCTAGACGCTCCAGAGGCATGGTGGGTAGGAATTCCTGAAATAGGGCTGTCACAGTACCTTGTAGGGCCTCAATGCTCTCAGGGATGCCTCTTATCCGAGGATTACTATGGCACGTGCGGTTCTCCCCATCTTTTTGTTTAGCTTTGAGACTTTGTAGTTCCGCTTGGAGGGCTTCAATATCCGAGGTGTTGGCCATCAGAACTCCGGTTGTGTCAACCATCCTGTTCTCCAGAGAGGCTATACGGGTACCAATTTCCTTAATCTCCCGGAGCAAGTACTCTGAGAGCCTTGCGGTAGATATCTCTTCCAGCATGTTAATATTTCCATTTATAACACCCAATTACCAGCCGGGGATGATTCAGACTGTGGCTGCATCCTCTGGGACTCCATCGATGAAGGCATAGAGTCCTCTGAGAAATAAATGGGCTCTCTTGTGCAGATGTTGTGGCGGGAGCGGGCGCCATATTTGAACACTCCACATCTGCCGGCAGCATGATCTTTGGCCCTTTCCTACTCCTGTGTCTACGGGAATGCATGAGACCCACCAGATGATGCAATAAGAGATCTCAGAACAGAACCAAGAAAAGAGATAGGTAAGAGAGAGGGGTTGCTCCAGATGGGGTTGCTCCAGGTGGTATGGCTCCAGATAGGGTTGCTGGGTAGCCGGGGATGCACATGGGGCTTTCAGAAGACAGCCCGTTGTGTCCAGTAATCAAGAAGGCAGGGTAACTTAAACCAGGTTTATTTACAGGGTTCACTAGCCATATACATGAGCAGTGTCAGAGCAGAGCAGGACAGTGAGGCCTGGAGCAGGGAACGAAGTGAAAATCAGTGGAAGGCCTGCATGACTGGGAAGGGATGAGAGCAGGCAGGGGAAGGGTTAAGAGTTAGCATAGAGAAGGGGGGGGGGGGGGAGTTGCTGCATTAGTATGCCGAGTGACCACGCGCAGGGGGGAAGGAGAAGAGGAGTGAAAAGGGGGGTGAGCCGGAAAGGGAGGGTCTTTTTTCAGCGTGACAGAGTGAAGGAAAGAAGTTTTTGGTGAGCTGAGCACATCACAGGAGTACATGGCAGACATTGATGCTTTGCTGGCACAATTGAGAGCAGCTGCAGAGGATCAGGGGCCTGGATGGCTGCAGGATGATGTAGAGACTGCTCTACAGGGAGTTGCTTTGGTCCCCACAGTCAGGGGAGCGGACGCAAGACGGCCTCAGAGATCTAGGCCTCCGGTGTGCCTGAGTCCTGAACCCCCTAGGGCTCGCTGCCGCACTAGGAGCCCCTTTAGGGACCCTCCAGGGTCTTCAGCCCAGCGGGTGTCTGCTGCTGAGGCTGGGACAGC
Organism: Pyxicephalus adspersus; assembly: GCF_032062135.1. Taxonomy (NCBI): domain Eukaryota; kingdom Metazoa; phylum Chordata; class Amphibia; order Anura; family Pyxicephalidae; genus Pyxicephalus; species Pyxicephalus adspersus. Next base: position 27,331,122 of record NC_092863.1, read on the forward strand.
TGAGAGGAATCCTCTTCTCAGGCGGAGCCCCAGGGTGGGAGGGGGGGGAACAGAAAGAGGTCCCCCCCTCCTTCTAGCCCTGTGAGATCAGTAGTGCAAGCCCCGAGGGGGCATGCTGGGCATGATGGAGGGCGCTCTCGCGGGGGGGGGCGCCCCAGGGAGGATTTCCAGGATCCAGCAGTAGGGCAGAGTCGCGGGGCTCAAACCGCAATAGGAGGGAGCCACGGGGCTCCCTGGTTTTGGCGGCAAGTGCAGGGGAGCTGGACAGAAGCAGGGCAACTGTTCCCTTCTCAAGGATGGCTGCAGTGGAGGAACGGGAGGTGGGGACGGACGAGCGTGAGGAGGAGGCGGGGCCACCAGGCTGAGAGTCTCCAAGAAGAAGATCCAGCTTGTCAGCAGTAAGGGGCGGGACCGGCGCGAGGATGGCAAGTGTCGGGTTCCCGGGAAGTGCAGGGAGAAGAGCCAGCCAGCTTCTGGAGGATGCGGCCGGCTGTGTGAGGGCTGGCAATGGAGGCAGCGCGGCCGGACAGCGCAGAGTGGAGGAAGGGGCCCTGCTGGTGTCGGCCAGGCAGGGGGAAGCAGCGCAGAGAGGAATAGAAGAAATAGCAGGGGTGGCATGCGGTTTCCCGATCCTGGGTGGTCCAGAAGTGCCTGAGCAGGAGGCTGAAGAGGACCTGTCGGAGGGAGCGCTTGCGGCCGGTGAGTGCCTGTTAAGGAAAAGGGGGGATTTAGAAAATTGGGGAGGGGGTGAGGTGCCCAGTAGGCAGGATGGTCTGGGAGGCCGCAAGGGGGGGAGGGGCAGTGGGGGGGAGTGGGACAGCAGGGGGTTGGGAGTGTGGGGGGTAGAGGGGAGAGGGCGCGAGAGGTGCTAGAGGCATTAAGAGAGGTCCTGTTGGGGGGAGGTCAAGGGAGTTTAGGCAGAGGAAAGCTTTTCGTTCGTCGATTCGGTGGGACCACAAGGACATGGGATTGTGGATGAAGCTGATGACGCCGGGGAGGAGCGGGGCCGTGCAGCCCTTTATGGGGGGGGGGGGGCGGTGGTCCGTCACCTTTCGGGCCCTCGGCCTTCCGTAAGAAAGGGGTGTGTTGGCCATTTAATGAAGGGGCTGCAAGTTTGGCCAGGCCTGCCATTTCAAGAATGAATGTGCAAAATGCGGGGGCATGCATGGAGCAGCCTGCTGTTTTCGAGCAGGCGGGGGAAGGGGGTCGGACGCTGCTGGAAAGAGGGAGGACGCCAGTGAAGGTAGGTCCAATGCAGCCTTTCCTAAGTAGGTATCCGGACCAGGCGGCTGCTAAGCTCTGGAAAGAGGGGTTCAGAGAGGGTTTTCGGATTCCTTGCTCATTGAAGGCGCTCCCCCCAGTGGCAAGGAATTTGAAGTCAGCGAGGTTACACCAGGAGGTGGTAGGAGAAAAATTGAGGAAGGAGGTGGGATTGGGCAGGATGGGGGGGCCCTTCCCAGCGCTACCGGTGGAGGACTTGGTGATTTCTCGTTTTGGGGTGGTGCCCGAGAAGGAGCCCAACAAATTTCGTCTCATTCACCATTTGTCTTTCCCGGCCAGTGCGTCAGTGAATGAGGCGATTGACCCCCGCCTTTGTTTCGTATCCTATACGTTGCTCGACAGCGCACTGAAATGGGTACGTAAGTATGGCAGAGGAGCCCTGTTGGCAAAGGCGGACATAGAGGCGGCCTTTCGGTTATTACCAGTGCACCCGGACAGTCAAGGCGCAAGATAAATCGGAGGGCCCGACGACGGAGTTGGTTTTTCTGGGGATCACAATTGACACAGTGGCGATGGAGTGTCGATTGCCAGGAGACAAGTTGGAGGCATTACGGATTGATGTGGCAAGGGCAGTGGACAGAAAAAAACTTACGTTGCGGGACTTGCAGTCGCTCCTGGGTAAGTTAAATTTTGCCTGCCGGATCATGCCTATGGGGCGGATATTTGCAAGGAGATTGCCGGCGGCTACAGCTGGGGTAAGTTGCCCAGGGCATTTTATTCGTCTGCGCAAGGACTTGAGGGAGGATTTGGAAGTTTGGAGGAGATTTTTGAATGAGTACAATGGGAGGTCAGTTTGGTTAATGGGGCCATTTGGAATGCGGACCTGGAGTTATTTACAGATGCAGGAGGAGCATCTGGGTACGGGGCATTTTGGCAGGGAAAATGGAGTGCTGAACCTTGGCCTGAGTCGTGGAGGGAGGCTGGTTTGTTGGCAAATTTGGCGGTCTTAGAACTGTTCCCCATTGTAGTAGCGCTGGAGTTGTGCAGTGGGGAGCTTGCAAATAAACGGATACGGTTCTGCTGTGACAATTTGGGTGTGGTTCAGGCGGTGATAAGATTGCTGAGGCAGTTGGTTTTTTGTTGCCTTCGCTGGAACATTGCGGTGGCTGCTGTGCATATCCCTGGTACTGTTAACAATATAGCTGACTCTCTGTCTCAGTTTCAGTAGAAGCGGTTCCGGCAGCTGGTCCCAGGGGCAGAGCGGCAAGGTGTCCCGTGCCCTCAGGAACTGTGGAAGATCCCCTTGGCATCCTAGCAGGTATGATTCGGCGTTCAGTGAGTGCAGCTACATGGTTGGCGTATTCGGCGGTATGGAAAGAATGGTGGGATTTCTGTCAGGAATGTGGGGGGGCTAGGTCAGAAGAGGATTTTAAGGGGGTGCTGATTTATTTTTTGGGTCACTGTTTTGAGAGGGAGGTGTCCGTAGCTGTTATGAATAAAAAATTAGCAGGCTTAGCCTTCCTGTTCAAGTTAATGGGGTTGAAGGATTTGAGTAAGGAGTTTTTAGTTCGGCAGGCGGTGAAGGGGTTTAGGAAGGGGAGAATAAGAATGGATGGGAGAAGGCCGGTGTCGTTCCTCTTGTTGATAGCATTGGTGAAGAGGTTACAGGGGATCTGTAGTAAAAGTTATATGAGGGCCGTGTTCAGAGTGGCATTTGTTTTGGCCTTTTAGAATTGGGGAGCTGGTCAGCCAGGCAAAAAAGAAGCCGGGAGGAGTTCAGGTGAGTGATGTGGATTGTGACGGTGAGCAACTTAGGATTCGCCTGGCCAGGTCAAAAACAGACCAGGGAGGTAAGGGGGTGGATATTGTTTTACAGAGTTTGGGTGGGGGTTGGTTTGTCCGGTGGAGGCTATCAGTTTGTGGTAGTTTTTAGAAGATGTTTATGGGAGGGAGGGGGTGGAGGCAGGACAATTTTCCTCGCATTCATTCAGAATAGGGGCAGCTACGGAGGCAGCTCGGTGGGGCCTTGGGGAGGAGGTTATTCAGTGCATTGGTCGCTGGGAATCTCATCGTTTTAGGTCATACGTGTGGCCTCATATGCTGTGATAGGCTGGGGGGGGGGGGGGTTTCATAAGCGAGGATGGTATCGCGTTGTGCATAATTTTGTTATTTTGTTTTAGGTGGTTCCCAGTGTCTTGTTTGGATCATCGGGCACTCCTATGTGAGCCGGGGGGCCAGACGAGCAGCATTACGGCTGGATGGCTGGCAGCTGGGTTTCCCTCGTGCCGAAGTTGTAATTCGGTGGATTGGAGTGCCCGGGATGCAATGAAGTAGGCTGCTGGCAGAGGTTCGTTAGTATTTGCAGTGGGATAGGAGTCCAAATGTGTTGGTATTGCACGTGGGGGGAAATGATTTGGGGAGGAGGCCAATTAGGGAATTATCCAGGGACATTAGGTGGGACCTGCTTAGGCTGCTTACTTTGTTGCTGGGTGTCATAGTGGTCTGGTCGGATGTGGTGGCCAGGACACAATGGCGAGGCGCTCAGTCTGTGGCCCGGGTGAATAAAGCTAGGATCAAGCTTAACAAATCGGTGGGGGGCTTTGTGGCACGGAATGGGGGGGTGGTAGTCCGGCATAAGGAGTTGGAAGGGGACTTAGGTTTGTATTTGGAGGCTGATTGGGTGCACTTGTCTGATGTGGGTATGGATCTGTGGTGTCTAGGGTTGCAGGAAGGAATTCAGAGAGCTGTCCGGGTGTGGCGGGGCGCACAAGGGCAAGGTGTCGCTCTTGTGGCGGTGAGGTCCTCGAGGGAAGGAGTGGTATTGGACGGTTTCAGTGGGGGTGAGGGTCTCATCTATGGTATAGGACCCTCGGTAAGGTTGTTGTTGGGAAGGGTAAATTGTTTTGTGGTAGGGCTGCGAGTGCTGCTGGTATCGTTCCCGAGCAGGAGGTGCGGCTGGGAGCATTACATATCACGGCGGTGCAGACCCATTATGTGCAAGGGATTACAATAGTGGGGCCTTCGAGGACCAGTAACCAGGGGGTGTGTTTTAGGAAAAGGATGTTTTTATTAATGTATTGTTTACAGTTATTTGTTATTATTTGTAAGTTGTTATTATTTGTTGATTATGTGTTTTTATTGTTATTTTTGGGTATTTATGGTTATTTATTAAAAGAGTTACATTTTTAAGTTATTTGTTAATAAACGGCCCAAAGGGGCCATTTAACCAAGTTGTGGCCTCAGTGTGTGTTTGGGGTAAAGGGGTGGGGTGGGAGGGAGGTGGGAGTGGGGCACGGCCTGCGGGAACTCAGCCCTATCACAGTCAAGGAAACAACAACACCAATATATATTGTCTTAAGGAGTAAACAACTAGAACAGTGACATCTACAGGCCTGATGGATGAACACCACATTTCCCCTCTTGTACAAAAGCTTTTTTTTTTAAATATGTATCAGAATGCAAGTAATAAGAATGTGAAACTATAACACAAAATAGTACTACGCAAGTTTACTACATCACATAGTCCTTTTGTCCACACAGGTGGTCTTCTGACTCTTTGAGTATGTCTGGACAGTTCTGGTACCTGATCTCCAGTTTGATCATCATCAGTAATAATATGAAAATATCATTCATCAAATAAAGCAGCTGAAAAGTCCTGCCTAACAGGTGCAAGATGACTGGCAATCCATATACGTCCATCAGACAGTTCATAGGTGTAAGGTCCTTGCTGCCTTGTCACTCTAAGCTGATTAGAGAGTTTGGATTGTCCCTGTTTCAGTACTCCTATACAGCTCACTAGGTAACCTTGGTGGCAGCAGGGAAAGATACAGCTGCAGCAAGGCGTGCATACCTACCTCCGCCCAGAGCACATCGCCATGCAATTCCCTCCTCATCTTCCACTTCCACCTCCTCCTTTGACTCTTGTGCCTCAACCTCTTCCTCCAGGGACACTTTGGCGTGGAGAATCAGCACCTCCTATTCAGCAGCATCTGTTCACCGCCAGCAACAACCTGCAGTTTGCTATTTCAGTGCACAATTTAGACATTGCCACGCAGTCCTGAGGTTGCGAAGCCTGGGTTTCCTAAGCCACACGGGCAGAGCCATTCTAAGTGCCTTGCGGGAGCAGGAGGACATATAGCTAACTTCTAACAGACTTCAGCCAGGCAAGGTCGTGTGTGACAACAGGGCCAATCTGCTGGCAGCCCTGCCTTGTGGGAAACTCACACACGTACCATGCCTGGCTCACGTCATGAACCTGATAGTACAGCGCTTCCTTAGGAATTACCCAGGCCTCCAGCTGCAGTTGCTGAAGGCCAGAAAGTTGTCAGCCACTCCATTGAAAGTTGTCCCCACTCCGTATCAGGGCCCACTGCCTCCTTCTGCTGCTGCTGCCGTCTGTCAGTGCTCCATTGACTAAAATTCTACACTTCTGGGTGGCATGGATGATGCACTACACCCAGCTCTAGATGCCAGTTACCAATGCGGTCCACTCTCTGTCTCAGGACCCACCGCCTCCTCCTGCTGCTGCCGCCTGTCAGTACTCCATTCAAAGAAATTGTATTACACACTTCTGGGTGGCATTGACGATGCACTACACCCAGCTTTCCTTGACACTTACCAATGCGGTCTCCCTGGAGATAGCTGACTAGAGGCCACACCCTGCTACTGCTCTCGCTGACCCATGCTCTGTCTATGGTCCTACATCCTTTTGCCTGATGTCATTGTGCTACTTTTCCACAACTTCCACTGGGTGGCTTCCCTAACACGTCATCCAGGTCATGATGCCAGCTAGCAATTATTATTAATATTAAACAGGATTTATATAGCGTAAACAAATTATGCAGCGCTGGTTACATTAAATGGGTGTGTATAAATTAGATAGCAATGCATTCTCCTACTGTTTTGACAGCAGAAACTGTTGCTACCTTCTGGAAGCTGTCCGCAAAATCCTGCACGCCTGCACGCAAAAATCCTATTTGCCTGCTGTCATTTTGCCTATCGTTTTCTGGAATAGCACAAGGTCTTTTTGAACATTTGTATTTCTCCCTTGTTGACACTGTTCTCCTACACATACCTAGCAAATTTGGTGGTTCTACCATGTATAGGGGCTTTTTTAGAAACGGCAAAATCGATTTGATGAAATTTCGTGGACCCATTGGAAGTTCGAGTAAATGTTCACAAGACTGTCAGAGGCCTTCTCGCTCATCCCTAGCTCTATCTCTGTTATCCTGTAGTTGGGCCTCATGCTGTTGGACTGTCTCTGAAGCTCTAGATGTAGTAGCTCTTTCTCTCATTTCCTGTACTCAGGTCTCAAGCTGTTGTACGGTCTCTGAAGCTCTAGATGTAGTAGCTCTTTCTCTCATTTCCTGTACTCAGGTCTCGCACTGTTGTATGGTCTCTGAAGCTCTAGATGTAGTAGCTCAATTTCTGTTATCCTGTAGTCGGGCCTCATTCTGTTGTACTGTCTCTGAAGCTTTAGATGTAGTAGCTCTACCTCTCTTATCCTGTAGTCGTTCCTCACGCTATTGTACTGTCTCTGAAGCTCTAGATGTAGTAGCTCTTTCTCATTTCATGTACACGGGTGTCACACTGTTGTACTGTCTATGAAGCTTCAGACGTAGTTGCTCTATCTCTCTTATCTTGTAGTTGGGCCTCATGCTGTTGTACTGTCTCTGAAGCTCTAGATGTAGTAGCATTTTCTCTCATTTCCTCCACTCGGGTCCCACGCTGTTGTACCGTCTCTGAAGCTCCAGATGTAGTAGCTCTATCTCTCTTATCCTGTAATCGGGTCCCATGCTGTTGTACTGTCTCGAAAGCTCTGGATATAGTAGCTCTATCTCTCTTGTCTTGTAGTCGGGTGTCACGCTGTTGTACTGTCTCTGAAGCTCTAGATGTAGTAGCTCTTTCCGTCATTTCCTGTAGTGGTGTGTCACACTGTTGTACTGTCTCTGAAGCTCTAGATGTAGTAACTCTTTCTCTCATTTCCTGTAGTCATATTCATCACAAGTACTTTGGGAAAACTGTGTATGCAAAGTAAAGAAAATTTAAAAGTACATTTACTGAGCACGTGAAGATTACCACACCTTTGTAAAAATGGCAAATAATATATAGATTGGCAGTTTTTCTCCAGGTCACACACTCCCACACACAAAAAGAAAAGTTTCATAGTACAGATATAATGTCAAAATCTTTGCCAAGTTTGACATTTAGGGTTAGTAAAAAAAAATGCATGTAATAGTCTGCATTTGGGAAACCATTCGGGAAAGCTTTTTCACCTGGCTGGTTTCATGAGCTCTGTTCAGCACTTCACAAAATCTTCCACAGAAAATGCTGTATAAAATGAGATAATATTTCTATCAGTAAATTTTTCAGACTCACAGATGTAGATGTAAATAGCGATAGTTGCTATATAACAAAGCATATTTTTCACAAAGGTTCAGAAAAAGAACTTGATGTTACTACAAGATCTGGCACTAGCATATCTACTTCTAACTTAAATAAACAGTCACAATGGTTAAAACTTTTTTTTACAATGACCCATCTAGTCCCTTTTTCTTGCAATATAAAAACAGAGTTCTACTACAACTACTACAAAAAATACTTTTGATGTTGAAAAAGTATAATTTGAACTGATTTTGAAGTTGATGCATAACCTTTGATATATTCAGTATGGATAATGTTCCTAATGCAATAATTTATTTATATAACATCAGGTCTGTTTCTTACCAACGTTACCATCCTAGTCCCAGGAGTATGAATCCATTTCCCCTTCCCCATTTAGCCCTACTCTGCTCCTCCACTTAAATCTACCCAATCACATATCTCTCCTTTCCAAAATCCAATTCCTATCCCCTCCCCCACCCTCAGAACAGATACCCATCCCTCCTAACTAAGGTACACTAAAAACTACCTCAGTCATTGTAATCCTCCAATACTTCATGTCCTTTAGAATGCTTATCTCTGTACTCAAGTAAAAGATCAGACAGATGCACAGCTAAAGTCTGCAGTACCCACTAGCCAGCACTGAGGATCTTTCCTTACTTCCTGATGCCTACTCTGTACAACCTTCCTGAATATAAAGCAGCTTATAGAGCAGACACCCAAAAGGCAAGCCTAATTATAGCTTTCATGTGACATATTAAACCTATTTGTATAATCACTATAGGTGAACTAAGAACAGATTTTATACACCACCTGTCCAAAAAAGTCATGAACTGTAATATTTTTTTCGACCACTGTTGGATTTGATCACGGCACGCATTCACAGTGGTATCATTTGTATAAGCTTATGCAATGTAACAACATTTGTTTCTGTCCAGAGTTGCATTACTTTTTTGCCAAGATCTTGAATTGATGAAGGGAGAATCGGACTCATGTATAAAGTTTTCTCCAGCACATTCCAAAGATTGTCAGTGAGTTAGTGTCTGGACACTTTCAGCCCAATGAATCCTGACATTGTCACCTTGGAATATGCCCATGCCATTTGGGAAGAAACAACCCATTGATGGTAAAGCCTGGTCATTCAGTGTAGTCAGCTTACCTTGGGGACATTTCTTTGTTGAACATAGACCTGACTAACTGAAGGAATCCCAAATATTAAGACTGCCCCCACAGGCTTGGGGCCTTTTTTGTCTTGCCAAGCATTTTATTTTTAGAATTTTGTAACCTGCCATGAGCCACAGTGCTAACAAATAGAAGGAAAGATCACCACATTTACTTGATTTTGATTCTAAAATTGTGCTATGACAACAATAAATGAGGTCAAATTCTCATTAATGAGAATTTTGCCATTTGGTTAGTCTTGTACAGTCCTCAGTTTCTGCTTTTTTTTCATAAAAACTATTAAGATCTTAGTTAGTCATAGCGTTTACTATATGTAGTGTCCCACCTTATTACGAGTAAGCTATAATTAAACTCCATTGTTTATTTGCCAAAAAAAAACCCACAATGTTTTAAAACATATAATAGACTTATAATGCTAGTGTGTTCTTGATATGCTAAAAGCCAAGGTCTAGTCATGTTTTATTTTTATTTATATCGCTATTACAGTATATTGCATAAATTATAAAAAAAGGAAACAGCTTACTGAACTGAGACTGAATATGGGACACAATAACATAACTATTTCTCTAGTGGCTAAATTCTGTATCAAGTAACAGACATTCTATGAAGCACAGTCAATGGTAACAAAGTTAGGATGACACCCTTGTCAGCTGTTTGAAATGCATTCTATATTCATGTAGCCAAAAGCAGGCTTAGACATCCTGGAAATTTAGTGAAATGTGACTTGTGTGCACCTTTAAAATAGTGACAGTCATTTAAAACCTTACAGACCGGGTTGACAGATGAGGCCACTCCCACATTATCACTGTTAAAACATATAGCTCTCAGGGACAGAGAGGTCCTAGATCCTTGTATAATAACAGGCTCAGCAAGACAAACAGCATCACAGTAAGATTAAAATACCTTTCATTTATTGTATTTAATTACAGTGTAAGATGTGATTAATTAATGTATTGGTAGAAGGTGTTAGTAGTAATACTAGTAGTAGAATAATTGTAATTGCATTTAATCAATGTATTGGTTTTCTTTTTTTTTATTATTATTAATATTAATATTATCAATTATTATTAAACAGGATTTATATAACATCAACATATTACGCAACGCTGTACAATAAATAGGGGATGCAAATGACAGACAGTGACACAGGAGGAGAGTACCCTGCCCAGAAGAGCTTACAATCTAGAATTTTTTTCTAATATCTTCCATTAATTAACCAGGAATCCTATAGAACAGACCTAAAATTGTGTTTTGATGATTATTACTAATAATAGTACTATATGTATATATCTTTTTTTCTGATTTTAGATGATGTTGTTATTTAATTATTACATCACATCTGATTGCTGGTTTGTTTTCTAAGAAAAAAAATCAGATATGTGTAAATAGACTGTAAATAGGAAAGTCATAATTTGTCATAATTTGTCTTTCACCACAATGGCAACATGGTATACCAGTTACAAATAACTCATTTTGCCATTTTTACAAAGGTGTGGTAATCTTTTCATACACAGTTTCTTAGATTTCTCGAAGTATCTGTGATGAATATTGTTCTGGGGAAAAAATGTCTGTACTGTAATACTTGTAAAGTTCTGGCTGTCACAGAGACCATTTGTAAATACTGATTGACTTCTGGCCTGCATGAACATATAGTGAAGCACTTACCGTACTTGACTGCATCAGCGCTATGCTATGCTAAACTGAACCCAAGCTAGAAAATCTCTTATTATAAAACTGTATTTATATAGCACCAACATGTTATGTAGCACTGTACATAAAATAGGGGTTGCAAAAACCAGACAGACACAATCAATGACACAGGAGAAGAAAACCTTGCCCAAAAGAGCTTACAATCTAAGTGGTGGGGGAAGTACTATACAACAGGAGTACTGAATTTTTGTTTTTTACAATAGTCTTCAATCTGCAAAGTTTTATTGTTATATGCCCATGTATATGTACCAAGTACATTTAAAAGCTCCCATATGCATTCCCAAAGTATAACACAAACATAAATACCAGCAGTATGCTAACTTATCATTGAATCTTTATTTAAGCTTCAATACAGAATGTATGATTTTTGCCATCACTGACACCTAGGCTGCATGCTAACGTTGAATTATTGTCACTGGAAACAATCTTTCATGATTGCTTCCAGAGACAAAAACTTAATAGATAAACAAACAAGCAGCACCTTGCTGTGCTGTTCTCCCTTTACTTCGATTGCGGTTGTTCATTGTCTGTCCTTCATGGATCTGTCAGGACAATCCATGAACGATGTTCAGGCGACCTCTGTACATATGTCAGATTCTTGCCCAAGACAAGCCTGACTGTTCATATAAGATGAGAATCATCTTCACGTCTTCTTTCAGGTTTGTAGTCCTTAGATTTTTTGAGTTGCCAGGTCCAAGTGATGAGCATGTGCACGATGCTGCTGAGAGTGCACACTGAGCTGCTAATGCGCCGCTCAGTATACACTTACACACAAAAAATTTTTGTCACATAGGTAGATGAATTAGTGACAAAAGAGACTTACATTTTTATACTTTACACTTTAAAATATTAACACATAAATAAGCATAATACAATCACTGAAATCTCAACAGTGATATAACTGTAGAATAAAAACTGCTTCTTGATGCGCATAGACATCAGCCATTTTCAAGATGTAAGAAAAGTCGAAATTTCTTCAATATACAGCTGTACAGGGACATGCTATGTATATATTGCAGAAAACTGTACATTTGTAATCCTTTGAACCTTGTAGTCCTAAACATACATACATATACTGAGGTTATCATACATTTCTTTTTCTGGTGATCAGTTTAGGGTCTAAGATTCGAAAAATAAGTTCCTGCCGACACTGGATATGCACCTTTTCTAAATTAAAAAAAAACAAAAAAACAAAACTCCTGTAATATATGAGGTTCATTGTGCAGTGCATTTAGAAAACTAACCCTTGAATTCTGTTATGCAATTGCAAACTGAGTGAACTGTCTTTTTGCTAACATAGCATATTTTTTTTTTTCCCACAATCTGCACTTTGCCAATCTGCATTCTTACTGAAAACTAATACCAACCATTTGTTTTATTTTACATGTAAAACTGCTGCTAATCCATACTATTTAGCAGTTGTCACAGTAGGCTTTTATTGTTCAGGTCTGCGGAATGATAGAAAATTAAGCATTTTAGGAGTGGGCATTTTTTTTAAGTGTTGGTTGTGTGTGATATTGTCAGTGCCCGCTTAATCACAGCCAGCATTGGGCATCTTAGATAGTACTTGCCAATAAATACATAAATAACTCACATGCAAGGAACAAAAGAGAGGACCCTATCTATGATAATCGAAAATATACTGGCCAACCCTGTAATTAGTCAAGGTATGAATCAAGTAGAAAAGAGACAGGGATTTTTTTGCAGAAAATTGTGGTGTATTTTTCAAAAAAGTACAAGATGAGTGACACATATTTCATTACATCAGTGTGAGAAAGGCAACCATGGTAAAATCACAGTTGGACTGTAAAGGCGTCCCTTGATGGGGATATGCCTTGCTTTCTAAGAATAGAATTGTCTAAGTGTTACAACAAAGGTACATAAAGCTCACAAATCTCAATCCCGACGCATTTTGCCAGATGGCTTCATCAGGGGTTGTGCAAGGAAAGTCAGAGCATCTGTACAGTAAGGTATAAACAAGAATAATTATGACTATTGTAATGAATCATACATAATATTAACACAAGAGTGACAGGTCAGCTCAAGATTTTATAACTCATTATTAAGCAGGTGTACCTGCTTCATGTTCCTGCATCATGTATAAATCAATATGTCTCATTACTTTATATTGATATGCACAACATATATATTTATCCATACATAGTAATCTATATATAAGTACAAAATCATGTCAAGTTTGTTGTTTGTCAAAGAGATTTTCTAATCACCTACCATATCCAATGTATTCCATAACAAAAAGCTCAATTTATCAGCCTTATATTTATATAAATTGGTAATTATGAAAAAAGGAGAAAAATCAATGTACTTATTTGTGAAGATGACACATATGTACAAAAAAGTAGTGTTTGTTCTTGTTGGGGGGGGTTGTGTTGGTTGCTGCAGTATCTGGATCCCAAATAAAGTGACCCAAAGGAGTTGCATCAAAGTGGTTCCAGTGGTATTCACTAGCAAGTGTGATACCTATGGGTATTATAATGATTAGTGGTAAGTAAACACGAGTTCATGGTATAATATAGTTCTTTTTCATCAGAAGCAGTAAAGGTAATAAGAATGTATTAAATAATAATGATATTAATGAGGAAATAATAAAGAGGGAGGATTAACAAGTTTCAGGATTAGTGCATTATGACTATGGTATGCAGTTATGTAGAATTGCTAATGCTCTATTTATATATGAACTGAGTCAGAAATAGGTGATATAAATATTGTTTCCAAAATAATTAATGAAACCTATGAAAAGGATAGGGATTATCTTGAGCAATTGCTACTGAGGAGGATAGCAAGGGGTATGCAGAGCGCATGTTTAGCCAGAAAATCGCTTCAGTTACAGCAGCAACACCTGCTGTTTTATGTCCAAGAATCAAATGACGTCTTTGAAAACAACTGGCATGTGAGGTCATCACGAAAAGATGTAAAGATACAATGAAGCACTTCAGCCCTCACTGTGATGCCCTTAACCCGCGATTACCGGTATACAGGCAGCTAAATTAGCTGCCTGGTATTCCACACATAAAGGCCGTAATTCATCAATGAAATCCGCGCTCACTGGTCGCGCGTACTTTCGCGCTTCCAGCGAGCCGGTTTCCGCTGTCCGGAGTCGAGTGCGCTCGTACACTCGCCTCCTCACTGCCTCATTTTTTCATTACTCATTTTCATTATTATTATTATTTCACTGGACGCCTTTACAGTCCAACTGTGATTTTACCATGGTTGCCTTTCTCACACTGATGTAATGAAATATGTGTCACTCATTTTGTACTTTTTTAAAAAATACACCACAATTTTCTGCAAAAAAATCCCTGTCTCTTTTCTACTTGATTCATACCTTGACTAATTACAGGGTTGGCCAGTATATTTTCGATTATCATAGATAGGGTCCTCTCTTTTGTTCCTTGCATGTGAGTTATTTATGTATTTATTGGCAAGTACTGTCTAAGATGCCCAATGCTGGCTGTGATTAAGCGGGCACTGACAATATCACACACAACCAACACTTAAAAAAAATGCCCACTCCTAAAATGCTTAATTTTCTATCATTCCGCAGACCTGAACAATAAAAGCCTACTGTGACAACTGCTAAATAGTATGGATTAGCAGCAGTTTTACATGTAAAATAAAACAAATGGTTGGTATTAGTTTTCAGTAAGAATGCAGATTGGCAAAGTGCAGATTGTGGGAAAAAAAAAATATGCTATGTTAGCAAAAAGACAGTTCACTCAGTTTGCAATTGCTTTAGCAGCATTCAAAAGATGCTTTAACAAAGAATTATAGTACTTTTTCTTTGAAAAAGAAGAAACATGCAGTAAAACAAGTTCTGGTTTATCTTGAATAGATATATCTGTTAGTTCTTTAATTATACCTGCTACCTGTGACCAAAAAGGGGATAACAAGAGGGCATTCCCAAAAAATATGGATCAAACTGCCTAAATCATTTTTGCATCTCCAGCATCTATTATCTACCTGAGGATAAATTTTGGCTAATAGAGTTGGAACTCTGTACCACCTGGTCAATAATTTATAATTTAATTCCTGGTAAAAATTACTGATTGAAGCTTTATGCCCAAAATCTAATAGACATTCTAGTTGTTCCTGGGAAAAAAAGTCATATGCAAATCTCTTTCCCATTTTACAATAAATGGTGGAGAAGATGAAACTATCTCTTCTAATAACATACTATATGCAGATAAGAGGGCACCTCGAATGGGTTCCTCACCATTACATATCAATTTTGAAAGAGATCAAACAAATTCGGAGGGAAGAGGGAGGGTGCCAAGAAAACCCCTAAATTGCAAATTTCTCCAGACATCCAGAGGCGGTAGGGAACGCTTTGACTGTAACGCCTCCGTCGAAGACCATCCTGTATTGCCCACAAAATGTCCAGCCCTAAACACTTCCCTCGCTTTCCATGCACAAAACAGATCAATAAATCCAGGAAAAAATTTTGGGTGCCCAAGTAAAGGGGTCAATGGAGAAGGGTAGACCTGATATCCTTTGATTCTAAAATATTTCCTTATTACACGAAGTGTTAGATCAATAAGAGGGTTTTTAGGTCTACCAACTAGTAACTCAGGAGGTAACCAAGGTGCTCCTGGTATCAAAACGGAGGACATTGCTTCTTCAATCATGACTCAGGGTTTCTGTTTCCTATGTCTACACCAATCTATTAACCTTCAATGTGGATCGCTTCCCGATATAAAAGCAGATCAGGAAATGCTATCCTACCTTGTAACTTAGGTAAGCACAAAATTTCATTACGTAAACGCGGAGAATCACCTCCCCAGACAAAACGCAGGAACTCACTCTGAAACTTACACAGAAACTGATGAGGTAAATGCACAGGTAATGTTTGTAATAAATACAGAAAATGAGGCATCACATTCATTTTAAGCACGTTAAACCTACCAAACCATGAAAAGTGTGTTGCCTCCAGCGCTGCAAGTCCCCTCTAATAGAATTTACCAATGGTAAGAAATTCATTTTCACTATATGGGACAAATTAGCTAAAATTTAAGTCCCCAGGTACATAATAAACCTATTAGCCCATTTGAATAGGAAAAAGGGTAAAACCTCTTCAATAAGCTTTGAAGGAAGGGAAATGGAGAGAGCTTCAGTCTTTTGAAGGTTATTTTTTTTATTTGATAGTCGTGCATATGCGTCAATCTCAGATAATAAAGTAGGCAAAGTTGTCCTGGGCGATGTAACATAGCAGCAGATCATCATCATAAGCTGCTATCTTTTGTTCCTCTCTCTTAACTTTCACCCCTTAAATATTAATATTATTTCTTACATGGCGAAGAAAAGGTTCCATTATTAAAATAAAAAGAAGTGGCGACAATGGACATCCTTGACGCGTACCATTGATAATCAGAAAAGATCGTGGGAGGAAGCCATTCACCTTAATTTGAGCTGAGGAGGTGGAATACAAGGCAAGTATCCATTGGATCAGTGGGGAAGGAAGTTCATGGACCCATGTTTGTAAAAGAAAATTTCAGTTTATTCTGTCAAAAGCTTTCTCAGCATCTGCTGACAAAAACATTGTAGATATCTCACGCACACAAGTGAATTTAATCAGATTAAAAGTTCTGATGGTATTATCACATGTATATTATTGTGTGTATGGTATTATTTGCATCCAAGTAGGAATCCCCTCTGATCCAGATGGATAATAGTTTGAAGTAGGAGCATAAGTCGGGCTGCCAGTATGCTACTAAACAACTTAAGATCACAGTTAAGGAGGAAAATTGGCTGGTAACAACCACATAGATTTGGATCTTTTCCAAGTTTTGAGAATGACCGCTATATGGGCTGCAAGGATATACTTAGGCAATTGCATCCCTTGTGCCAGGGCATTAAACACCTCCAAAAAAAGCTGAGATAGCTTAGGTAAAAAACACTTATAGTACTTTATTGGTAGGCCATCTGGCCCAGGTGCTTTTCCAGAGGCCGAGTTAAGCTACGTACACACTTCCAATTATTATCGTTGGAAAACGAACGACGAACGATCCTGCACGATATCTACGAACGATCGTATAGCACCGATCCTGCACATAGAGATAACGACACGATCGTTCGTAGATATTGTACACACAATAGATAAGATCATTTGAGCGATAGAGGAACTATGTGCACGACAGGAAAGTGAACGAGCGTTCGTTCATTACGCATGCTCAGCCCATGGACGATCAACGAACGACCGTACACACGAACGATGTTCAACGATTGTCGCCCAATCCGATCCGCCGGTCCGGTCGTTCGTTTCCAACAACTTTCCTCGTTCGTCGGCGTCGTTGGTTACTTTTTTACGAACGATTTTTTGCCCAATCGATCGTTCGTCGTTCGATTGGAACGATAAAAATTGGAAGTGTGTACGCACCTTTAGAGATGGCTTTAGCTAATTCCTCAGCCTTCATTAGTAGTCCCAAAGATTCAACAGCTTCTTCTGAAAAGGAAGGTAAACCCAACTCACGTAAATATTTACAAATCAAGTCCTTACTTACTGAGGTTGATTCCATATCCTGGTCCCTATGCAAATTGAATAACTTTTCATAGAAAGACCTAAAGTTCTGAGCTATATTTGGGGTGGTATAATTTCACTGTCCTGACTCAGAGGTAATACTCGGAATAAATGATCTAGCTCTCCTCTCTTAACACTCTAGCCAGTGCTCTACCATATTTGTTTGAATGCTCATAGTAAAATCCCTTACACTTAAAAATCAAATGCTTCATTTTAAAAAAATAAAGTTCCTTGATTCTTTCTCTGATCAACATGATCTGCTGTTCCATGTCTGGGGTTTATTGACGCTTATTCAAGACCTCTAAATCATGTAATTCCGTAAACAGTTGGTTCAGTCTAGCCTCCCTTTCTTTTCTAACTCTATGGTCTTGTTGTATAAAAAGGCCTTTGACATAGCACTTATGTGCCTCACAAATTATTAACGGATTAGGCACCGATTGATTATTTAATTCAAAAAGAAGAATTCAGGGCAGACGCAATACTATTGCGTACCTCATCAGATTCCAAAAGTAACTCATTCAATTTGCATGAATATGTTTAAGGGACAGTAGGTTTCATCTGAAGTACTAAAAATATAGGGGCATGGTCAGACACCGAAATATCTCCTATTGTGGTTGAAATTCCCCATGGAACCATATGATGGTGGACCAAAAACAAATCAATACGTGAAAAGGATTCATGCATTGGAGGGTAGTAGGTATAATCTTTTTTCTGATGGATTCAAGATCTGAATATGTCTACTAAATGGTGTAAATGGAATAAGCGTTTAAGCCTTCGGAGGGCAGCAAGAGACATCATTGATTAGCCTCTAAATTCATCTAGTGCAGAAGAGGGTGCTATAATAAAATCTGTCCCTAAAACAAATGTACCCTCCACAAAATCTTCCATTAGATCCAATATTGTTCGAGAAATCCAATCTGGTTACTGTTTGGGGCATAAATATTCACAAAGGTATATCTATGAGTACCAATTAATCCTTTTACCAACAGATATCTACCTTCAGAACCAGAACTATAAGCTACAAAGGTCCACTGCAGTGATTTATGTATAAGTATGCTGACCCCCTTTGTCTTGGAGTCTAGTGAGGCACTGTGATAGGCCATATTAAAATGGCAATCTGTTAGCCTCTGAATCTGGTTATATCGGAAATGTGTCTCCTGAAGAAACGCTATCCGACATTTATGTCTATGTAGCTCTTGGAGAATGATTGCTCTCTTAATGGGGGAATTCAATCCCTTTAAGGGAGGATATTAAGGGAGGTAACCTTCAATGCCATAGGAAAGGGAAGAAGGAAATAAAAAAATAATAAAAAGAAAAAACTCCCTATCAAAACCAAGTGAATATAACAAAATATTCTTTGCAAGAAAGTTTTTTTCGGGATCAACCCTCCTCTAAAAGAGGGGAAAGGGAAGAGGAGGGGGAAGGAGATGGGGGTTATTCTTAATTGGGTAATCTAGCATATTAAACTAGAACAATATAGTAATAAATACATCCCCAAAGAATCAAGAGCAAATCAAGACATATTGTTCAGTACTAAAAATCAAAAGCCAACAACAAAAGCCCTTAGGCCCTTTACCTGTTCCCTTACTGCTCCCTGTTATCTCAACAAAGAGAGATAAGATGGGGGGGGGGGGTCTCCTTCAAGCCCATATTACCATTCCTCATATATCAAGAATAATATTCCAATCAAGGCGCAGTAAACAGAAAACAGGCTCAGAATCCAAAAATAAAAACTTTCACAGGAGATAAGCACCAAGAACAGGAACAATATAAAAATATAAGCAGTATTTAACTAGTATGACCCAGCTTTAAACTGTAGTAAACCAAATAAACTAATCAATAGTCATTGACCCGTTGCCTTCCCCTATTGATCATAGAGTCAGTGGCAAAAATGTCATTAACATTGATGTAAGCTCTTGGCAATGAGGGAAAGGGGGGGGGGGGGAGCACATCCCTGTCCTGGTCAAGACTGCAAATTAAAGATAATGCACAGAACAAAGCAAGATAAGTCCTGCAGAAAGTCAAGGTTTAACTTCAGCTGCTGTATTCTACAAAAAACACACAATAACCAATCAGGAACTTCAATTGGTGGTATTTGTAAAAAAATCAAACAGTGCAGATAACAAAGTGGTGGTGTTGAGAAAAGACAACCCCATTTAAAGGTTGCTTGTGTTGACCGGATGGAGTCTAACAGTGGGCGAACGACCGGCCGCATTCTCAAAGTATGGCTGGAAAGATCCGGTAGTATCTCCACTATGCGCTCCATCAAAGTCTATAGCACCATGTCTTCATGCTTGCCACATTACTTCCTCTTTAATATTATAACAGTGCATAATACATCCCTTGGGAGGGTACCTGATTGTGTAAGAGCACCGCTTACTCTATGAACTCTGTCTAGCTCAATAGCCATGGTAGAAGGGTGATCCAGGTATAGATTCAAGATTGCGATAACAGTGGACCTTAAATCTGAATTGCCTGTAGCTTCAGGAATACCTCTAATCCGTATATTATTCTTGTGATTTCTATTTTCATTATCTTCTGTATGGAGAAAGAGGGCAGAAATTTGAGCTTGCATGTGAGAGATTGTGTCTTCCTAAGTCTTAAATCGGGTTATAGTCACCTCAGTTCTGGACTCAAGTACAGACACTCTAGAATCTACAGACACCAACTGATGATTCCAATTCTTGAACTTTCAATTCTATTAGTCATTAGGTCATTCTTAGATGAAAGGTTGTGTAATATGGTTTCTAATTGCATATGCGAGGAGTTAGAAATCCCATCAGGCACACCAGAGGAAGATTCTGCTGCTGGAGACATTTGAGAGAGCAGACAAGGGTCAGAGTTTCCCTCAATCCAATCAGGGGACTCCATACTATTTACAGAGGCACTTACTTGTTGCAGTTTAGCTGCATGTGTGCCACACGGCAACGCAATCCTGGAGCCTACAGTTACTTCAGGGGAGTCAGCTGAAGGATGAAAAAACTGCTTCATGTCTTTAGTTTTTGGCGGCTTTGCAGCCCGTTGAGTTTTTCGAAGCTGAAACATGAGGCTAGTGGGAAAAGTCCTCTGTAGAACCCCTGAGGTGCAGCCAGCCTGAATAATCCCGTCGGCGGGTCAGAGCTCAGAAAAGCCGCAGCTTCACTCCATCATCGCGTGACCACACCCCTAGCAGAGCGCAAGCTCGTCTTGCCTTTATTGTTTGTATATCATGTTAAATGTAATGAAAAACAACACGTTTTAAAATTACATCAATAGTTTTCATGCTGGAAGAGGGAAGTATTAGGTAATAATATTACTATCTCCATACTTCTCGAAAGCTGAACAAAAATAAAAATGTATATTGTTACATGGTCAGATATTCCAAAAAACATTAATATTATTATTATTTAACAATATCATATCAGTTATACCACTCTCAAATCACCTTCAAATATTTATCCTCCAGTAGGGATTTCCAAAAGAATGCAAGGATTTTTTACATCTAATTGGGACTCTGTGTAGTGACATTTGAGGTCACATTTAAGGTCCCATTTGCCTTGCACCACTAGGGTTCCATATTTGAATTTAGAACAAGACACTGTCTGCATGGGGTTTGCATGTTCTTCACCCAGTTTCGTCCTACATTACAAAAATTGGTTTCTTTCCAAAATTGACCAGACTATGGTGGATATTACTTGGTATATGACAAACCAGAGACAAGGTTATGGTTCACATAACATTAGATTGTAAGCTCCTCTCAAGGAAAGTTGGTTTAGTGTTTAGTAATATGTTGATGTTATTTAGTCTGCATGACACAAGTACATAATGCATATGTACCAAAGCAAAAATGGCAGCTTCTCAGTTATCAGTTTATACATAGCAAAGCAAAGGGGCACATGGGTAAAGTAGTACACTAAACAAGTATTATATTTCATCCATTTTCTAGATGTTTTGGAATGTCTCAAGTGTTTAGTTAAAAGGGAATACAATTATGATGATATTAGTAGGACAGCCAGAAAACAGTTAAATACGCTTGAGAAACATTTATGGGCAAGTAGTAAAGTAAATCTACAGTACGAAAACATGGCAATAAAATTTCCCTAGCTGTGTTTTAGAAAAGTCTAACAACCTGATTAGACTTTAAACAATAAACCCCAGACATGGAACAGCAGATCATGTTGATCAGAGAAAGAATCAAGGAACTTTATTATTTTAAATTTATTTCTGATTAATTTTTAATCTAGTTTTCTAACTGCCCTGTATCTGGGATTTGATACAAGTTATAAAATCAGATGAGCAAACCAGTGTGGATAAATCCAAATCCAGGCTTGTAGTGGGTGAGGTGTGATTAACTTTACATATACAGTATATCAGGGGTTTTAAAATCAGGGGTTTGTTGGGAATATGTTTTCACATATCTTTCAAATATACATAATTATACAGTTGAAACATGGATTTTAGCAGAATTGAGGATAAATAAGAGAGCCGAAAAGCTTAAATTTTAGCAGCAGCTGTAAGGAAGGTTTTTCACCAGTAGCAGAATAGCAGTGAATGCATAACGCCTACTTTCCAGGGACAAACTTATGTGGTAAAACAGCTGAATGAGGATGCAAAGTTTAGGTTTTTAATATGGCTAAGACACTCATCTGCATTTGTAAACTTGCCAACATCCCACCAGTTTGAAATGGAAGAATGTTATTTAGGCAAACTCTTCCCCAACTGCACTCTATTGGAAATGCTTCCTATGTCAGTAGAAAAGGCAAAAGGCTTATCATTGCTCCACTACTGTGTCTGCATGATGGATAATACATGAGAACCTATCTCAATTGATCTTTGAGGGCCTCATGAGAAAGATAACTACTTTTTCTGCAGGCCTCCAGATCAGGTAGACCTTGGATTCCAACATTTTCAAGCGCAATATGGGTGATAAACAGCAAAATAACTCATCCCTACTGATTACAATGTTTGCCCAAAAGCAGCTGCTTGCAAGTACAATTTTTTTAACTGATCTGATGATGCCCCTAAATGCGTTGAGTGTTTTTTTTGTCCCTTAATGGCACATAACAATAATCACAAATCTTTTTATATATGTAGCTGTAAAGTTCTGCTGACAGTTATATATAAAGGACATCAGTTGAAGGACTTCATTACTTATCTAATTTTAGGACTATGACTAAAGAATAAAAAAAGGAATGACTCTGGATTACTAAAGTCAATGCTAGTAAAAATGTCTTGTATATTTACAGTCAAATGTCCAGACAACTGGTGACAAACATAAATCTGATTTACATGGAGCCATTTTATGACTCTACAAGCTTTTCTCCCCAGCTGCCATGTCACAGAAGGCTTTTTTCCAGACATGTTTTACTCTATACTATACTGAGTTCACTGTATACAGTTCATCTTTAGGACACAATCTTTTATTGAAACATTTTCAATTACCTTGTTCAGGGCATATCTGCTAGGTTTGCAGCAGCAATGAAGTCCTATTAGCAGTGAGTTATAATGCAGTGTAGTACACTAGGAAAAAGTCATGTTAGTTTACGTGTATAGGCCAATGGATGGCCAATCTATTTTACAGCCTTTTGCTTTAAAGTGGCTAGTTGTTCATATTGTGGATTCAAGAAAACAAATCAATTCACTGCACCTAGTCTTTATACACTTCTATTATACTTTTTTATTTAAGAACTACGACTGAAACAAAACAAACATATAAACAAGGCATTTTATGGATACATTCTATCATAGAAAATATATATTTTTTTTTAATTTTTATTTTTATTGAAGGATATATAATACAATTCACAGTGGCAAAGAAGATGACAACAAAAGGACATTTATATACATCCATTTTTTTTTTTTTTTCAGCGTTGCTGGTGAGAGAACTGCGTCACCTACTTGAAATCGTTCCAAATCAATGTCTTCTGTCAGGCCTGTAATTGTAGCTGCGTCTCCTGTTAGGCTTACTATAGGATCCGGTGTGCGCGGTGCTTCTGAATGTGGAAGCATCGATGACGGTTCTGGAGAGGTCGTATTCTGAGAGGACTCATCGGCACTGTCGGGTGATCTAGTTTTAGAGATTGGCAATGGAGAAGAATCTCCTGTTGATCTTGCGGGAGAAGAAGCCGAGACGGAGGACCTACCGCCATCTTGGTATTGACGGGATTGTTGCGGCCTGAAGAAGTAAGACAATTTCTGGGGTTCCGTTTTGCTCTTCTTACGCCTAGTCATGCCCGCCAAGTTCTGTAGGGTCCCAGTATGTCTGTAAGAATCTCGGAGGGTCAAAGTAGCTGTGGAAATTCGTCGCTATCGCCCACACTCACACAGAGCTTTCTCAAACCGCGGCCATCTTAAGAGCCGGCCGGACACGCCCCCAGAAAATATATTTTACTTTTTTATTTTACCCAAGTAATATGCATTAGAGATACAGGTGGTAAAGTCATCAATTACCTGCATATATTTAGAAAAGCAATCTAAATTTATGTGTGACACAACAAAGTATAGTATGAATGGTAATGTCCAGCACAGGACTTAAAACATTTTAATAAAAAAACCCTTCTAACCTTTTACATGGAGATTAGGAGTATGTAAATTGGCCTGCTGCAATTTGTAGTCTAAGGCTGTAGTAAATTACTCACTTGCAACCTGCTACATAAACACACAATTCTGGAACAGCATTTTGGCATGGGTGGATACTCACAAGTGTGCACTTATTTTTGTACTCTTGCTGCTATTATTAATGAGTGCCCATGATTTTGGGGTCAAAGAAATGACAGGTCCATCTCATAGAATAGTTTATCCTGAGATAATCTTCCATTGGCTGCTTTATTACCAATTGGTATCATCCTTGTAAGTGAAAAATGCTTTTCCTTAACTGTTTTCTCTCTTGGTGACTAAAAAAGTAACAAAAAGAAACTCAAAACATTGCTCCAGTAATAGGAATCTGTCCATTATCACCAGGAGCATAATGAAAAAAAATCACCCGTACTGATTTGTCGGTAAAAACATTCTGAATGTCTTCATGTTTCTCAAAATGCAGGATGGTTGTGGCCCATTTTAATCACCACACTCATGTACACACGTAGAACATACATCATTGCAACAATGTATAAAACAAGATTAAATGAATATAAAACCAGCTGTCACATTAACTTTCTATAAAGTCTACACCAATTCAAACATCTAGTAGATGATAATATACACGTATACACTTTATTAATTTATGCTAGTGCATTGCCATATATGAGAAAGAACTGTCCTCTGGCATACATTACTGCAATACAGTATAAATCTTCAGGAACCTTTGGGTGATGTCAAAGTACACAGAAATTTTTAGCACTTCTGTAAAGAATAAAGAAGCATCCCCAAAGGGAAAAAATGAAAAAGGGTCTTGTTTCTAAAGAAAACTTTCACAGGGATAAAATTTGTAAGAAATGAAGGATGAAATATTGCACTGGTAAAACATCGTCCAAATAATTTAAATGGCACATAGCAGAGAAAACGTCTATCTATCTATTTATCTATCTATCTCTCTATCTATCTATCTAATGACAGATTCAACTCTTCTTTTGCACATATACAAGTGCCTTGAACAAGTTTCATTTTTACCCGGGTGATGTTTTGGTAATAAACAAAACTATTTTTGGAACACCTGTAAGATAAATGCTATGGCTGGGCAGCCTTTTGTATCTTGTTTGACGACGATGTGAAAGTGGGTGGTACACCATAGAAAGACTCCATTTAAATAACCACAAAATAGTAAATGTAAATGCAAATTATTTTTATTTTTATAGTATTAAAGGAATCATCGAAACATATTTTACTTAAATTTTAAAGGATATCCAAACCCATGACCAAAGTGTTATATATAGCAGCTTACCAGTCTTAGATGTGGCTATAGTAGTTCTCATTTTTAGCAAATACAGAAAATACCTGTTGAACTTGATATAGTATACTTGGCACTTCATATGATATGGTCTGAAAGCACAAACAATAATAACTCATTCATTAGATTGTGAGCCTCGTTGTATTTCAATCTTTTTGTTAGGTTTTTGACAAGTAAATTTTACATGACTGAAGACTTTCACGCTAATACATTTTTATTAGGGATTTTGCCTTTAATTGGTGGGAAAATATTCACTTTGAGTTATATTCCACCCATGGGTCCCAAATTTGCTCAAACTTTTCTAACTAGTTATTAAGGGTGCTGGTTAGCCTGCTCTAAAATATAATCCAGTTCAATTTTGCCACAATGGGTTCTAAAGAAATTTCAGCTTTCTTTCCATGCTTTTTCTAGTGAAATGTGTGCAGCTAGTAAAATAGGCTTAATTAGTTTCTTAGAGTGTGTAGAAAGTGGTTGTTCAAAATTGCTAAATAAGGCCCCTCTGTCTACTATTTCAGAAATGAGCCTAAATACTTTTGACCAGAAAGTGTGGGCTTTTGGGCAAGACCACCATATATGTTCCATCATGGCCCCCACCTCAGACCCCCTAAAACATAGTGGAGAGGATGAGGGGTGATAGCGTACTATACGGTCCAGAACCAAATACCTTCGTAATATTGTGAGCCTCTTTGAGGGACATTGAAAAACTCTGCGTAGTATGTCAACTCTATATAAATACTGGCTAATATTAATAACCCAATCCAATAAATTCCTCATTCCCTTTGCAATAGAGATAGAGACCCTGATTTATGAAAGCTCTCCAAGGCTTGAGAGAGTACACTTTCATCAGTGAAGCTGGGTGATCCAGCAAACCTGGAATGGATCTGGTCCAGAATTCAAAACATTTGCTAGCAAATAGCAAATGATTTTTAAAAATCTATTCCATGTATTCTGGATTACCCAGTTCACTTCTGAAAGTGTATTCTCTCCAGCCTTGGAGAGCTTTCATAAATCAGGGCCAGAGAGTGAAATACATATTTTAAATAATGCCTTAGTCCCCCTAATTGAAACAGTAGAGTGAATGAGTCTGATTCAGTTTAAGGAACCTAGTACATAAAAAATTTTGTTTTTGGTTTGGATATTTTTTTACATAAAAAAGTTATGTTACTTTTACGTTTTTATATAGCAGCAAGCCACTGTTAGCATGCAGCAAAATAATAAATAATTATTAATATAGTAATTATTTACAAAGCAATTTATCCAACATTCACATAACATTAGGCTCAGATTACAGGATCATGTCTCTTTTCTCAAATTTTTCATTTACCAAGTTTATTCAGGCAGAGGAAAGGTAAACTGAAGTTTTAAAGTGCATTCGTTATATTGTCGAACTTTTGTACCTACAGAGAAAACTTTTTAAACCCATGTTTACAGTTAATGTAATGTGATGTTTTATTTCCCATACAGCATGATCCTCTGGTCTCAGTACAAAGAGGTTAAGTGAAGCAGGGTCTCATTATTTCCAGTAAAGTGACTTGCAGTTTTTAGCTCCCCATAATAGAATTATAGTAACTAATAATTAAATGTAAACTACCACATTTATTGACAATGACATTTCCTTGCAGGTCACTATCAGGTTCATCACATAAAATAGATTAATCATCCAGTTAGTCCAATTAGGTTATGTACAGCTACCACATCTATTTTTAATTAGACCCTTCTGTATTTTTCAAAGGTCAGCCCAGGAAAGTAAACATGCACTTTTCAAATACTAGGAGTAGAAAATGCTGCAATTTTACAAGCCTTGTTTGACAGTTACAAGATATTCTGACCATAATGAGACACCTTTGAAATACATCACCCTCTAGTTAAAAGATACTGTGCTTTATTTTACTATCAGCCTCTTGCTTTGTAAATGTAGATTTAGAAGTGTAGTAAAATATTTAAAGATTTCTTCCATAATACTTTAACATTGCAATTTTAAACCACATTGCAATTTTAACATAGGTAGTATATTTTTGTACAGGCATGTTAAGTACATGAAGTAGACTTTAAAAAATTTTAATTTAAAAAAAAATATATATTTGCATGAAATAGCCATACAGCTTTAAAGGTGTAGAAGTAAGCGAAGCTGCAAAAATGTCCAGACTAAGAGAATGAGGGCCTATAGTACAAACCCTCTTATTCTTATTCTGTTGCTCTCTGCTTTAATGAAGATGTCGTAATGTTCTATTAACGTGTTATGTTCTAATAATATAAAGATCCTTATGGTCAATGTTTAAAATAGAAAAAAAAAAATAGAAAAAATTAACTTAAAGCTCTACACTATTAATCTGTTCATACAGAGAAAATATTCACCGGTAACTTCTTCCCACCACTATCTCCTTTCATCATGTTAGATCACTGTTTCTCCAGAGGTTGCTAGGGGTTCCTTTAGCAATGACCAGTTTATAACTCTCAGGTCAGTCAGGCTGTATTTTAACCACCTGGGCAGTTAGCCCGAACCTGGTTCAAGGTAAGAAAACTTGCTACAATCGTTTACCCCAAACCAGGTGCGGGGTAGCTAAAAATAGAAACAGGCATTACAGTGCAATCCGATTGTCATACAACATTGTATGACAATCGGATTACAACTGAAAAAAACCCACTTACCTTGTCCCTGCAGCTCATTCAAAGAAGTCTTCTGTCTTCACCTAGTGTGTGCAGTGAAGATCTCTGGGGTTTCCCGGTGATGTCGCTACATGCGCCGGTGTGGGCGGGAGGCGGGGCGGGAAATTTAAATCACTTTGTATTGAATTCAATACAAAAAAAGCTGTATTGAGTCTAATACAAAGAAATCTTTATATAATATATATATAATTTTATTATATGTATATATTATATAAGCTACTGTACAGTTACATTACAAACTATTTTTTTTTAGGTTTTTTTTTTTTTTTTAAGATTATTAAATTTATTCAATTTTGGATATATTTCGGTGAGTTATGCCTAAGAATTATAGCCTACAATCTAAAATAAATTTCCATGCAAAAAATGTAACGCTTCTTGCATGGAAGTACGGAAAGAATTAGAACACTCGGCTTTCGTGTACGCGTCCCTCGATGAATAATGATAATGTCAGTGCATACGCCCGTCGACGGGGGTCATAGCGGGATATTCAAATATTTTGTATTGGATTCAATACAAAGTACTGTATCCAATCCAATACAAAATAATACAAAATATATTTATGTGGTTTTGTCTATAGATATGTGACTTGGACTCTGTTTTAAAATTTACCACACTAGGGAGGTTTTTTAGAAAAATATAGTACTTTACAGTATACCGAATTATTGCATTTTCAGTATTTTTTATTTATTTATGCATTCTTGTTTAAGCTGATTTTTGTGTTCTTTATTTAATTTTTTTTATTAAAGGTAATTTTTTTTACATGATTGTGTGTTTCAAACTTTATTATTTTAAGGATATCTACTAGACCCTTGTTCGGACATATTTCTGTAAGTTACAGGTCTACAATTTAAAAAAAAAAAATTTCATGAAAAACAGTGTACGGCTTTTGGTACAGAAATCTAGACATCAGTGAAACGCCCAGGAGTTTAATTAACACATGTGTTTATTATTAACCATATGCTTATCAGCTCTTTCATTTGCCTTATGGGCTATGAATTTTGTGAGACTCATAGCTATAAATAAATCATATTATTATGAAATAAATAAATATCTTAATGAAAACACTCAGCCTATTTAAGGGAGGATATAACTTTTTGATCCTCCTAGTACCCTAAGGTGATTAATTTGACAACTAAAAAAAATATATAAATTAATTCAATATGAAATAATAAAATGCCCACTAATATTCCCAATATATTCAAAACTTATTTACAAATCATTATCACCCCCATGAGAAAATGAATGTCTATTCCTTTAATCTTCTCTTATAGCCACTAAATCAAGAAAAGAGAACTGTGTATAACCAGTTATTTAGATCAAATTAAACAGTAAAACTAACTAAACAAACCCATACAGCTCCACGTCTGCTCACCTAGTCAAGGCAGATAGTTTCCAAGATGGATGCAGCAGCCACCAACGCCAAAAAAGCTAAAAATGTAATAAATTGACCGGTCCTGTCCAAACTATCAGGATATCATCTATCCCGTATCTACGCCATAAAAGTTTGTAGGGTCTATACATAGATATGTTTGGGTTGGGAAATTATTTTATTTCCCAGTTGCCTGGATAAATGTAGCGTAGGACGGTGCACATCTGGTGCCCATTGCGACACCCTGTATTTGTAAACAATAGGTGTCATTGAAAGTAAAAATGTTTCTTGTCAAGACGTAATTGAGTAGTGAGGTAATAAACATAGTTAAGGTGGTGTTGTGGGGGTAGGGTTTATCAATTATCTTATTGATGTTTTTCTCCTTTCTATAGCAATCTTCTTTACATCACAGGCAAAGAACAGAGATTTTTACACCCTGTCTGTAGGAGTTTATATGGAATTCTCCTGTGTTCTTTTTTTCATTTAATTCATATAACATGTAAGTAAAACCTTTTAAATATGCCCCCCTGCCAGTTTTAAAATATTACCCTAATTAGTTAATAATTAGTTTATCTTCCGCACTCTAGAGTATCCACAGTTATCTTATGTTTTGGATCTTATAACCCCAAAGAAATGGTGAATCCATCTTGATTCCCAGTGCTATACAAAAAATATATGTATTATAATTCAATATCATTCAGGAATATGTAGATTATGTACTTTAAATTTATTATCAAGTTAATATCTCACAGCAATATTAATGTATATTACAGCATTATTAGTACAATATAGATGCAATTTCTAATGGTGGTAATAAACTTAGTATGTGTTACTATTTGATATAATACTTATGCAGTCTGTTCTATGTTCTTGATATGATGAATATTCATGAAAATGGTTCCAAATATGACTACTATATATATATATATATATATATATATATATATTGTGAGAGCCCATAGCAATGGAAAGTGTTTCAAACAGGAAACAGGGCCAGCAGGTAAAAGTTTTATTCACTAATACTATTTCCACACAAAAACAGGAAAAATAAAACAAACAGCAAAATAAAGCCTGGCCACCTGGCCACTAAGTAACTGTTAGTTGCCTTTACTAACAATTCAGCCCAACCTAGTGCTGTGCACGACTCCAAGGCCCTAACCATACATCTTTTCCAACAAAGTCTGTGTTTTTACTCACAGTTCACCTTGGACCTCCTTCCAGCTCACCAGCCAAGACAGAGACACAGGAATAGGCAGGCTGGGAGTTTATATCCCCAGCCTAATTTCCAGGATGCATTTCAGGTGAGACAGTTACACCTGATCATACCCAGGCCTCTTTAGCTCCCCCACCTGGTCAAGAAGCTCATTGCCATTAAGCCTGGTACTTCACCCCCCTTCAGGTCAAAAGGAAGACTGTCTAACTAAACAGAAAAATACTCTGCGAAACCTGTATCTGGGGCAAATGTACCTGTCCTCCTGGATGAAACCCTGTGATTTTCTTGGCCAGCTGTTACAATATATATATTTATGTATGTTTATATATATATATATATATATATATATATATATTCTGTTCATGTAGTATAAGTGCCGATCAAAAGTCCCCTGAAGAAGCCAATGGGCGGCATGCGTCGGGATAACAAGACAAATTGCCTATGAATATGAGTTGAACCAATGTGGTATTGTACATTGACATAAACAATTGTTGTATCACATTTGTATTATTGAGTCTGATTGGGCTATGTCTAGCTAAGCATGTTGAAATAGCCCAAGTAAATCACTTGTTTGCAGTGTTGCCACTAAAAAAGCCTAACTCTTGTCTTTCTTCTTTGATTTTGCCAGGCCACGCAACCATTTATTGTTATGAATGAGTATAAACTAATTCCCTTGGTACCCTACCTTTTATCTTCAACTTTTACATGTTAATGCAGGTTTGCTCTCTGTTCTACAAGATGCACGTTGATATGTTAGGCAGTGAAGTCATTTAGAAAATGCGGTTGGAGTAGATTTACTGAAGGTACAGAGACTGTCCACTTTGCAAAGTAAATTTTTACTGATCCTTATGAACAAGATTAGTTCACGTATCCGAGTTCACTTTCAAACTTATTTGCATAAAAAAATGTAAAAAAACAAAACAAAAAAAAAACATTTTTCTTGCAAATGATTGTATGATTACATGAACACAGCTTTGTTTAATTTTCCATGCTGATTTTTACAGATGTTCCTTAGGCCCATTTCAGACTTGTGTTTGACCACAGTGTTTTACCACTGCTCCCAACTGCTCCTAAGGTCAACACGTTTAAAGGCATAACCCTGCAGTGTGGTTTGCTCCCCTTGGGCACATAGCAACAGTTTCCTATGTATCTGGGAACAGTTTGCCACAGTGTTTGCACCCACAAATGTGAAGGAAAACTTTGGTTAATAATATGGGTTAATATTTAGACTCATGTAGCTGTTTTTTTATTTGTTAATTTGTTATAGACCATGGATATCAACAAAATCCTGGCCATTCGTGAAATAAAATCCCATGATGCTGATGGATTAAAAAACTTTTGGGAGAAGAAAATAGAAAAACAAACAATAGCTCATCAAATAGAGGATGCACGACGAAGCAAAAGTGCACTTTCAAAGTGAGTATTTTCCTACTTTGGTATCAATAAAGGCTTGAGATTTGATTGATGACTATTTAAAGACTGAGCCTAAAGAAAACATGTTAATTTTTTGGTGTATACACACTAACATTACAGGCTTTTCTTGATTGAATGCAGAATATGTTATGATAGCCATTACACTGTAGAATTTTTTAAAGCTGAAGTTTAATTTGATTGAAAGAAATAAAAAATAATGAACAGAAATTCAGGCAAGGGAGGAAAGGGCCAGATTATGCTGGGCGTTCTCCTCAAAAGAATGAAAGTAGGCTCTCTCTGACCTTCTATAGCATCTAATATATAATGTGAGTTTACCGAAGAGATTGTACAACTGTGTAAGACCGAAGGGAAGGTTGGAGTTCAGCAACTATGGGCAAACCTGCAGTCTGGATGTCTGTCTCTCTCACAAAAGTTAACTCTGAACCTGCCCCCTCCCAATGTAATAAAGTAGGTTGTATATGACTCCAAGTCATAACAAGATATCATAAGTTTAGTTAACAAGGAAAAAACATAAACAAACCATTCCAACCTGCATGAGCTATCTGAATTTACGCATAGTTTGGTGATTGTTCTTATCTGCAATATATGCTCAAATGCTCATATGTTTAGGTTTGGCTTTCTGGCAGCTCTAAAATGTTATATATATAAATATAGAGTAAATTGAATTATTAAGTGGGAGTACCATACTTAAGTACACAGGAAATAGGGGGCAGGTCAGAGGGCTGCTTGCACTGGCAACTGTGTGAGAGTCCAGATACAGAATGTATTATCTAATGAAAAATTGAAGATACTTTAATTCTCATACTATAGAGAACATACAGATACATTTGATTTAAACGTGCCATCTTGAGTTAAGTCTCTAGAATATCATACAATATTATTTCTTGTTACGGCTTGAATTTTAGTTACATTTTTAAGGCTGTTTGCTATGAGTAGAGAAATAAAGTAAAACTGCAAGCAACATAGTATCTCATTGACAAAAACATTATTCAGAACAACTCAAAAGTTCTTGCAATAACATTCTTGCCAATTTCTAGCTGTGCCATCATGTTGTGGCCTGGCCAAGAGTAAGTTTACAGCCAATTTGCATTATACATAATTCTACAGATTTACAGAGCTGTCAGATGTTGGTAACTGGAAATGTGGGAGCCTTTCGTCCCCTGCCCTTCCCTATTAAAATGTTATACCCATCATATCATGCTACCCTGCCACACATAGCTATCCTCCTACTCTCTATGAACCCCAATTTCTCTGTAAGAAATGGGAAATTTAACTGTAAGTGGTTAATCCTGTGGCTAACTTCCCCTAACATTACATTACTATGGCGCCATCACAAGATACGAAAAAGTATACCTGTCAGATCATGTTACCCATATATGTGGCCTGCTATATGTTGACACATATAGCAGGCCACTTACCTTCTGTAACAGTACAGGAAGGGAAATGTAGGATAAATAGGGGACTCTTGTGGCTACTCCCCATACTAAAATTGTATCCCTCCTACCATACCATGGTGCCCTGTCAAGTATAAATGTCAGCTCATGTTCTTTAAATCCCAATTTCTCCTGAAAGGGGAGCTGTAGGTATATTAAAATGTATGATTAGTGGGGGACTCATGTGACTCAAGGGAGTTGTGGCTAACTCCCCCTAAAATTTTATTGCTCTGGTGCCATCACAAGATAAGAAAAAACATACCTGTTCTACCATGCTACCCTGTCACACATATCTGGCCACTTACCTTCTGTGAACCCTAATTTCTCAGGACCAGGGAGATTTAGGACCCAGAGGATGTAGTAGTAAGAACATGTACCCTATGGCTATCTGTCACATGAATTGCATTTCTTTGAATTGAACTGAACTGAATTGTCATCGCTTTTATTTGGTGCATGTATGTTACGGTAACAAAAAACATTTAAATTTCATTAAATTTTAAATAAAACTGTTCTAGTTTTGAACATACATCTTTAAGGTTTGTTTGCAATGCGGCCCGTGGGTTTCAACAGCAGCTCCCAGATGAAAAAAGGTTGGGCACTACTGCTTTAGTGGAACATTTTTTTTTTCTTAGGAGAGATAGAAAAAAAAACACTTAACACACATTTAAAAACTTCTGTACAGCAAGAAGTATTTGTATCAAAGTAGCATAACGCTTTTTAGTTTACTTGTAATGCCAAAATTCGAAATTGTTCTGTTAGTAAAAAGAAACTAAATGCATGTGTAAGCCCTATAGGCATGTATCACTAAAGCAGCTCAACAAAAAATGCACACACACACACAATATATATTGAAATTACGGCTTCATAAACACTATTGATTTATGTGATTGATAAATTGTTAGCATGTCTGAAACCAGACATTTTTCTTACATACATATTGATGATACCAATTAAGCCTCCTAAATGGTGTAGATTGAAAATATTACAATACCTTTGTAGCAAATGGAAGTAAAAATTGATTGCGTGGCTCAAAAGATTTTTCCTGGTAGAAAATGATTGGTATTTTGCACATAATATTGAATAGCATCTCAAAGGTTTTGAAAAGACAGTTATACTGGTAAAATACATTGGACATGCATTACACCTCAGTATACAAAACAGAATTTTTTTTTAGGAATAGTCAGATTGATAATTAAAATCATTTTGCCAAATAAATAATTATCCAGCTATTTGCCCTGTATTTGGTACACGTAAAATTACTAAGTACATCCAAAATGAAGTCTCTATTTTTCAAAATACCACTGAAATATGTGAGTGCCTATAGTTAAAAAGCTGTGCAAATCCAGTTTTCTTACATGACACAGACCATAACTTATCCATAAATCTCACTGAGAATGATAGCTGGTAAAAGTCTGCTCATGCTCACCAGGACATGCTATATATTTGCTGTCACACTCACTAAAGCGCAGGCATCTCCCTCCTGCACATGCAGGCAGATCTGACTCTGAGCATGCCTCTGATCCCAAGCTTTATTCGTTTCGCCCAATCTGCTGGCCAATCAAAAAAAAAAAAGCCTCTAAATCATCCCTGGCTTTTTATGTAGCTCAGACACTACACTCCATGTTTGTGCAACATGTCTCCACTAGTGCTGAGCCCCTTGTTTGCTGAGCTAGTTCCTGTTGCTTAATTCAGTGTTTCTTTTGTCCAGCTCCTGTGTTAACCCCTTGTTGTCCAGTCTGTTGTTTCCAGCCTATTCCCTTGTGCTGTAACAGTGTTCCACCCTGTCTGTGGTTATTCCTGTGTCACCTGTGCCTTCTGTTGCTTCCAGTGTCTCCTGTGTTCCCTGTGCCTGCAGTGGCCCCTGTGTCATTGGTGTCTCCTTCCTGGATCCCTGGTTTTTGACCCCTGGCTTGTGACCTGGCCTCTCCTGCTTGCTGCCTGCCTTGACCCTGGCCCTCCTTGACAATTCTTCTGCCTTGTGATTTAGTGCCATGTATCTTCCTGCCCACCCTGGTGTGCCTAAGGACCGCAACCTGGTGGTAACCAGCAGCGCAATATCCTCACTACTAGAGGCTCTAGGGAAGACCTGGTTGCCGCTTAGACTCTGTGTGACACTTGAAAGAGTGACACTTGCTCTACTTAGTTGACATTAAAGTGTGGCTCATTGCTGATAAAAGTACATTTGTCAGGGCAATAACAACTGCCACTAATGCTTGTAAGTTGAGATTGGTGAACCAATTAATTTGGCAAAATAGAACTTGACTGGGATATCTCAAATTCATACAATATATCAAGAGGTATATGAAAACTTTTAAGGTTGTATATTATATTATTTCAGATTTTTTTAGTTGTTTATATTTTTTCCATGCTTACCCACAAGGCCTTGTAGGTGCATTCATTGTTTTCTGTTCCCTCTGAACAGTTCTCAATCTGTTGTGCTGTACATTGGTTTCATTGTCTTCTGACCACTGCCTAACTTGAACTCAGTCCTTCCTGTAAATGATCTGTTGATCTGTTAAAGCCACACATTGGGAAACACATTTTTGTTGAGTTAGATCTTACACTTGTTTTTTACTAATTTTTGGATGGTAAATCCAGGAAATGACCCCAGTTTTTTGCTATCACATTCATTTTTTACAATACAGGGTACTTTCTATTTTTGTCAAAAACATACAAATTTTACATACAATCACAAAATAATGAGATATTAACTTGAATGTACTGTTTATTTCAATTTCGTTTGTTCATACATAGGATTTATTGTTACCCTAGGACATTTTTTTAAACAGTAAAACATTTAAAAATTAATGGGGTAATCGGTTAGGGTAAAAATAATGCCTATAGCTTTTCATGGAGTGTTCATTGTTAGGACAATCCACCAGATGCTCCAGCAATAGTCACCCATCATATGTACATCCCATCTACCCTGATACCGTCCTTCCATAACTTTCAAATCATGGTGGAATCGTTCACTGTGCTCATCACTGATTGCACAAAGGTCAACCAAGGGATGAGTGAGCGAGTTTTTAAAACTTGATCTTGCAGCGAATTTAGCCGTTCTTGCTTTGCAAAATTGTAAGCGAGAATGGCCGGTGTAAGTTCACCAAACAAGCTTGAAAAAAAAACAAAAAAATTGTGGCTGCATTCATTGATCAGCTCAGTGTGCAACCCCCAGCACTAGAGGTTAAATGGGCTTTCCTCAGCCAATCAGGGAGCAATAGAGGTTTTGACCCCCCAATTTAACCTCTAGTGCCGGGGATCACAAACAGGATTGCTGGAGCTTCAAGAATGATTGAAGCTCTGAGAATCCACTCCGATCCCAGGGCACTAGAGGTAATTAACCTCTAGTGCTCAGGGATCACAGTGGAACTGCAGAAGAACTCTCAATGGAGTTTTTCTAAAGCAGTCTTGATGCTCAGAGTTCTGAAGCCTTCTTCAATAATCCCCAATCACGTGCCAAATCACTCATGCTGATCAAATCCCTTACAAACTCCTCATCATTGTTGTCACCTAGTTCATCACCATAATCATATTCTTCAAGAGAGGGTAGTGTAACAAAAACTGGCACAGGGATTTCATCTGAATGAGCCACTGGGCGTATAGCGGATGGTAGACTAGGATACTCTATGTTACATTTATTTTTCTTGTTATATCCCACTATACAAAAGTAACAGTCACTGAAATGATCTCCTGGCTCTCGCTAATCCATAGGTATACTAAATGGCATCTTATCACGTGTTGTTTTTGTCCATATCCGGAAACCCTCGACACACTGTTTTGCACACCTTATGAGGGGCCCAAGATTTATCTTGATCACCAAGTTTAACTTTGAAATATGCCAAAAAGGTTTGCTTTACAAATGTGCTGATGTTCTCCTTTTGACTGGGAATAGTGAAACTGCCACAGATATACCAAAATGAATCAGGGTTGTTTAGACGCGAAACAGCAGAGCCAGAGATGATGTGAAAGAAAGGAAATACATGTGTAAGTAGAAAAATACATTTTGGTTATTCACAACGCACAACTTCTGACCACACTGTCTTGGGTGTAAATAAATAGCCTATACCAATCCATGCTACAGTAATCACATTATTAAAAGTAGAGAAAAAAACTGACATGATAGAAGAAAACTATCTGCATTTTCAGAATCAGCATACCTATTTTAGTGTAATTAAGCTTAAAAATTGAAGTCAACAAAAAATTTGTTCAAAATTGTTCCCCAGTGTAATTCCAGCAAATGAATTCTGGCATTAATTTTTCATCCTTCTTTTATTTTTATCTTATTGAACTTCCCACTTGCTAAATCTAGAGATGAAGGTAGAATGAGACAAACGAGGTATTTGTAAGCTGGTAGTTAAAGTATACCATGGTAGGTGTTTTTGATCTCTGGTGTTTTTTGGTAACCCTCTACACTCATAGTTCTCCCCAGACGGTTTTACCCGGTTGCTCCGCCCGGCTGCTGTGCCTCCCCCACCCACCTCCCATCCGCAGCTCTAATGCTCCGCATTGATTTCAGTGAGGCTACTCTGTGCTTAGCTGTCATCCAGGGGGTTGCTGCTGACGGTGAGAGGTGGGCGGGAAGCTCAGCACACAGCTCAGCCTTGATGGGAATGGCACACAAGCAGCCCCGCCCCCATATCTGATAGCACAAGCTTGGATTTCTATTAAAAAAAACTGATTCTAAAATGTATCTGCCCAAGTGTGTGTGTAGAATGACGCTATCAGCAGCAAATCTGATAGAAATCACTGTGTACAAACCTTCATATCTCCTTAGCCTGTGTGTTGTAATGACTTGAAAATTTCAAAGTACACAGGGGACTCTTATAGCCACTTTGTACCAAAGCCACTAGTAACCAAAGAAACAGCCTTCTAGCTTTAAGGAATTTCAAGATATTGGGGTCACAAAAAAAAATCAACAAAAATAAAAATACAACATTGAGGTTGCTGTTTCATAAGGAGGTGCACCTAGGAGTCCTAAATTGAAAATGCAAATTAGGGACCCCCAGTGCCACTTACATAGCAAAGAGCATTGGAGTGGGGCCCCTAAATGTATACCTACCTGTCACAAATCTATAACTGTCAAACTAGGTCAGACTATCCTGTCTGCTTCTCTTCTTTAAACCCCAGTGTCTCCAGAGAGTATGAAACTGAAAATATAGGTGCAAGTGGGGGACACCTTTGGCTAACTCCCCTTATAATTTGATCACTATAGCATTATTAGAACATAAAAAACTCTGCCCATCAAAATGTGCTGCCCTGTTACACATTACTGCCCACTTCTAACACTTGAACTTCAATTTACCTGGAATGGGAGGTGTAGGAAACTAAAAATGTGTGGAAAACATCTGTGGCTACCATCCCCCAAAATGTCATCACTATGGCATCATTAGAACATAAATTCTGCCCACTAAAACAAAATGGGGTTCAGGTACTGGAAGCATACATTCATGAACAGGGAGGTGCGTTTTGATGGATAGAATTATTTTATGTTGTAATGATGCCATGGTGATGAAGGTTTGGGGGTGTTAGCCACATGTGTCCCCCACTTGCACGTTTATTTTTGTTTCCCTGCACCACTCCGTTCTACAGAAGTTGGGGTTCAAGGTAGAGAAGCAGACAGGGTAGCATAGTATGACAACTAAAGTTTTGTGAAGGGTAGGTAAAAATTTAGGGGCCCTACCCCAATGCTTCTTACTATGTAAGTGGTCCTGGGGGTCCACAATTTGCATTTTCAAATTTGGGCTCTTAGACATACTCTCCTTTGATACAGCAACCCCAATGTTCAATTTTCACAAGTTTTAAACTTGTGATCCCTATTTCCTCAAATTCTTTAAAGAAATTGGTTATTAGTAGCTTATGAGGGTACTGTGTACCCTAAAACTTTCAAGTCATTCCAACAACGATTTAGGAGATCTGAAGGTTTGATCACAGCAAGTTGTTAGGCTGCAGAATATGACAAGCAGCTTTTACACACACAGCTATCACGCTGCGCTGCCGATTACAAAAAAACAGACCGTGGTTAATCTTCACAGACAGTTTTTTTTTTGTAGAATATGGGCAGTGATGAGAAGAGGACACTGGCTGTCTTGCCCTCATCTGCTATCACATGCACCATGCTAATAAACCATCACCAGATTTTTAACATTATATAAAAGAGTGATTTTCCCTTTTATATAATGGAAAAATTTGTTTTGCTTTGTTTTTTTGTTTTTTTGGGGGAAGACCTCTCCCCTTACGTCTTTACTGCCATGGTGATAAAAACTGAAGGGGAATTTTAGCAGCCTCCTGGGATATTTGTGTCACATATACCAAGAGGCTGTGGGCTGCTCCTTTCTGCGCATACATATTCAGAGGCTTCCTCATAATAAAAAAAAAAGTGCTCAATCTCATGCATGTGCAGTGAAAGGCGGTGTGGGACGTTACAGTTGGCCGGACACATCTTAAGTTAGGGGAATTCACACTGGTAGAAAGGTTGCACTTGCTGCATTTCCCCTTCCTCATGCCAGGAACCACTGCTGCCTAAAATACTGCTAGCTCTGAAAAAGCCCAGCACTTACCGCCTGTTACCAATCCTAGGTGACTAGCAGTTAACAGTAGTCACTCGGGAACAGTAAATGGCCCAGTTTTTTTGCTGCTAATGTGAACTAAGCCTCACTTGTTACACCACATTGATCACACTATTACACTACTTCAAGGCATTACACTCTTAAAACCTAGAACACTAGGCAGTTGAATGAAAATACACAGCACTGAACAGTTGGGGCATATTACATAGAATAGAAAAATTGGACATACTAACAGGGCAGGCATTAGAAAGTTGGAACAAAGTACTGGGGGTAGGTAGAACACTGACACTAATAGGGCTTACTAGATACCTGTGGCATAAACTACTGGGAACACTAAATTTGCTGTGTCTTGCCCCACCCCCTTTTTTGACCACTTGGCTACAGCTTTCCCCCACCCAGCTGAAAAGAATTTCTGG
This sequence comes from Pyxicephalus adspersus, assembly GCF_032062135.1. Classification (NCBI taxonomy): domain Eukaryota; kingdom Metazoa; phylum Chordata; class Amphibia; order Anura; family Pyxicephalidae; genus Pyxicephalus; species Pyxicephalus adspersus. Next base: position 27,371,113 of record NC_092863.1, read on the forward strand.
GGAGAACACTGACACCACTTTCATTAGTTGCAGAAAACTAATAAAAACAGGGTTATTCAGTTCTTTAACAACAGAAAAAATGGCATGTGTATATAGACAACATTGTTGTTCCCAATCATCTTTCTGATCCTCGTAGGTCCTGGGGACACATCTTCTCCCTCCGATCTCCAAGCGTGAAGTGAAGAGCCGAGATCTATGGGGTTTCCCGTGACGTCGGTGCGGGTAGAGCGGCAGGAAATTCTAATTATTTTGTATTGGATTCAATACAAAATAGCTGTATTGAGTCCAATACAAAAAAATCTTCATACAATATATATATATTATATATGCCACTGTACAGTTATATTACATTTTTAACTATTTTTTTAAACAGATTTTTTTTTTTTAGGTTTATCAAATTAATTACATTTAATAACTATTGGACATATTTTGGGGAGTTATGCCTAAGAAATAAAGCTTCAATGTAAAATAAATTTCCATGCAAAAAATTGTACCGCTTTTTGCATGGAAATTTGGACAGAATTAGAACGCTAGGGAGGTTAAAGTTTTGGGACTGAACCTGCAAAGACAGTACACTTGGCATTGATGGAAATCTGATGGATGTACTTGGGAGTTGTTTCTGATTTATACACTTCTACTTTTGCATCCTGCCATCGTTAACAAACAAGGTAAAAAAACTATTCTAAACCTGTTACATGATACTTATCTGAACTTCTGCAATGACACATCCACATAACTGCGCTGACAAGTGGTCTTGTAATATGCTTGCTGCCTCTTCTCGCAGACAGTATCATTTTACTTTATTTATTTAAATGCAAAGCCTGATGACAAGACATTTTTTTTAATCAGCTGTGGTTATGCAGCTTTGTCATTTCAGCCATTCCCTTGAAGCTTTGTGAGACAAGAAAGCATTACTATAATACAATGACAAGCACACAGCACTCTTAATAAACAAATGCAATTTAAGCTTTAAAGGCTGATTAATAATAATACGGTGAATAACTCTAGTGACAGCAGCAAATCCTTTTTAATACAAGTCTATCATAGCCGACTAGAACCGTTACTACTATAAATATGTTTGTATGTAGGAATGTTTGCATACGCAAGTACAGTAACAAAGTTTGGTGCCTTAAACCAAGGTAAATACTCATTAATTATATACACCCCTTATAAAAAGATATGAAGTATGTGGCACCAAAAGTTTGGGGGCTTTTTTTATTGATTATACCACAATAAAACAATAAAAAGTTTCATTTCCAAGTTAGAAAGATAGCATGATCACGGCAAGTAAATATATGACTTCACATCTAATAAATTCATTATACAGTTTAATTAGGTAACGAGTTTCACAGAGTCTTCTCTTCTTCCTCAGACCCAGAAACTTTGATTCAACAAATACATTGTATAGATTTCTTCTAACTGTATATGTGTATAGTGAATAATATTATACAGTATTTATATAGCACCATCATATTACACAGCACTGTACAAAGTAAATAGTCATGTCACTCAACTGTCACACTCTAATGTCCCTGCCATAGTCATATGTCATTATTGTAGTCTAAAGGTCAATTTTTAGGGGGAAGCTAATTAACCTAACTGCATGTTTTGGGGATGTGGAAGAAACCGGAGTACCCACGCAGACACGGGGAGAACCTGCAAACTCCATGCAGATAATGTCCTGGCTGGGAATCAAACCTGGAATAGAGCTGCAAAGGCCGGAGTGCTAACCCTTGAGCCACTGTGCTGCCCATGAATACAAAACTTCTTATGAAAACATTTGTTCTATATTAAAATATACAATATATTACAATATATTATACAATATATATTAATGAACAGACAGCAGGGAATTTTTTTAAGGAAGAAATTGTTGCTTGTGAGTGATCTAACACTTACAAGATATTTTTACCAGGCTTGACCATGTTATCTTTTTAACTTTGTATATGTTTATGTTGTTTACACTGCCAATGTTTATGTTTGAAATAAATACATTTTGAATTTTACCTGAATTTAATGGAAGTATGATCGATATAAAACAAAAACAAACTTTTGGTGCCACACTCTTCATAATGTTTGCATATATCTATTTGTTTATCCCTTTCTATTCTGTAGGTATACTGTATATTAATACAATAGGCTGTCCTGATCCTATAGAATAATACATTGCATCTAGTATTCTAATTAAAAAAAGGGAGGGTGAGATTTTTTTCATATATTACACATGCTTTAATGTAAATAATCAAATACCACTCAGCTTTAAACATTCAATATAATGTGAATCATACTGTATACATGAATTTGTTTATGACAGAACTGCAATAACTCAATCACAGCAGATTTGGCACTTTACAACCCATGTCTAGGGCAGTTAATATTCCTTTTTATCTCCACAGATCTCTATGAGTTCATACAATGCCTATAGTGTAGACCTAAGCCCCCTAGTTTTCTAGTTTTTGATATAGTATAGGCAATGTTGACAGCAGCTATTTTTCAACCCCAGGATTTCTCCAGAGATTACTGGGTGTTTCTTCAATTGTACATTATCACCCATTTGATTATGTTTAATAGTTTAATTTTGCTTAATAGTGTCCTAAAAGGTGGTGTTTTAACCACACCTGTAGGAGAGGTTACCTGGGACCTGATCATAAGTTAGTAAATCAGGTCCACTGTGTACTGAAGTAATGATTCAAAAAAGTTTTGCTTAGGGCATTAAAGGTTACCGTCAGCCCAGACTTTAGGTACACAAATGTAGATGTTAAATATAAATACCAATTTCATTACTTGAACATGACCCCATGCTAGGTCCCAGCATGCAACTCCCCTTTTAGTCTATGACCCATGTATTCTGTATAATGCTTGTTTCCACATCAATAAAAATGTCTATCACCTGTTTCAGATTGAGAGATGAATGGAGACAAAGGCTGGAAAGCAGACTTAACATGTTACAGTCTCTGCAAGAAGAACAAAAGAAACATCTCTACGCAAAGCCACCAGAGTCCGAAGCAAACACAGCAGCTTAAGGCATATAAAAGCAGAACTGAATATTTTTTTCAATTTTTTTCATCTTTCAACATCCTCTTTGTCTTTCAGATTCAGATAAACATTTAGAAGATGTGTGTGGGTTATGTTTAATATGATGGGGTTGAAAAGCAACATACATGCTATATAGTATTTGGAATGTTGTTGTTTTCGTTTTTTAATTTTATGGCTGATATTAGCAGTATTATTCGGATCTGTTATGCGGCATCCTACTCCAAACACAAAAGACCTAGTTTACAGTATTGAATAAATTATAAACCTGAGCTCCTTCAGCATGCATATTTATAAGGTGCGCTATGTCCTTTTGTCATTAACAACCAAATAAGCAAATTGTAAGCGTGTTGATAGAGGATATTTTATGCCATGAGTTATTTTCAGCCTCTAGAATCACACAGAAAAAAATGAAGACAGACGCCTGGGGTAGTGTGATCCCATTGTTTTACCTCTGTATTGCTGGCAAAGAAGAGCTACTTACTGTATGAAAGTTACAAGAAACCATATGAATATATTAACGTGAAATGTGGAAAGATTATAGCTGTATCCCTTCTGTTCTTTACATTTGTTGGTAATAAGAATACTACTCTGGGATTGTTTTGTATAAACTGTTTGGGGTTTTGTTTGATAGCTGTTTACCTTATTTTGGGAAACCAAGGCAAAATCTTTGTTAAAGCTGAGCTTCAGGCAGATATAAAGACACAAATTGTTAAAACATAAATATAGTAGCTCTGTATTTATTAACATACCGTTACATGAATTTTAATACAAGCAATGGAAGTAACTGAATTTAAATTTGATTTTATATCAAACGCTTGCAGAGTTCAGACTGGGAAAGGGGGAATCACAATTAGGCAGTCAGTTGTACTGCAATGCTGACACATGCTAACAAGACGCATGCTGATAGAATGAAATATTAAAGTGGCATGAGCTAATTCTTCTTTTATTGTCCAGCTAATGGTTTCACAAAGGAATACTTATTTAAAGGGACACAGTCACCTTGCCCATGACCCCATAATTAGAAAACCAGCTACTCCTTCTCCTGTCATAGGTAGTGCTTAAATCAGTGGCGGTCTGTAATAGGAGAACAGGTATCTTGCACCACCATACCCATAAGTGTTTCCAGTTGCAGAGAAGGAAAGAGCCATAAGGGAGTAAAAACAAGATGAGAATTGAGGGACTCCTATGCAGAGACCCAGTCATTTCAACCAACATGAGCAAGGAAGGTTAGGTTAGGTTACATATTCTTATATAGGAAATGATGCAAGAGAAAGATTTGGTAACATTCTAGAGTTAGATGAGCAAAAAATAAAATTTCTTGCCAGGTAAAACAGTTCCAAAATATGTATTATATTTTTGTGTTTGGGTTGTTTGCTAGGTGTTTAGCTTTAAAATTATGCAATAATGAAGGTAATTATTTTCCACCTTATACATTCATGTGATCATGCCTAGGTACAGTACTTTATAATATTACCTAAAGGAAACTAGTAGTAGCCAGTAACATTCAGCTGGACTTGTTTTCTAATGGAAAAGACTTTTCATAGTTCACCCAAGTGACTTTGGATTAAAATAATTCAGTTGCCCATGTGAGTGTAAATGCTATGGGTATATAAATGTAAACTTAAGAAGATACTCAGATGAGTGATGAAACATCTTCAGCTTTGCTAAATAAGTCCAGTTAAACATGACTGATGACTACTAGCTATACCATAACTATATCTTACTTTTATATTTTGACGCAACAACCCGGAGGAAGCATGCAGATTATAAAGTCAGAGTGAAATGAGCACTCTTTACTTTATCGAGATTAGGAAGTATTGACACTGAATCAACAAAACAGTCATCCAAATAGCAATTTGTAGCTGATATAGATGTTCGCAATTGCAGCTTCTATATTCTTTCACTAGATGCGTCTTTTAAGATCCAGGTCATGGTACATTTAAAAATGTTATTTTTTTATTATTAGGTAATTCCTCCCCAAGTGGGATGCTGTAGTCTGACATGGGCAGCTCCTAATGAACCATAAAATAAGAAAAAGTTGAGATATTCACTGCTGCATGAATTTTGATTGCTGCTTTTACTTTAAAAAGAACACTATTCAAATGACCCATCTAATATGTCCACAAACAATTTTATTTTTAGTACAAAGTAATACACTTCAGCTGCATGAAATGTTTGTAACCTGTAAAATGTTACTTTTATTAGCTTTTTTTTGGTTTTTATTAAGTTGAGAGTTAGGTCTGCACTAAGAAATAGCACCTTTTGATCTGTAGAACTGTTGTATTACTATGTCTCCAGTTGCTTTTAGCAGCTTAGATATAAAAGAAGTATATGGATTCCTAGAATAAAGTCAAATGTATAATGGTTTTGGATTCTATTGATAAATGAAATAGTCAGGAAACTGTGTAGAGAAAATGGGTTGGAGCTGCATAAAAAGTGTGCGTTAGGGATAGTTACATGTATTTTAGGGACAGTGAAGAAAGACTTAAGAGCAGAGGAGGCAAAATACTGTGACAATTGCATTTGTTCTTGTTATAATTTATTTTATAGCAATCATTTAGGAATATAGCACAGCTTCTTGATTTTGGTTCTTGGAAGCATATAACTGTGTGGCTACATTGATATGGTACAGATATGACAAGTATAATTTTTTGGAAAGTGATATAGAAGGGGTCATCCTTTTTACCCAGGTGGGGTTGTATACCTGAATGTATATCACTGAAGTGCCATTACAGAGTCAAATGTATTTACTTGCTTGCTGTGTCCTGGATATTGTGCCTTACTTAGACTGTGAATGGATGTGAATTTTAACAAAAGTTTCTTCTGTGATGGAAGCCATACATATATTACATTAAAAAAATGCATTAAATCTAGTTGTCATTTATACATCTCGCAATGCTTACACAATGTCACATCTAACATCTTATTTTGTGCTTAGAATTAAGATTTAAGTGAACATAATTTCACCGGCATAGAGCTGGGAATAATTCACTTTACACATTTTTTGTACTATATCTATCTGCACAATTACTGAGGTAAAAAAAACACCTGTGAGTTAAACCGATATCTTTGCTGTATTAGTATTATGTGATCACTGTGGCACTGGAGACATGGTAGGGGATGTGTCCTTTGCTGAGATAATGCAGCTGCAGTAAACTCGTAGTAAGCACACTGCAAATTTAACAAATAGCAGTACTCTCAATGTACTCTCAAATTATGGTTTCTTTAAAAATAAGGTTTAATTCTGTCATTGAAAAAAAAAAAAACGTGCTTAAAGCCGATTGAACAAGACTGTTTAGTGCGGATCTAAAGTGCACATTTTTTGTATTAAGCATTTTACTGTATATGCGGTAAGTTGCTTATAAACTTTTCTGAAAACAGGTAATCTATTCAATAATTGTATTTCTGTTGTCCAATACATCTGATAGACATTAGTATTATATCGAGAATTATACTGTGATTATAGTTTGATAGATATGATTACTGATTTACTTGCTAAGCACTTGGCATAAAATCTGAGCTCAGTATTGCTCTTTCAGTCTGAAACCCAATTCACCTTGACTAATGTCAGAATTAATTAGGTGTAAGATGCTCTACAAAGTGATTTAACCACAACAGGGACAAATATTAGAGTTTTAATTGGGATCAATCTGTGATTTTTAATCATTAACTTTTTAACAACAGCTGCTGCAACAAAATGCAGAAACATTTATGGTAAAAAGAGGCTTAATGAGTGTTAAATTGTCACTCGCCCCCCCAAAAAATAAGATCCTTATATGTGGACTATTACATATTTAAAGAAATGCTTCTCATAATAAAGAATTCTGATTTAAGTTAAAAAAACTGTAAACCTATAAATCGCTACACAAAACAAAAGCAAGGAAAGGTTAGAGAAAACAGTGGCTCACGTAGATGCTTAATGAACTTGTTTGTATATTTGTAGCTTTACTTATTCATACACAATACAAGTAGAAATTCAACGTTTTTGCTAAAACACCTGTTACAATACTCACAGGATTTAGGTGTTCATCAAATTTACATTTGTTAACCAAATAATCATAAAAGACAAAATGTGCAATGGGTGCATGACATTCATTATCAGTACATAATATCAAAATATCAAAAATACTCTTTCTGAATTAATTGTTAACTATAAATTCAATATTAAGATGGTACTAGTACCATACTTTTCAATATAAAATAGATCTACATGTAAAAAGATATTTACTTACATTTTAGTGTTGAAAAACTCAAGTGATTAAACAAGCAGTTAAAGTTTGAAGGCTCAAATGACTGATGTATCTGCATGTAAATAAAATATATATATAAATTAGTGTGTGTTCAAGGTTGAATGAATCCATAAAAAATTAAAAGGTGTTTGCTGGAAGATGGTACATACCTTCATGGTAATATCATGGGATATATTTACGAAGGCCAAATATGGTAAATAGGTGTTAAGTATTAGGAAGATCATGTCCTTTGGAGTAAGGGTAAGGGAACAGTATATCCATTCATTATCCTATTTTAGTCATCAGGCAGGAAAATATTCCTGCAACTCCTGCAACAATATAAAATATGTATAAGAAGAAGTTACCTGATGAGCAGTGTCAGTACATACTGGCTCATCTAGTCAAGGTTGATGATGGGAATAAAATAGTCCTTTGACCATGAGTATAATGGGCTTTCACTTTAAAATTAAACTACCTGTTTGTGGAAATAAAACCTTATGCTCCATAGGGAGCATAAGGAACTCGAGATAAAGGTCTAAACAATAAGTGAATACTGAGTCTATGGAGGAATGATGTCAGCGTGAACTGATAACTTACTGCGGTTCCAAGAGAAGTACAGCTGTCTCCTAGGTAAGATGAATCCAGCTAGGTGCGCGCCTGTGTCCTCTTCCACCTCTGATGCAGATTCTCCCTGACTTCAGCAGGGCTCCTGCTCATGAGCTGAGAGAGCCAACAATGAGCTGTTGGCTTCCCTGGGCATGAACTTGTGATCCGCCCAAACGAGGTGGTTCATACTGGGGAGAGTAGGTGGCCCGGGCATGGGAATGCCTGTGAGCCATTAATTCGCTAAATATCGGCCTCCCATCCCCAGATGCAAAGTTCTGCCTAACATTTGGATTGTAACAATTGTAGCGTAGAATCACTGTTTAACAGCATACCACACAAACTAGGTGTACAAACCATCTCTCAATGTTTACAAAACGCCTATCCCCAGGCGACAGATCAAAACAACTTCATCATAACCCTACTATCCTTCATTCTTACCAAGAATACCTTTACCTTTGATGGTAACACTTACCTACAGTAACAGGGAGTCACAATGGGAACAAGGTGTGCTCCCTCCTACGCTAACCTTTATTTAGGGAAGTGGGAGGAAGACCCATTCTCAAACTCCCTCACTAATAAATTTAGCACCTGTTTATATCTCCTACATTCATTACCCAATATCACATACACATATGCTCTCTCCATGTTAACTACAATACAATAAGTAACATCCGTTCATTTTTTTTTAGATTCCCCCTTTTCCTTTAAGGGGACTTGTGGGGGACGGGAGACCAATATTTAGCAAATTGATGGCTCACAGGCATTCCCATGCCCGGGCCACCTCCTCTCCCCCGTATGAACCGCCCCATTTGGGCAGATCACAAGCTCATGCCCAGGGAAGCCGACAGCTTGTTGTCGGCTCTCTCGGCTCATGAGCAGGAGCCCCGCTGACTTCAGGGGGAATCTGCATCAGAGGTGGAAGTGAAAACAGGAGTACTACTCTTGGAACTGCAGTAAGTTATCACCTCACGCTGACATCATTCCTCCATAGACTCAATATTCACTCACTGTTTAGACTATTATCTCGAGTTCCTTATGCTCCCTATGTCGTTTTATTTCCCCAAACAGGTAGTTTAATTTTAAAGTGAAAGCCCATTACACTTCATGGTCACAGGACTATTTTTTTCCCATCATCAACGTCGACTAGATGAGCCAGTATGTACTGACACTACTCATCAGGTAACTTCTTCTTATACATATTTTCTATACATATATATATATATATATATATATATATACATATATATATATATATATATACCACAATACCTTATTAGGTTACAATTGACCTTTTATTTTCATCTTTCAGAATTGAAGGAATATTTTCCTGCCTGATGACTAAAATAGGAACATGAATGGATATACTGTTCCCTTACCCTTACTCCAAAGGACACGATCGTCCCAATACCTAACACCTATTTACCATGTTTGGCCTTCGTAATTATATCTCATGATAATACCGTGAAGGTATGTACCATTTTCCAGCAAACACCTTCTAATTTTTTATGGATTCATTCAACCTTGAATAAACACTAATCTTCATATATATTTTATTTACATACAGATACATCTGTAATTTGAATCTTCAAACTTTAACTGCTTGTTTATTCATTTGAGTTTTTCAACAGTAAAATGTAAGTAAATATCTTTTTATGAGTGTCATGAACCCATTGCACACATATATTGGAAATGTGATTTTGATTGTTCTCTATATGTATATTTATTCTTTGAATATATGTATTTAGACCGCTACATCCGTACAATAATCTATCCCTGAGGAAGCCCTTTGTGGCGAAATGCGTTGGATCTCATATGGCAAAACGCGGTTACCCTCATTTTGTCTTTTGTGACTATTTGGTTAACATATGTATATTTAATGAACACCTAAATCCTGTAAGTATTGTAACAGGTGTTTTAGCAAAAACGTTAAATTTGTACTTGTATTGTGTATGAATAAGGAAAGCTACAAATATACAAATAAGTTCATTAAGCATCTGCGTGAGCCGCAAAACCTCTTTTCTCTAATTCCTTCCTTTTCATTTATAATTTACTAGTGGTGGCTCCAACTATATTACATGAATTAAATAATAGGAGAGAATATACAACAAAAACATCCCCTTCTTCTCTTTATCCACACAAAACAAACAGATCCCAATGCAGGATACAAACTTTAGGCCTTCTTTTTTCAATTAGTTTTAGCACCTTTATGTAGCACACAGCCCCATCTGATCAGTTGAATTGCTGCAGGTTCTCTCTTCAGGTGGGGTAAGAAACATACAAAAGAATAGTCTGAGAATTTTTTGACTAATACAAACAACAGAATTGAGAAACAGAGGTGCAGTATGTCCAGACAGGTCATGATCTGGAGGGCACTGGAATCACACACCGAGGGGCCCACAAGTCTCTCTTTTTCCTCATCGTCCAGGCGAAAAGACTCATAGCCCTCACAGACAATATAGGTCCTTCTGGGATCAAAAACCCAAGCTGTGACAGTCCCGAATTCTGCAGCACTCATAGACTTTTTTCCTCATACATGATTCTCTGGTGGGTTTTCCACTTTAGCAGTGCTCTCATTGAACCAAAGGTTTCCCTAGCTGTAGAAGGCCCTCCTGCTTTTCCTTTCAGGCTGACCTGGAAAGCTGTCTTGCTCTATAGATTCCTAACTCTATGGCAAGCCCCACACTATTTCTGATTTTCTCAGTAATTATCCACTGGCTGGTGGCCAACCCCAGTAAATGGGTGCATTGCATTTTTCACTGATGAATGGTCCCCTTCTCTTCTATGATCAGGAACCTTAACCAGTGACAGGGGAAGCCGACCAATCACCAAGCTAAAATACTCAAGAATTTAGACCAATTTCAATACTGCAAATACCCAGAAGCTTCTTTTTTCCAGGGGTTCTGGAACTGGAGACCCCCCACCTCATTACTTCTAAAATACATGTATACTTTCTGTCCAGCATCCAGAGTTTAGCAACATCAAGATCATATTGCAATTTTTTTTTCAGAATTACCTTTCAAAATTCCCCATTTATTGTTCTGCTATTGTTTGCTATCTTTGCTTGGTCTTTTTCTGGGTTTGGAGTCTTTGGTCAACTTCATTGGTTGGGTTGGGATGACTTAACACCCCCAGAACACATAATTGCTCCAAGACTGTCAGGCTAATTCATCAAGTAAAATCGGAAGCTCGCTCGTGCATTCGTATTCGCATAATGATGAGCATATATAAAGGTCTTGTGAAACTTGTTTTTTTTTCCTTTGTCTTAATTTTTTTTGGTCAAGGAGGGGCTGTTGATTTGTTTGTTAGCCTAATCTATTTTGCTACATTGGAGACTTTGCTTACAATTTAGCAATATAGCTGCTTTTTTTTGTACTTAAATGTTTTAATGTCCATTTTGCTATTAAGAAGTCAATGTCAATGCTATAGTATTGTGTTTGTGGCCATATTGTTTCATTTCAATAATATGTTTATATTACCACCTTTAAATGTTGGTCCTGCATAAATATTTTCTGATCCAGTTTTCCACCATTGATAGGTCAAAATTGCATATTGGTTTGGTAAATATTTTTGGAATGCAATATTTAGCATATACAATATTTGGGCCACTTTTGAAATAATTAGGCTTTATATGCAAGTGTGGGTTTATATGTGTTTTTTTTATCATGTTTATATGTGTTTATTTTGTCATGTAAATTTAGTGGTATCTGCGTGTTCTCTATATTTTAATGTTACCTTTTAGCAAATAGGTTTGTTTTGAATAAAGTTTTTGTCCAAATTTTGTATATTTTTTTTGTGTTGTGTTTGTTTTTGTCATCTCCTTTACGATGTCCCAGGACCTCCAATTAAAAAATTCTGTTTTGCTTGTTTTTAAGCAGTTCCCTTCTATGAATTGTTTGACTCGCTAAAAACAGCACAATTGGCCTAATAAAAGTGTGATGTACCCACTATGTGCGTGTCAACTGTTCTATTAGTTGAAAAATTTTCCAGGGAAGTACACTCATTCCGGTAGTTTTTTCTTTTTAGATGTATATTTGTTTCATGTACACTCATCTATGTACATACATGCATATATATGCATGTATGCATTTATGTGTGTACATATACATTGAAGAGAAATTATAGGAAGAAATAGGCAGAAATAGGCAATGAGGATTTTATAGGTCATATTGCTTAATATGCTTTAAATTAAAAAGATTGCCTATTTCTTCCTATGATTTCTGATGTCATGGGCTTTGCTCGAAGCAATATACATGGATGATATTGCTTCTTGTTAAAGGAGGAAGCCCCTTTTATGTGCTTCCACTACCAAGCTGAGGTGAGTAAGTCAATATATAGTTGGGCAAGGTCTAACATGCAGTTCAAACTGCATAAACACCCTGAAAGGCTTGAAAAGCAAGAACATATGTTTGTCTCAAGGTGTACAAATCAGCACGTTAGTCCATAATTCCAAAGAGAAACCTAACAAAAAATAAATACAAAAAGTATATTAATATGAAATATTATGCGCGTACGTTTGCACAAAAAAAAACGATTACATGCGGGTATTAATACTCATACAGTAGGCGTATGTGAAAATGCGTAGCGTACGCAGGTTTTTCAGTAGGCGGGAGTAAACCTGGAAGTTTGCAGAGAGGGACCTGCGCCTAATCATTCAGGTAAGTGAATTTTTTAAAAAAGTTTTAGCAGGGGGGGGGGGTTCTTTTTAAAAGCATAAGCATACATGCTTGCACATTTAAATGTGTTTTATGCATCATGCATGTTTGCACATTTAAATGTGTTTTTATGCATCATGCATGTTTGCACATTTAAATGTGTGTTAAGGCTGCTTCTCATATTCCTCAGCTCAAGAATTCACCGTCTTTAATCCTTCAGATGACCTAAACCCTTGTTTGTAACAACTTGAAATTTTGAGGATCCTACTAGCTACTACTCAACCATATTTCTTGGAGGTTGTAGCTTTTTATAAAGCAAGTGCATCTAGGGGGCCAAAAGCGAATGCGAAAATGCATTACCAATGTAGGATTTTCAATAATGTTTTTAATTGGGATCTCCACATATTAAAATGCTTGAAATCTGGTGGGCTGAGATTTTGGAGATATTTTTGGACTATTATCTATGAGGGCCCTCTGTGCTTGTACACAGAGTTTGTAAGGCTACAAGCTATGACATGCAGAATTCCCACACACAGCTATCACACTGTGCCCATGATGTCGTTACACATACCCACAGAGTGGATATATTTTACCAAGTATATTTTTATATAGAAGCCACAGACAAGCTATAGAATTGGGGAGGGACAGCCTGTGTTCCCATCTCATTCTAGCTGCACTCTTCTCACTGCCCAGCTCTTGTCGGCAGCTGGAATCCTCTGCATGGATGACAGCTGAGAATGGGGTGTCCTCTATTGTTCTTTCAATGGATTAGAGCTGCAGATGAGAGCTGGGTAGAGGTCCACACACCTAAAGTTGGCTGTTGACAACTATGTACATTCACAAATTTCGATGTGTGTATATACGGTTTGTAAAAATCCTCATGATTTTATCCCATTAAGCTCAATCAGAGGTAGATCATTTGAAGAGCATTAATAGGCCTCCTCGCTATCACGAGGCAGGAAATTATCTTTCTTTGTCCGGAGGACAGTGGAAACCATCTGGTAGAATGTCCTCTGGATAGCTGAAACCACAATCCTGATTTTGGTGAAGGCACACCACTCTACTGTCTCACATAGAAATTCCCCGTGTTTTCTATTTATCCACTTTTTGGTTTGTTTTTTTTTTTTCCATATGTGCTGCATTATCTGACCTAATACAACGGTGCTTACATTTTGCCCCTAGATTGTATGTATATATGTCTGGTAGTGTTGGTCGAATAGCTCACTATTCGATTCGGCAGCTATTCGCTCGAATGTAGCAAAGTTATTCGGGTGGTCGAATTTCAAAGTCGAACACCAATAAAGTCAATGGGAGGAAAAATTTGGGTTTTTTTCAGCACTGTGTAGAGCTTCTACAGCCTCCAAACAGGTGTAAAAAGATACAATAAAAAAGGATACATAAAAAGATACATTGTAAAAAGATACATAACACTATTACATACCCCTGTACTTCACATGAAGATTAAAGAGCACCTCTCACATCAATTTTAGGCTAAAGCTAGGTACACACTTCCAATAATTATTGTTAGAAAACGAACGATTACGACCGCTCAACAATTATGCACGATTATACTTGAACAATTATATTGTGCACAATTCTGTACATGCTATATCAATATGATCATTCATTTATAATCCACCAACAGTGTCCACACGCTAGATACAATCGTTTGAACGATGCAGGGAGGTACATGTAAAGGAAAAAGTGTACCGCAGAAACATGCACAATCACTGAACGACCGTACACACGATAGATAGTGAAAGATCGTCGGCCAATCAGATCCACCGTGGTGGTCGTTCATTTCCAACGACGATCCTCGTTCGTCGGCGTTCTTGGTCACTTTTGTTTTGGCCAATCGGTTGTTCATCGGTCGTTTCTAACGATATTTATTGGGCGTGTGTATGCAGCTTTAGTCTACACGGTCTGCATTCCCATGGGCTAATCTACACCAGGACGTTTCCTTCAGGCATGTTTGTGAGCTTTATCTTAAACGTTGCTTGCCACATTTAAAAAATTAAAACACTGGATAAACGCGGGAAAACACTTTTATTGAACTCAATGGAGGATTTTTCAAGCGTTTTTAAGCTTTTATGAAAGCTTCTATTGAAAACAATGGGGGCTTTTATAAACATTTTTAGCAGGACTTTGGAATCTGGAAGCCCCCTTTAATAAGGAGACTCCCAGATCTCCACAGCTCTGCTCCCTTGACAAATCTACTTTAGTCCTGCCCGCCCACTTTTACTTATGGTGTTCATTTTTTATCTACAGCTAGTGGAGCGCCCTTGCCAGCACCTCCTCCACAGGACACAAGTTCCTCGTGTGAATGTAAGTATGGGCAGAGGCAAGGGGTAGGCAAGCAGGTGCACTAATTGACCGGGCAGGGGCATGAGGTGGGCAGTCAGGGGCACAGGGTGGGTGGGCAGGAGCATAATTTGGGCAGGCAGGGGCATGGGGTGGGCAGCCAGGAGGTGGAGGTGGCCAGGCAACAGCCAGGGAACAGGGTGGAGCCGGGGAGAAGGATGGAGCCGGGGAGAATGATGGCGCTTGCTGCTCTGCCGGGGATGGGGGGCCAGCAGGACCTATTGGGATTTGCCTAATCGCCTGATTTAGCTGAGATTGTTGGCCCAGGGATTCACTTAACATGTTAAAGAGATGGTCAAATCAAATGGCTGCCAGATGTTGTTGGTTAAATTCTCGGTTCTGGCAGTTTTGATTGAAGTTTTCATGTAGGAGCTGTGAGACAGTGACTGGAAAAGTAGTAGAAAATCGTTATATTTCGCCTAGCTTTCTTTCATATACAATGTATTAGGCTACAGGAAGTGGATATCTCAACTAGGAAACGTTGGGTGAGATATCAGAAATCCAGGAAAGATGGGTTGCCTTAGCAAAACATTTTTTGCTGAGGACTTTGGTAAATGGTGTTGTCGGGTCTGGATTTTTATGGAATGATGAGCAGGTTGGTAGTGGGGCTCCACATTCCTTTCCTGTCCAAAACAGGTTTCCTAGATAGCTCTCAGCCAGGTGATGGAGATCAGCTCATTTCTGGACTATAAAGGTCTGGACTATGAGCATGTATGTGGGGGTGTGGGGGATTGGTTGAACAGACTGTCTTTCACCACTGCTGTTGAAGTCTGCTAAAATGACAAAAAGGGCACGGAAAGTTTATTTTGAGTTGTGTCGTGTGGCTGGTAGTAAGCCGCCCGTATAGAAAGTGTGATCTTGTGTTTAGTTAGTGCTCAGCCGAGCAGGGATTTATTTTGTGTTTTTACCTGTATGTAAAGGCATTATATTTTGCTTGTGGATGAAAATAAAGAAAACAGGCAAATCTCTATGTGAACTGTGCTGTTGTGTCACTGTCTCTGACTGCTGTGGCTACCACTCTTGAGCTGACCCCCACAGAGCGTAAGGACCTGTTCCAAATTATTTGAACTTGGGACAGACATCCTTGACTCCACTACTCTACCAAAATGGCCAACCAGCCTCTGAGTGAGGCTTAGAAGCTGGCTGCCCACACTGGGTTGACCCAATCCACCTGCAACCACTGGTTACTACAATATCACATAACTTTGTGGGTCACCATAACATTATGCAGACAACATCCTGATAATTGGAACAACAACAAATGTTAGACAAAATGTTAGACATATTTATTCTAAATCCTAAACATTAAACATGGTTTGCTTACAGAAACCTCAGGTGTCTCCTCTTCTTCTTGTGGTAAATGTCCACCTGAGGAACCCTAAACAAAAAAAAAACACAAAAAGAACACATTGGGAAAGGTTCATTTCCCCAACACATCCCAAAATAAACACTAATGAACCAGTTCTTGCCTACCTCCACAGTGGATGCAGCCCGTGAAAACGCTTCAGAACCAGAAACCAGCAGACACCGAACAGAGGGGACTGCTGTGTCTCAGGGCGTACTATTGTAAATAAAATGAAATATACACATTGTTGATGCAAGACAAAAAAAGGTAAAAATACACTAAAGAGGTAATTTTATAAAAATGATCTGATATTTCACCCCAAACATAAATAAGTAAAAGCACAATTTTGTTCTCAAAGCTATCGACTAAACGGTTGCAATCCCAAAAAATCGCAAAAATAAAATAACGTTGGTAATTAGGTAATTTAAAAGGATTGAACTTACATGGTTGCCAAGCATCAGAGTCATCCCGGTAGTCCACCCCTACCACCGTTTCTGGCCCAATGAATGGCAACGCCAATCTTTTGTACTCCCTGAAACGCTGCACAAGATGTTCAGGATAGGTCCCACTGCTTCCGGCCTCTGTGCACAGGAACCTTTTGACGTGTCTGAAGGTGTCACTCACAGGTTTTTGACACTGGGTAATGGTGGGTTGTGTACTGCCCACTGCATTACCACTCTTGGCAATTTCCTCCCAGAGTCCCTGCCTTCCAGCATGGGAGGTCTGGGACTGCAAGCCCCCATTGAGTGCTGGAAAATGTTGTATGTAGGACTCCATGAGGGCTGCATCTTGCTCAGGAGTGAGGCTGGTTGCCTTGGAAGCAGAATCCTTGGTCCGGGAGATGCCATGTTGGGGGCCCAGGGACCTAGATTTTACTTGGCCTGCTTCACAAAGCAACCTAACTGGCCTGAGGGAGCTGCCTGTTGGTCTATAGACTGAAGACCCTGGGGTGTTGGTGGTGGCGGGGCCGGCAGCAGCGACGGTGGTGGTGACGAGGCCAGCAGCAGCGACAGCGGCAGCGGTGGTGGTGGCATCGGTGGTGGCCATTCTCCTTGGCTCCGTTACTAGAAGAAAAAAAAAACAGTTATGGGACAACACACCTAAAAATTTTTTTTAGAGGAATAAAGTAAATGGTGTATTCTTACTTTTAGGTTTTCTTGTAGCAGCCTTCGGGATTGTGTGTTTTTTTTTTTTTTTTTTTAAATTTTTTAGTTTGCATGCAGAATGGCTAAGAAGCATTGTGAAAATATATAGGGATACAGTACATGCGCATGTTCATGCGCGGTACATGCGCACGTTCATGCGCAGTACATGCGCATGTCCATGCGCACGAGGATTGTGCTTGTTTTTGTCATGGAGGAAGATATTGATGTAGAGTTGCTTTTCACCACTGCTATTGTGACATGAAACAACTCCTCTGGGGACTGCAGAGGAGGAGCAGCAACAACAACCTGAGGAGCAGCCTTCAACTTCAACTTCGACAGGTCTGGGAGCCACGCGTTTTCTTGGAGCGTAGCCACCTGGATAATATACGTGACCAGGATGTCAAAAGGCATTTCCGTCTGTCTCTCCAGGTCATCCATGACCTGTACAGCTTGATGGAACTAAAATTGCTCCAAAATCCAAGAGAAGCCAGGTAGTGCCAGGAATGACCAGGTTCTTGGCCACTCTCTATATTTTAGGAAGGGGTTCCTTTCAAACCTCCTCGGCCTCAATTTGTGGACTAAGCCAGCCTACAGTTTCCAGGGTTTTTATGAAGGTCATAAATGCCATTGTGGAACTTTTCCCACTATATATTCAGTTCCCTCAAACAGCTCAGGAGTGGAGAAAGGTAAAGGTGAATTTCTTCAGGCGAGTGGGATTTCCTAATGTTTTGGGGGCCATCGATGGCACCCATGTGGCAATTCAGGCCCCTAAACTGCAGGAAATCAGCTTTATCAACCGGAAGCGATATCATTCGCTGAATGTACAAATAGTCTGTGATGCCAACAGGAAAATCACGAGTGCATGCACAGGTTTCCTAGGATCATGCCATGATGCCTATATCCTGCGTCAGACAGCCCTCTACCAGAAATTAATCTCTGGAGAAATACCTGAGGGCTGGTTAATAGGTAATGTATAATGTTGTTACTGTAATACAACTAACAGTAGTAAAATCATAAAGACACCTATTATGTTGCTATGTCCCTTGGCATTGTCAGAATGCCAGGCTATGACCTCTATTGTTTATATGTCATATTTTGTGCTAACATCTAATTTAGCAAATAGTTTATAAATATTGTACAATATTGGGAGCATGGGGGAAGAACTAACTTTCTGATATTCCCAGAAGCCCTGGTATATTTACTATGTTCATAGCTCACAGTACTTCAGTGTGGTAGTCAGTAGTTCCTGACTACCACACTGGCTCCTAACAACCAAAAAGCAATAAAGTGACAGAGGAGCACAACCCTCAACAACCTTTGTATAAAAAACTCTAGTGTTACACTGCATTCACAGACTTTTTACTATACCAAGAACTAACACTTATGTTAGTCTTTTTACAGCTGACAAAGGATACGGGCAGCTTTAATGGCTTATGACAGTGCATCACCCCCGGTCTGAAGCAGAGCATAATTACAACAAGGCTCTGCATAAAAGCCGAGGGGGGGCTGTGGAACACACCATCGGGCTGCTAAAAGCACGGTTTCTGTGCTTGGTGCGGCTTGGTGGTGAGCTCCTTTACACACCAGGAGCTCACCATGCACCATGGTGATACCTGGGACATTCCAGAGGAACTCGAGCCAGAGGTGCACTATCTGGCCTCCAGCTCCCAAAGCACAGCAGAGGGCCATCGAGTCAGGGATGAACTTATTGCCAATGTCTTCGCGTTTGAGTATTTACATATGTTTACAATGCATGAATTACATATTCCAGCACATCATGTTTGGGTTACAAACCAACCTAGGAGTTTAAGTCATAGCAAGCACACTTTAATCGTTTGGGAAATGAAATAGCAGACATATCTGTGTAAGAGCTGGACCTTTATGTGACACTTTACAAAAACACATTGCCAAACTGGGGCAGAGTGCAATTAAGTGCAGATTTGGGCAAGCATTGCTTATGCAGCCAGAAAAGCATGAAAAATACAATCCAGCACCATGTAGTTACCACTAAAACATGATTAACCATGCTGCTTAACACATCCTAATATTTGTAATCTATTTCTTTACAGGGCGATAACATCCCCTTGCTGTGCTGCCAAGCCTCTGGAATGTCACATTACAGACTACTGTACATTCGTGGATGATATTGCTTCTGGTTAAAGGCCAAGGTCTAAAATGGTATTTAAACCTTCAGAAACACCCAGGAAACTGTAGACAGGCTCAGTGCACAAATGAAGGGTGATGTGGTTTGAAAGGACTCCTTCTTAAAATATAAAGTGTCCAGGAGCCTCGTCATTCTTGGCACAGCCTAGCTTCTCTTGGTTTTTGCAGCAATTTTACCTTTCAGAAAGATGTACAGGTCATAGATGACCTGGCGGGACAGGCATAAATGCTTTTTGACATTCTGGTCATTGGTTTGATGAGCAAAAAAAATGAGTTTTTTGGCAGAAAGCATTAAAATATGTTTGGCACTAAGGTAAATTGACCCTGGCATTTTTCAATACAAAATTACTAATACAACTAGAATAATGTAAACACATAAATAAAGCATACTATCTGGTATTTAAGAGTGCTTGACCCTGCTTGTGAGCTTGGCAATCATTGTGGTTTGATGTTGTGCTTGGCAACCTGGACCTCCTTCTATCACCATCAGGTGTGTTAGAATGAGTATGCAACTCAGCTGGACAACTAATTGAAAACAGTTTGGACAGCAAGTGGAAGTGTGTTTGTATAAAATACGGCTAAGATCAGGCAGCAACGCACAATGACAATAAACCACAAATGAACAGAGGAATTGTGTGGCTGTAAATCAACATGAGTGCAAATGTCAGAGTAATAAAAATAAAACAAAAAACAAAGAAAGAAAAAACGTGACAATTTATTCCTAAAATAAATATGTGCATAATACATTCAAATACCAATATGTGACAATGTGACTTTGAAAATGGGATGAAGGCAAGCAGGGGGTTCGAGTAGCAGTTTGGAGTGGAAACCATGCAGACATTTGTACTGAATATTGGTTTAAAAAAATGACAAAACATTGCAGAAGATTTGCTAAACAACAGAAACTGTCATTACAAACCAAGCACAAAAACGTTGCAGCAAAAGATGAAACTAACAATAATGAGGATTACAAAGTCACATCAATGCATACCATCCAAGCAAACTTACTTGATGACCCCCCCCCCCCCCACCCACAAACCAGTCCAGTTAAATAGTAATAATAAAAATGCATATGTATTTATATGCATTTAAATGTATTTTGACATACACGCACAAGTGAAATCACTAAATGTTTATTGATACATCTTTGTCAACAATCAATAGACAATATTTTTCAAATATTTGATTTCTATCAAGCCAAACTACAATGAAATTTTAATTAGATCACAAATGCTTGGTGACAATTTTTTACAATTCATATTTTTGTGTGATGACATATTATGAAGTGTTAACTAGTATATATACAGCTTGATATAAATTAGTTTGCAGTGTTGCAAAGCAAACCAAAAAGTATGAAAACAGTGCCAAAAATGTAACATATAATTCATTTATTTTGTGAATGTGTACAATGTAACGTAAAAAAGTAGCACTTACCCAAAAGAAGATGAAGCATTAAAGATTCAAATTGACCTGTAATGGACTGTAGATGCGCACAAAATAGGGAGCAGGTGTGCGCTAATTAATTGCTATGATCTCGCCATTGTCAGAGCTTAACAGATCCTCCTGAATCGTGCAGCTGCAAACTAATTGCCTTAATTGGCGGATTCGCGACCCCTATTGCTCATTTATCAAGGCAGGGATCAGTCTGGCAAGTTAAGGCACGTGTACTAGCACTCGGCTCAGGCCCACGGAAAAACGCCTTGTATATCGGCGCGTAAATATGCGCGTCGAGCTTCTGCGTATTTGTTTGGTAAATCAAGGCCTGTATGCTAAGCTTTGCATGTGCAGCTCAATAAATAAGAAAAAAAAACTCTAGCTGGCAGGCAAAACAATCATTGGCAAAAAAACTTCATAGACTTAATTGAAAAAGCCTGACTTTAAGGAAAATGGACTTCTCATTTGTTAATACCGTAAAAAAAATTCTTGGCATTAACAAGCACATTGTGACATGACTGGTATAATTATCCCTATACATTTAATATAAACCAGTGACAGTGGTGTTGATATAGGACAAGTGTGACAATAGAATTTTTTTTTATGTTTATAGCAGCTAGGCAGTGGACTGCAAAAGTTAGTGCCTGGATGGTTGCTACAGGCAAAATTTTCTGTACATTTTAGCTGATTCAATTACTAATTTAATATTTTCAAAATAAAGTTACAAATGTTTATTAATTTATATTTTTAATTAAAAATACCATTGCCTTTTTGCGGTGTTTCCATTTACTTTGTGCCAATTAGTGTATGTGCAATATATGCTACATTCAAGGCCATGCCTTTGGTGATACCTGTCACAGTTGCCATTGTGCTTATATCATCTCTCAACAGAACCGTCAAGCCCATAAATAGCTGCTGTATTCGCTGATCATGTGCAGCACCAAGGAAACTCTATCTAAACAGAAGCTAAGATGAAGTAATGTTTGGCTGAAAAATTATTGGAGCATTTAGTTCCACCAAAAACGTATTATTTGTATTTTAACTGCCTTCTAATTCTGAAAAGATGTTATGTAGTACTTACAGGGTAATGCCAGGTTCACCAAATATTGCTTCTGTCTCACAAAACTGAAAGTGAACCTAACATCAACACTTATTTTTAAGCTTGGATAGAGTAGTGAGGTATTCAGTGCCTTTTCCGTGTCTCTGCTAGGGAAATGTATTTCTGTGCACTGATACCCAATGTCATAGGGAATAAAAATGGGAGAAAACACAATCATTTCAGTTTTTATTATAAAAAATAAGGAAGAAGTCTTCCCATAGGGACATGTGATCTGGTGATTGCTGTTTTAGAGGGTAATTTCATCACTTTTCAGGTATTTCTTCATACTTTCTGCTGTGTCTACAGGTAGAAAGAAAACATCCCCCAATAGGACACAAATGGCAACCTGGCAGAAGTTTTAACCATTCCCTACTGTATATTTAGCTTTAGATGTTCTTAAAGCTTAAAAAAAGTGCAAATTCTAGGCATAACACTGGGTCTTCACCAGAGCCTTCCATAAAAATCATAGACTTTGCTGATGTATGCAGCCAGTTTCTGCCCTTACACATACTAGCACACTTAGCCAAGGACAGGGCAGAGCAGGCAGCACGCAAGTGACATTAGTAACAAGCAGTAGTCAGTAACAAGCTGGTGCACAGGATCAAATATACATACAGTTACAGGAAGACGGAGATATGGGTACACCTGAGTCAAAGAACAAAAAAGTACAAGGTTACAGGATCACAGGAGCGTATGGCCACCAGAGGAATCACAAACCCAAAGGGACTTGGCACTAGCATAGTGAAGCATTAACTTGTCAGCTAGCAATGTGTTTCTAGGATCTTATACCTGGTCCAATTTGGAAAGTTGTCTATTGATTGGTTGTAGTGCAGGCACTCTGGGCTAGACTTGTTGTTGTTTTTTGGAAATGGTAAATGTGTATAACAGAGTGTATTTTAAACTCTGAACTCCTAAGGATGTGTTGTGCCTGCTTGATTTCTGATTATTTGCAAAGAACATAATCCTATCCTCATTGCTATTCCATCAGTTTCATATTCCTGAGAATTGACTGCTTCTTAACAACCATGGCATTTTGACTCACTAAAGAAATAAATATTTCTTGTTGTTAAGATTGCACCCTTGAAAGGCTGGGATCCACTAATATTACAGAATATGTGAAAGGTGTACAAACATTGACAGATATCAATTTTCAGGCATTTTCAATCAGCTTTCTATTTCAAAAAAGGCCTGCACCAAATACTTTTGAGACTTGGCAATGGTACGGTGCTTTGAAATGCTAGCTAACTTTTGTGATAAAAAGATTGTTGAATTTGGTTGAAATAATATAGCCAGCATTAGTCTAACGAAAACATTCTAAAGGTGTAAGATTTTACAATCTGTTAATTGCACATACATTACAATGTGCAGTCTCCTTAAGTTTTACCTAAAAAAAACAATGTGAGGGTGTTCCTGAATTTCTGCAAACTAAAACAGATTTCTTTCCGACAGCAAATCTACATTTTGTAAGAACTGTAGCCTCTCCAGGAAACAGGAAAAATTTTTATAGAAAGGGTGAAACTTGCATTTGCAAGGTCTAAATGCTTTTTTTATTTAGGGAAGGGAATGGAAAAAGGGCTTTTTCCCTGCAACACTTTCCTCAAGGAGCTATTTGCTGCAATCATAGACACTCGCATTTTCCCCTACAATCCAAGTTCAATAAACCTGTATTGTGATAAATTTACCGACAGCCCACCTAAAATCTGTATATTCTGAGAGAAAGGAGCTTGCAAAATACTGAGAGATCAAGAGAAAAAGTAGTAGAAATCATTTTTACTTTTTTTCTGTACCTAAACAAGCAATAGAATCTTCTAGTATCCAGCTGCATAGATAAGGGGGATTATGGAGGTGACAGCTGTTTGGAGGCTGGCAAGCCTGATAGCAAGTCACCAGGAGCCACCCAAGAAATAGCAGAACGCCTTCCATGTGGACAAAGCCCAAGTCAATCCCATTAATTCTCACCTCTTCACTATTTATGTACACCTGTCTCTATGAAAACCATAGCCGAGTTTCCTAAACACTAAAGGGGTAATAAAATAGGCTGCTAAGAATGGCAACCAATACTAGAGGTAAAATAATAATAATATTATCTATATACAGATTTTTCTTTATACCACTTAAGTATGCTATTTTTAAGCATACTTGCCTAAAATCCCTTTACAGATTTTCATACTAAGGTCTGACTGAGAACTACACGTACTATTGAATAATGTATCCTTTAAAGTATATTCTACCTTAGTAGTGAAATAGCTTACCTTAAAAAAGAAATTGTACAAAAAGGTAAACTAAGATATATCATTGCATTAAAGTATGATGGTTGTTTTTAACTTTTTAATTTTGGTATAAGTTCTGATGTAAAAATAATGCCCTAGTTTTCCACATAACTCCTATCTTAGGATAGCAGCATAGTTCACCAATTCACATTTTAAGACAGTCATTTTCTTTTAAGTGATGTGACCTTTATTTTACTACACGTAACAGAGTTGAGAGTGACAAATGCCGGATTCTGTGTAACAAGACAGAATAAATTACATAACTGGTGGCATCCAGCTGTGTTTTTTGTGGCTATGCTAATAGGCATGAAGCAAGTGATATTTCTATAACAATATCCATTAAAGACAATGCACATTTCAATACAAGCTGGGGTTTTTAGTTAATACATCTGTGCTGTAGTCCTGAGAACATAAATTTAGACGTTAATATGCTTTAGAATAGCAATAAAGTTAAAAAAAAAAAAAAAACAGCATGCCGAGTTTATTGTAAAAGTACATAATTTCTTCTTTTATTTATTTCTTCTTTTATAAGTGTATAAATGTGTTTGTAGTATAAGCCAATCAAGCACAACTATTCAATAAACTTAAACTAATGTTAGAAAAAAAATAGAATAATAATATACCTTGGTTTCAAGACAAGTATTATGGGTGGGTAAACAGCCGAGCGGATCTGAATCTAATCTGAATCTAGCCTCAACTCTTAGCTATTGGAAATATATATATACTGTAAAACCCTGGACTTTTTTGTGACCTAGGTTTCCAGACCTACAAAGTAAAGACCCTTCCATACTTGTTTCTTGACCCATTCCATTCTAGTTTCTCCCATACTTGGAAAAACTACAAAACATCCTAAATAAACCTAAATGTGACTAACTACTGCCACTAGATATACCTTGACCTGAATAAATTAGAACTTTCAAAGACATCTTACAAGCTATAACTGCTGCATAAAATATTGCCAAAATAATAATGAAGTTTAAAAAGGAAT
This sequence comes from Pyxicephalus adspersus, assembly GCF_032062135.1. Taxonomy (NCBI): domain Eukaryota; kingdom Metazoa; phylum Chordata; class Amphibia; order Anura; family Pyxicephalidae; genus Pyxicephalus; species Pyxicephalus adspersus. The sequence continues at coordinate 27,396,441 of NC_092863.1, forward strand.
CTGCTCGAATTGCCAAAGAGACTGGTGAGTTAAATAGACAAGGAAGTTACAGAGAGACTGTACAGAAAATTATTTACAGTGAATCTCTATGAAGATTGATGTCTTACAGTTAGATTGATCAAAGGCTTTAGAGAATTATGGTCAGAGGTATGGAAAATTTGTGCAGAGTCTGAAGACTTACCGAGTATCTGCAATGAGACTTTTAAGTTACAACAAGCTATATTCAGCTATGAAAGATAACAGAATTTACTGCCTACAGACAGATTATGTACTGGCTGCTGAGCTAGGGAAAATCTGCACAGAGACTGGTTAGAGGTTTTTGAGTTAAAGAATATCTTTAGAGAGACTGATCAAGGACTAATTTACAAAGATTTGCAATGAGACTGATGGTCTACAATTAGACTAGTCAGAGACTAGAAAGTCTGTGTGTTGACTGTCTGGTTGAAGGGAGACTGGTCAGAGACTATAAAAATACTGATAATCCAAAGTCTGATAGGTTACAGAAAAATTGGTCAGAGACTAGTGAGAAAATCCACAAAAACAAAACAAATAGAGAAATGCAAATACGCACATTTAAAAAAAAAAAAAGTAATTTGGGAGATTGACTAGTTGACTGGTTTTAGAGAAATTGAACAGAGACTAGTGAGAAAATCCACAAAAACAAAACATGGGGTTGCAGAGTGACTAGTTAGAGAGGCTGTTAAATTATGAAGGTTCTGTACAGAGAATGGGTACTTACAGAGAGAACTAGAAAGATTCCTCACATTTGTTTAGGGTGCATATTAAAGTAGAGATTTTAGAATAGTAGTGCTTCATAAAAACACAAACATCCTTACTAATTGTGAATACCATCATTTTTTTCAGTTAACCAGCAATTATAACAATGCAGGTTATAAAAAAAAAAGTTTTATTCAGCCCTTCAGTATATTTTTGGGATTATAGTTGCACACTGTTAATCCTACATCTCAGTATAACTTTCTATTATATACAGAGTTAAAAAAAAGGATACAAAACTTATTTTAGACACAATTCACAGATATTTTGTATCCTGGGGGAATAGATGCTACTGAGGGATGTATATATCAAGCAGTATAGTAAACAATATTAATGAATATTGATCAGTACAGGTTGACATTCAAAAAATTTTTTATACTCACCTCCACACACATGCCAGTCTTCCACTCGCAGCACTGTGGACATCTGGCACAGTTCCAGGGAGCAGGCAGCAGGGACATCTGAACGTTTATTTAGTTTAGCAAGCAAGACCAAACAGCTGTTTCTGCAGAACAGCGCCATGAAAACATTAGTGGCCAAACAGTGTACCTATATTGTAAAAGTGATCCGAAATTCATGCCGGGAAACTAAAGGATCCGGAATATCGATGGCCGGATTTTCGATTGTCAACATGCATTATAGATATGCATATACATCAAAGTATGTAATATGAGTGTTAATTGTTAATGGGAGACTAATTAACACTGACAGTTTACAGATAATCTTCACAAAGACTGGTCGTAACTGTAGAAAGTGTATATGAAAACTGATAGGATGCAGAGCAACTGCCCAGAAGCCTAGATATAGAAAATTGGCAAACAGGCTGATCCAAAGGTTGCTAAAATATGGACAATCTCTGGAGAGAAAAATACTGTAAGAATGGCAAGAGGTTAGTCTGTACAGAAGTATATACAGACTAGTGTTCAAAAGAGAAAATTGTACTTTCCTCCTGTGCTTACTGATCATGTAGCAATGGACATGTCATGCTAGAGATCACATTATTCACATTGCCAAGCAAAGACCATATAAAACTCGAAATTTTCTTCTCATGTTCTGCATTAAAATGCCATGAAAATCAAAACTCCAAAAAAAAAGCTACCTCCCAAACTACAGCACATAAATATAGTACCATAGTTGTTTGGGACAAATCAATTGATGTTGTCTGTTAAGAAACCCAACCTCAAGTTATGTAAGCTATATTGGTTTATCATTACCACATTCATGTTAGAAAATCAGTCTGCTGTCAACAAGGTCATTATTTTAGGCTGCATATAGATTTGTCTGAAATAAAATTTGCTTTTAAGCCATAAAAAGGAAAACAATGTTTAAAAATGTGAATATATTAATACCTTAACTGTTCCAGAAACGTAAACAATTTAGGAAAATACCATGAAAAAGTAAAGCTATTTTTTTTATTTTCCAGAACTATTTTTTTTACAAATACTCTCCCTGTAACCCTAAATCTTTTTACTTACATACTTTTATTTGCGAGAACCATCCCAAATAATTGCTGTAGATACACATCATACATATTTCAGAGTTAATCACCCAAGGATGGGAACACATTTAACATCTCTCATATATAATCCTGTGCCAGATCCCTTAGGATTCTTTTGATGTTTCCTGTTTATCCCAGATTTAAAAAGGTGCAGCAAAGAATAGCTTGCAGTAAGAAGTCTAAATCTGGAGCATCATTAAAGAATGAACCCCAAGTAATCCAGAACTAAACCCTTTCACAGTCTGGTAATGAAACATGAATGCCTGTGTTATAGCGATGACAGATTGACATTTTTTCCATGACTAATGGCAGCACTGTAATAAGCAACAGTCTGACACTTGTATGGAATGTCCCCTTCAGATAGCAGAGGCTGCTGCCACAGCTAGATAGTCTTACATGTCAAACCACAAGATGGACATTAACAATGATCCCTCCAAAGTACTGATACATAGCAAAACAGGAATGCAGAGAAAGACTTCATTTAAATGTAGCATGTGTGGAACACAAAGGAACAGACTTTCCATTGTTAAACTGATATAGCAATATTATACCTTTAAGAAAAATGTCATTTGCTTTTTGCTAGAAAATGTTTTTAATTCCTGCACCAGATTCATTACGGGTTTGCTGGATTACCCAGCTTCACTGATGAAAGTGTTACCTCTCTAGCCTTGGGGAGCTTTAATAAATCATGTCTACTAAGTTTAGCAACATTTAAATATGTTTTTTGGTTTTGTTTTTTAATAAAAATAGGACTGATTAGTTACAGACAGACTGGTCAAAGACTGCAATGTTATGGAGAATCTATGTAGGGAATGACTGGTTGCAGAGTATCCAAACTGAATAGAGACTGATGGGATTGTGAAAATCCACAAAAACAAAGCACGGAGTGACAGAGTGGTGTTGAATTATGAAGCCTATGCAGAGACTGGCTACTTACAGAGATAACAAGAAAGTTTGCTGTGAATCGTTGGGCAGGGATTTTAACACGACAGCCCAAAAACACAAACATCTTTACAAATTGATATTTTTGTACTTTTTGTCTGCTGAGATTTACACATCCCAGCCAGGTAGCATATCCAGGCAGATAAAGCTGACATATCTCTATTTCAGCTAAAAAATACAGCTTGGTCACCTCCTTCCAACCTGTATTTGAACAGTAACACAAAAGTAAGTCTTTAAATCTGCTGACTTTTTCCACCTGTCATCTTGTTCCATTTCAGAATATATTCTCCGCAAGATACCTGATTGGCCCTGTGCGCTGTTGCCCCTTCCTATTTTCAGCACTACTGTACTGGGGATTATAGGAGCCTGGTAACATGTCAGAATGACCTAGGTGTCTATTTATAAACCAGTGAATTTGACATTCCCTGGGAAGAATCATCTAGTGCCATTGAAACACACAGACCTGGTAGATGCTTTACCAGAGAATGTTTCAGGGAATGTCAAATTCACTGGTTTATAAATAGACCCCCTAGAGCAGCAAAATAAATATAATGGTTTTTATTTCATAAATCATTGATTAATTAAAGTTTGAATTATTTTGTCTGTCTGGTTCAGCCTAGTCTAATTCAGCTTTAAAATCAGAGAAAACATAACAATAATAATAATTCTAGAAAACTTTTTTAAAACACAATGACAGCATTTTATTAGATAGATAGTTGACTTTATTGGTGGTTTGTCAGATTGGCATATTTTATAATGATTCTAAAACATACATAAAAGAGTTTTTTAATAAAAAAAAAACATCACGAGGGGCGTGGCTTAACGCACTGCGGAGTAGGGTGAATGGAACTAGGGCTCCCGCACCCTACCGGCTTTTTCTCCTCCCCACATGGCCCCAGCACACGCTTCACGCAGGCAAACTCTACCTATGGGGAAGCACAGACAAAGAGCCTCTAACACGACGCAGGGTGGCTCCCGCCAGAGGAAAATCGTGCTTTGGATCACACACAGCCACAGGTGAGCCCTGAGTCTTACTCCCCTGTCCCAAGCAGTCCTGGTGATCATCTGGATTGGGACCACCATGCAATAACTCTCCCTGCATCTAATCCCATGGACAGTGATACACGTTTAGAAAATCTTGAATCCCTCCTAAGAATTCTACCCACTAAGGCAGAATTTGACTCTTTAGTCCAACGGTTGGGAGGTACATACAGATCTGAAACCTAAAAGAGATTTGGAAAGCAGAATGGAGGATACAGAGGACATGACTGAGGTTCTCAGGGAGCACATGGTGAAACAAAGAGGCCCTCAATGCACACTCTATGCTCCACTCTATGCTCCTTAATCAGTTGATATACCAGCATGACAACATAGAAAACAGAAATAGATGCAACAATATCAGGATAAGAGGGGTCCCTCAGAGTGTCAATACAGAAGAGCTGCTGCCAGCTGTGACCACTATCTTTAATGATTTACTGCAGAAACCTTCTGATTACTGTATCGAATTTGACTGGATCCGCAGGGCCTTGGGCCCCAAATCACAGGACCCTGCACGTCATTGTGACATTATATGCAGAATCCACTCCTTTCGCCTCAAAGAGGAAATTATGAGAATAGCCCATTCTCAAGCCGCTATCCGGTCTCCCAATCCACCTTTCCCGACATACTTTGTCTCAATGTAGAGCTCCAGTCCTGGATGTCCTCCATTCAGGTAATATCAAGTATCGATGGGGCTTCCCCTTTCAGCTAACTGCTTTTAACAATGTAAAATTGGCAACCTTTAGAGACCTGCAGGATTTACTCTCCTTCCAACATGCTCTGGGGCTTTCTGACCTTTTTTTTCCAGATTGGCCGGTCCAACTTCCTCCTCTGGATCCTCCTCAGCCCTCTCCATGGACTGTACACAAGCGCAAGTCCCCAAGAAAGATGACCTCCCCGACTGCAACTCCAGTGGTTCATGACCGCTGAGTTTCTTGGGACTTCTTCTCCTCTGTCTTCCTTTTTGGATCAGACCCTTGAGGACCACTGTTTGGACCACTGTTGTAATTATTGTTGATTGTATCGTCAGTCAATTGCAGATAGACACTTATACATGGCCTACAGGTCTTTTTCAGGATGTTGAATACGATTAATATATTTCTGTGCCTTTTCCTGCTCTTATTTGACCGTTTAGAGGCCTTTATCGCCTGTTATTTTGGCCATGTAATTGGCCTATATGTCCATACCCCACTTTTTTAGAATGTTTGTGTATATACATATATATATTGTTTTGGGTCATTTGTATACTGGAGCCCTCACCCCCGCCTCGATCATGTTTCCTCACCGAGGGACCTTGACGCAAATTGCTGCATCACACACTTTAGCTTTCCACTCCCCTCAGAGAGGGACTACCTACCTTATCCTTTCCCCCGCACCCTCCTACTATTACTAGGACCATTGCATTCACATCTTTATAGTACCCAAGAAAATGGCTTTCACCATTGCTCTCCATCTCCTTTTTATGATGGCCGTAATGGTTTGAAAATCTCGTCTTTAGTTGTCCAAGGCTTTAATGTGCCAGAAAAACACAATCAAATACTTTATCACTTTCATACGGTTAAAACTAAGATTATTTTCCTGCAAGAAACATATTTTAGAACTAATTCAATCCCATCCTTTACAAATCCTTACTTTCCCACCTGGATCCACAGCACCAACCACCATGCCAAATCTAAAGGGGTGTCCATTAGGTTCCATAAATTATTCATCCCTGAGATTTTACAATCCCAATCTAACCCCTTGGAGCACTACCCCCTCCTCAGGATCAGGTATGACGGACAAATCTTCACACTGGCTATTATCTACACTCCCAATAAAGATCACTTACCGTTTTTCTCCAACCTAAAAAAAAATTGTTGCATTTGGCTGTCACAACCTGATACATGGGGAAGACTTTAGTCTGCCGCCTGTTCCAAGGGAGGACACCTCTACTGGTTGCTCATCCATCCCTGCTGCATCTCTGAACAAAATTAAACGGATTTGGCAGAGGGTTGGCCTGGCGGATGCCTGGCGTATTTTACATCCTACTGATAAGGACTTTAGATATTACTGTTTTGCTCACAGTTCTTACTCACATATTGACTATTTTTTAATAGCCCAATCCCTGTTAGACTTTTCATTTCAATCCCATATTGGCTTGAGGTTATGGTCGGATCACCCCCCAATCCATTTAGATCTGGGACATTCGCTTCCAGCTAAGCCTAAAGGCTCCTGGAGGCTTAATGATTCCCTTCTGGCTGATAAGGTGTGCCGTTCAGATCTTGAACGGGCAATAGCTACCTTCCGCCATACTCACACCAATAACTATACACATTCAGTTATTCAATAGGAAGCCCTAAAATGTGTTTTGTATGGTGTGCTTATTCAACATGGAGCATCTGCCTTGGAGGCACCCCTAAAAGCTGAAGAATTTACACAAGCTATCAAGAATATTTAAACAGGCAAATGTCCAGGTCTAGACGGGTTTACTCCCTGCTTTTTTAAATCCTTCAACGCAGTGGATGCTGAACACCCCATGTCCTCCCAGATGCTTATGGTCAACATCTCTGTCATCCCCAAACCAAGAAAGGACCATACTATTTGTTCTAACTACCGCTCCATTTCCCTCCTCAACGTAGATATCAAACTTTACGCTAAAATTCTTGCTAACCGGCTATCTCCCCTCCTTTGCTCATTGATCCATAATGATCAAGTAGGTTTTATCCCTGATCAAGAGGCCGGGGATAATACTACAAGGACTATCCATTTGATCTCTTACACCCAGAAAAAGAAAATTTGCATCTGCCTTATTTCGGTAGACGCTGAAAAAGCTTTAGATAAGGTTAAGGGTTTTTAGATCTGATTTTGTGGTAGATCGGTTTCGTCAGTGTTCAGAACTAAAATCATGTCGCATTATTCTGCCCCTATGGCGAGAGTATTGGTTAACGACTCCCAATCAGACATGTTTAACATCACTAATGGTACCAGGCAGGGCTGCCCCCTGTCCCCTCTCCTTTTCGCTCTAGTTATGGAACACCTTACCGTAGCCATCAGACAAAACCCATCCATTCATGGGATACAAACACCTCACTCCCACCATAAGGCGGCTTTATATGATGACGACGTACTTCTATTTGTCACTTAACCCCTAATCTCCCTTCCCCAAACTCTTATATGTTTTCCAAACGATTCCTATTGCTCCCCCTAAGTCCTTTTTTCACATACTCGGATGAAGTAGAAGTCAAGAATTAAACATATCTCATTATGTAGGCGTAAAGAGGTCGGAGGGATGAGCTCACCTCATTTTGAACTATATCACCTGGCTGCTATCCTCCTTCGGATACTTGAATGGCAAGGATCCTCTTCTTTTAAACTTGCAGTTCAGATTAAACAGGCTAGATTTTAGAGCTTTGACCTGGACCCTCCCATCTGCTTTTAAACAATATTCCCCTGATTCACCTCTCACATCCGCTGCGTTGAAGGTATGATTGTCTGGATATAATCGTTTCATATTGTCTTCCCTGCCCTCTCCACTGACACCTATTCTTGACAACCCCCTTTTCCCCCCTGGGCTTTAAATTGAGGGCCTGGAGGGATACAACAGGGAGTTCTGGCCTCAGGCCCACCACTTCGTGGATCTTGCAGTTGGTGCTTTTGTACCGGCTGGAGTTGGATCTACCGGCTCATGCTCCCGGTTGTTAGACAGGCAGTTGGACAAATATACTAAAAGCCTACACCCCTCCACATGTACCTGCAGATCCCTGATGGCTTTCAGAACTCCTTTGTCATTTGGTTTCCATCCTGTATGGGATGCTCATAGGTTGTCATTAGAGATGAGCGAATTTCTCAAAAACACTGCACACTTCACTTATTTGGGCAGTCACGAGGCCAAAACGAGAAGCAAATAAGTATGTACTCAGCCTTACAGGTCCATGTTAGCGTCAAAAAGAAGCGAACTCCTTTTGCACCCTTGTCAGCTGATTCCACAAAGATGTCTACAGAACCTGTTCTATTAACCACTTATACAAGTAGAGCCCCCCCCCGACAGAGTGGAGAGGGTGTCAGCACTAAGTTTGTGCTGACGTCACTGATTATTTTGCCCTTCCTCTGATCCATCAGAACAATAACCTACAAAAAACGGATCCTGTCTGTGGAGCATCTGCCTTCACCCGGTCAGCATTTGCTCAATAATCCATCAGTATTGCTAATGCCAAAAAAAACAGGAGTGGAAAGCTCAGGGAGGACAGAAACCTCCCATGGAGCAGAAGGGCAAAAGCTTGCTTGATCTTGATTTTCAGTCTGAATACAGACCGTGAAAGTGGGGCTTCTTAATCCTTCCCATTTTTGGGTTAGGAGCAGGAGCTGTCAGAAAAATTATCACAGGGATAACTGGACACAGAGTGGCACAATGGCAGAATCTGGAGGTGGCAGCAGCATCAAGAGGCTACTGAGTGGCACAATGACAGATAACCGGCTTGTGGCGGCCAAGCGTTCATAGCGACATCGCTTTTTGATCCTTTGATGTTGGCCCTTACTATCATTGTGTAGCAGAATTCACCAAGCGTTGGATTGTTCACCCACTAATAGGGAACGTGAGCTGGGTTCATTCAGCACATTCAGCTTCTGCGCAGTTGGAGGACTGCACACATACTGTTGTATCTTGTCAAGGAGCCAAGGACCAAAAAGTGGCACAATGACAGAGTCTGGAGTTGGCGGCAGCATCAGGAGGCTACAGAGTGGCACAATGACAGAGTCTGGAGGTGGCGGCAGCATCAGGAGGATACCACAGAATGGCAAGGTGACATAGTGTGGAGATGGCAGCAGCAGCATCAGGAGACAGGGGCCACAGAGTGACACAATGACAGAGTCTGGAGTTGGCGGCAGCATCAAAAGGGCACAGAGGGGCACAAGGACACAGTGTTGAGGTGGCGGCAGCATCAGAAGACCACAGAGTGGCACAATGACAGAGTCTGGATGTGGGGGCAGCATCAGTAGGCCACAGAGTGGCACAAGGTCATAGTGTGGAGGTGGCGGCAGCATCAGGAGGCCACAGAGTGGCACAAGGACATAGTGTGGAGGTGGCGACAGCATCAGGAGGCCACAGAGTGGCACAAGGACATAGTGTGGAGGTGGCATCAGCAGCAGCATCAGGCGGAGAGCACAGAGTGGCACAATGACAGGGTCTGGAGTTGGCAACAGCATCAGTAGGCCACAGAATGGCACAATGACAGAGTCTGGAGGTGGCAGCAGCATCAGTAGGCCACAGAGTGGCACAATGACAGAGTCTGGAGGTGGTGGTAGCATCAGGAGGCCACAGAGTGGGACAAGGACATAGTGTGGGGGTGGCGGCAGCATCAGGAGGCAACAGAGTGGCACAAGGACATAGTGTGGAGGTGGTGGCAGCATCAGGAGACCACAGAGTGGCACAATGACAGAGTCTGGAGGTGGCGGCAGCATCAATAGGCCACAGAGTGGCACAAGGACATAGTGTGGAGGTGGTGGCAGCATCAGGAGGCCACAGAGTGCAACAAGGACAGAGTCTGGAGGTGGCGGCAGCATCAGGAGGCCACAGAGTGGCACAAGGACAGAGTCTGGAGGTTGCAGCAGCATCAGTATCAGGAGGAGGCCACAAAGTTGCACAATGACAGAATCTGGAGTTGGCCACAGCATCAGGAGGCTACAGAGTGGCACAATGACAGGGTCTGGAGGATAACGGCAACAGCAGCATCAGGCGGAGACCACAGAGTGGCACAATGAAAAAGTCTGGAGTTGGCGACAGCATCAAGAGGCTACAGAATGACACAATGACCTAGTCTGGAGGGGGCGGGATCAGGAGGATACCACAGAGTTGCAAGGTGACATAGTGTGGAGATGGTAGGCCACAGAGTGGCACAAGGACATAGTGTGGGGGTGGCGGCAGCAGCAGGAGGCCACAGAGTGGCACAAGGATATAGTGTGGAGGTGGCGGCAGCATTAGGAGGCCACAGAGTGGCACAATGACAGAGTCTGGAGGTGGCTGCAGTTTTTGAAATAATGACCTCAATAATAACCTCATAGAACTAAGGAATAATGAGAATTAAGCAAAATAAAACTAAAGATGCCTACGTATACAAAATTAAATTTTTGAAATACTTATTGTCAATTGATTCTATATTCAGTATATTTACTGAACTAATCACATAGAAATCATTGAAAAAATGTTTGTATATGATTTCCTTTTATGCTGATCACGTTGAAGGCTCAAGCAGTTGTCTGCCATCATGTGTCTATCCCATCTGCCCTGACACCTTTATTTCATCACCTTTATACTGTATCTTGATGGAACTTCTCCACTTGTTCCTCACTGAAATCGTCTAGGTTTTCTGGAAATTTTTGCAAATGCTTATGGAGATAGTATACCTTTATGCTCATAGTAGCACACAATTTTTTAAAGTTTAAGAGCAAGTTTTATACCAGTTCTTCACAATTTTGTGCTTTATGTTTACCAAAGAAGTTCTTGACAACCATTAGATAGCTATTCCAGGCAGAAGCTTCAGTATCAGTCATGTAACTTGGGAAATTTGAATAATTTATCAGTTTCCGAATCTGGGGTCCATCAAAGATTCCTGCTTTTAATTTTTCAGTACTCAATCCAGGGAAGAATCTACTCTAAATGTATTTGAAGCATTCACCATCCTTGTTCAGAGCTCTAACAAATTGTTTCATTAATCCCAACTTTATGTGTAGCAGAGGGAGAATGATTTTTTCTTTGTCAACCGATGGCTCGTTAATGATGTTCGCTGCACCTTTTTTCATGTTTTCCCTTGGAGGCCATCTCACTTTTTTTCAGGGATCCTTCTTTGCTCTACTATCCCACAAGCAGATGAAACATGGGTACTTTATGTATCCACTTTGCTGTCCAAGTAAGAAGTTCATCATTTTAAATCAACACATATAGACCATTGGTGTTCTTAATAGCAAAGCTTTTGTAAGACCATTTTGTTATTTTGATATTTTTCTTTAAGTTTTGCTAATTGGAATTGATGCATAGCAGTTGCCATTATGCAGTAAAATCGAGTGGAACTGTCTATAAAAAGCCTTCTGCTGGGAATTCTGGTACTCCTATATGGGCTAGTAGTCCAGGGATGTTACACCAGGACACAAAGCCCCTGATTCATCAATAAAATCCGCGCTCGCTGGAAGCGCGAAAGTACGCGCGGCCAGCGATCGCGGTTTTCGCCAGTGTAAAGCTGCCGGAGATGCGCGGCTCCGGCCGCGAGCTTTTTCAGTTGCTGAATTGCGCGATGGCGTACGATTTCGGATCGCGAATACGAATGAGCGAGCGATAATCCGATTCTGCTTGATGAATCAGGGGCAAAGTCTCCATCTTCACTGAAATATGGTAGTGTTACTTCTCTTGTACTAAAAAAACATTTTTTTAAATTCCGGTCTTAGACAGTTATTTTCTTTTAGCCTTAATGCTAAAAGTTCAGATGCTTGTTTTGACAGACATAGGTCACATATTAAATCATTGAGCTCTTCTTGGGAGAACTGCTGGTTTGATGAAATACTTCATATTCACTTCCACTTTCATATCCTCCATGTTGGATACAAGAACATCAGGGAGTGTACTGAACACTGGTATGGGAACATCAGCACCATGTGGCACAGGTCGTCTTGCTGATTCTAAATCAGGGTACTCCTACTTGTTTTTCTTGAAACGATTGAAACCTTTTACATTCACAGCACAAAAATAATAATCATTATGATGATTTTTGGACTCTCGCCATGCCATAGGTACACCAAATTTCAAACTTTTCAGTTTTCCATTTTTCCTCAGATTTTTCCACTGTAGACACTCTACACAAGTTTTGCGTACCATATGGGGATCCCTATACTTATCTTGGTCCCCCAGTTAAATAACAAAATATGCAGGATAGGTTGGTTTTAATTCTGTAATTTTCTTCTCTGTTGTTGCTGAGAATATTAACCACAAATGTAGCAAAATACATTAGGGTAATTTAAAAAACTTCTTCTTGAAGAACTCATATTTCTGTAAAAAAAAGAAAAAGTATGAATAAAACGAAGGCAAATTAAAGTTTCATGAAAATAATGCTACATTTAATATATAAAAAGCAAAACATCGTTGTAAATAAGGATGGATGCTGTGTTAACATTTGTTGTTGGTAAAATCGTCTATTCCGATTCCTGTATTAAAGGAACTAGAACCAATTCAATGAAACTGATGTCATTTTTTGGATTTAGCAGCCCTGAAATATACTAAATATATTGTTGAGTTGTGTAATAAGCAGTGTGGAGAATAGCCAAAACAAAGCTTGGACAGTGAGGGGAAAGCTGGATAGAGAATGAACTGAAGATAACGAAGACAGCAGGAAACTACTACATGAGAGGATGGCAGGGATAGTTGTGATTCTTTTGGATTCCATTAGTAATACATATATTTCCAATTTTGGCCATACCAATGCTTCCACCTTTGTCATCAATTAGATGGCTACCAAGTAAGCTGCTAATATAAAAGAAGATTCATTGTTCAAAACTTTCATCAGGTCAGAAAAAATTATTTAAATGAAAAATTAAGGGAATGAAAGGGGCCATGTGCATGCACAATTCAGAGCTGCCATTCCCAGGTATAGCTGTGCTCCTTGAAGTGGAGTGCTACTTCAACAACCTCTTAGATTGTGAGCTCATCTGGACAGTGTCCTCTCCTCCTCCTGTGTCATTGTCTGTATCTGTCTGTCATTTGCAACCCCTATTTATTGTACAGCACTGCATTATATATTGGCACTATATAAACACTGTTAAATATTCATAATAATAATCTAGGATCCTGCTTCTTTAAAAGCAAGACTGCATGGTACTTATTATTTTATGTATTCATTTTAAGACCCTCAGAAGTTTACAAAATCAAGCTTTTTTTTATAGAAAAATATTTCAAGTAATGTACATTTTAAAAATTTTAATAATTTTTATTATTTATTTTATATTTTATGATGATTAAAAAAAAGGATCACTAAACTTATTTGCAGATTTAAACTTACCAGCAAAAAATTTTGGCAAGTAGGTATACAGTGCTAAATATCATTCATAAAAAACTGTGACATATAAGAAGATTACCAGCTTTAATTTTTATGTGGTCATTTTTCTTTCTCCTTTAAAGCAGGCACCTGATATTTTGTTCTTTGGCACAGAATACAATTACTCAGTGCACTATGACTGTTAATTTATATTGGTTAATAAAATGTGAAGACACATTGCTTCCTGCTCTATGTTTTGTATTCATAACATTTAAATGTAAGAAGATGCAGGGTAAAAAAGCAAAGGTTATCTCTCTAATATAATGGCAAAGGGCACAAAATATTTATGTGTAGCAGTTAACAATTATGTGCATGAAAGGTGTCACATAAGTATATCAAACATATCAAACTTGATATTTATATTTTTCGAGCAGTATGGAATTAATCACTTAGCATATAAGAAAACTAATAAAAAGAGTATCCTATCCAAACATAGAAGTATATATGAATTTCTAAAAGTTATTGAGCTAAAACAATTGAAAAGACAATTGGTAGTCATAGGGGATTCTATCATCAGGAGGACTGATAGAATATTTTGTTGCCCGGATCCCTTCAGCCGAATGGTTTGCTTTCTCCCTGGTGTCAGAGTTCGGCATGTGGTGGACCAAGTGGACAAACTACTGGGAGGGGCTGGACAGGAACCAGCTGTCTTGGCCCATGTTGGCCAAACTGAAAAATATATTCCAATGGGTAATAAGTTTAGGAGGCTAAAATTAAAACCTATGTGGCTTACAGCTGATGTTAAAAAAGCCATAAGAAACAAGAAAAGGGAATTCCAAAAAAATAAAAATGAAGGATCACCTTCATCATTTGAAACCTATAAAGAACATAACAAAAGATGTAAAAAGGAGATAAAATGTGCAAAACTTCAAAATGAAAGACTAATTGCAAAGGAAAGTAAGGCAAACTCCCAAAAATTCTTCAAATATATTAATAGCAAAAAGTTCAGATCTGAGCGTGTAGGCCCCTTAAAGGATGTCGCTAGGTTTGTAACTGGGGATAAAGACAACGCAGATTCACTAAACACTTTTAGCTCTGTGTACACAACGGAAATATCCAAATTTATAATAGCAATGTCACTGCCATAAATGAGTCACAATGGCTCAGAATTGATATGATTGAGAAACAGCTGGGAAAAATTAAGGTTGACAAAGCACCAGAATCCTGATGGATTACATCCACGTGTCCTCAAAGAGCTGAGCTCAGATATTCCAAAGCCATTATTTCTAATTTTTAGAGTCTCTTTAGTCACTGGCAAAGTACTGATGGATTGGCGTAATGCCGATGTGGTTCCTATCTTCAAAAAGGGAGCAAAGTTTTTACCAGGTAACTACAGACCCATTAGTTTAACGTCCATAGTTGGAATGGTCTTAGTGAGTTTGATAAAGAACCACATAGAGGAGTTTCTGCTAGAAAATAATATTAAAAGTGATAGTCAGCATGGCTTCAAGAAAGACAGAAGTTGTCAAACAAATTTACTCTCTTTTTATGAGGAAGCAAGTAAACAGGTAGACAGTGGAATAGCAGTTGATATAGTGTACTTGGACTTTGCTAAAGCATTTGAAAATGTACCCCACAGACGGTTAATATGCAAGTTAGGGTCGATAGGTTTAGAAAAGTCAATCTGTAAATGGATAGAGAACTGGCTTAAAGATCACATCCAGAGAGTTGTAATTAATGATTCATACTCTGAATGGTCTAAGGGTATTAGTGGTGTACCCCAGGAT
>NC_092863.1:27412447-27414146 GCF_032062135.1 Pyxicephalus adspersus
TTTTTTTTGCCTTCCTCTGGACCAACTATGTCTTATATATCTGGGATGTGTTAATTTCCCTAGTGGTTGAACTTGATGGACTTATGTCTTTTTTTCAACCTAACCTACAAAAAAAAACCTACAAAAAACAAAAACACTTTAGAATTACCTAAGGGTTGTCCATTCGGAATTATTAAATTTTTTTACGCAGGAGCAGTTTTTTTTTGTACAATGCATGTTAAAGCAAGTAATCTGTTTTTTGTGTATTTTCTACTTCAGTGATATAAAGAGGACCTAGCCTACTTTTTTAAAATTAAATTAAATAAAATTCTTACATTTTTCATTTTCTATTTTTGATCAGTAGACATTATATAGTCTTATAAGCACATTTATTTTGTTAGATTGAGCCTGAGCCTTGGTTAAGTTACTGCTTCAGGCTTTCAGAGGCTATATGTTGTTGTGTGGGATTACATCAGAGTGAAAATATTTTTAAATTAACATATTAACTTTGTTATTATGTTATTGTGATTAACATTATATTGGCATATTAACATAAAACAAATTAAATATAATTTTAATACAAATTCTTTGGACACAGACAAACACACACACAGTATACATACAATATATAAATAATTGGATGTATGTATGTATATGTGTATGTATGTTCCACCATCACTCAAAAACGCATGGAGACATTTCACCCAAGCTTGCCATACATATGACTGAGACTTTGTACTGCGCTGTGCTATAAGTCAGAGCTATTTTTGAATGTATGTATGTATGTATGTCATCACTAGCAAATGTATGGAGACATTTCAACCAAACTTGCTATGTTTCATCATCACTCGGAAACGCATTGGGACATTTAAACCAAACTTGCTAGACATATGACTTAGACTTATGTGAGTGCACCGCTAATCCTTGTACAGTGCTGTGGTATATGTCAGAGGTATATTTGCATGTATGTATGTGTGTATGTATTGCTAAGTGACAGTGAGCCTTTTGCTTACATACTTTTTTTGGACTCTTTTAGAAATTTCTGGCCTGTAATAATGCCTTTGAGAAAATGTAAGGCAATTGGCCCAGTGCAATCAAAGGCAAAAAAAATGAAACAACACTGTAGACAAGAAAATCCAGAAAAAAGGAATAGAAGACTTGCCACGCTGCGCGAGAGAGCTAATACACCTAGAGCTTTAGAGAAAGTACAACAGCATGAGGCCCGACAACAGCATAACTGAGATAGAGCTACTACATCTAGAGCTTGAGAGACAGTACAACAGTGTTAGACTATACTACAGGAAATGAGAAAAAGAGCTATTACATCTACAGCTTCAGAGACAGTACAACAGCATGAGGCCCGACTACAGGATAGGAGAGATAGAGCTAATACATCTAGAGCTTCAGAAACAGTACAACAGTGTAAGACCCGAGTACATGACATGACAGAAAGAGCTACTACATCTAGAGTTCCGGAGACAGTAAAACAGCATGAGACCCGAGTACACGAAATAAGAGAAAGTGCTACTGCATCTAGAGCTTGAGAGACAGTACAACAATGTAAAACCAGACTACAGGAAATGAGAGAAAGAGCTATTATATCTAAAGCTTCAGAATCAGTACAACAGAGTGAGTACACAAAGCCCCTGATTCATCAATAAAATCCGCGCTCGCTGGAAGCGCGAAAATACGCGCCGCCAGCGATCGCGGTTTACCGCGG
>NC_092863.1:27418820-27429258 GCF_032062135.1 Pyxicephalus adspersus
GCCATTAGAAAGAATGATTTTTTAGGGGAACAGTGACTTTTAATGCAGGCTCGCCAGTGTAAAGCTGCCGGAGATGTGCGGCTCCGGCCGCGATCTTTTTCAGTTGCTGAATGGCGCGATGGCGTACGATTTCGGATCGCGAATACGAATGCGCGAGCGATAATCCGATTCTGCTTGATGAATCAGGGGCACAATGAGAGAAAGAGCCAGACGATCATGGTCTGCACAACATTTTAGCTTAGCATTGGAAGGATTCTACTATGATCCACATAAAGACTACTCACAGCACGCGAGTGTTACCATCAGAAAAATGGAAAAGGTTTGTAGTTACTGTTAAGCAAAGAAGTTTAAATCTGAGTCTCCTAGTATTTGCTGCAAAAAAGGTCAAACTCTGCCAACTGGAAACACCACCACAAGAACTTTGGAATTACACATCAGTAAATTTCTCAGAGTCAAAGCATTTTCTTGATAACATCCCAAAATACATGTAACTCATGTTTCCAAATGACATCATTTGGCGCCACATCAGTTGTTCAACAGCCTGGATTTCCATCCACATTCATGGTTCAAGGACAAATTTACCATAAAGTGGGATTGTTACTTCCGCTGCCTGATCAACCATCAAAATTTCTACAACTATATTTTATTGAAAACGAACTAATAGAAACTGACCAGAGGTGCATCTACATCTCAGGAACAAAATTTCAGATTGTCTTAAAGTTACAAAGGATGTTTCATGAGCCCAATGTTCCTATTAAAACATTTAAAACAACATTGGAAAATATGCCATAAATTTATGTTAATTTAATTGTATATTGTACTTTTACTTTTAAAACCTGTAAAAATTGAAATTAAAACCTGAAAAACATTTCTTTGATTTAACACAGCTTTTTTGATAGATAAATATATATATATATATATATATATATATATATATATATATATATATCTTTAAACTGATTTGTAACTCTGATTTTTTGAGATTTCACATTAGCGTTTCCATGGATCAGTATTTCCCCTTTGACAGCTGTCTCCATTGCTTGTGTGCCATGCCCTTCAATCTGTCAACGTTAAATATCAGTCATTTACTGTTTGCTATATATGCTTTCACGAGTCTGTTTGGTTACGTTAGACAACACTACGGCTGTGCTGTTGTAAAAATTTTTGTTCCTATCAAGTTCAGCGAGACTTCATTACTAAAGAATGTGAATCCTATATAAAACATGACACTCTTTCTGCCCCCTTTAGGTCCTGAGTCCTTCAGGTCAGATTGCGTTATCATATCATTTGGAACAGAGTATGAAATAAGCTGTCCTTGAACTTTTAGCTCATGTTACTGAAATCAATATATTTGCAAACATAAAAGTTCTCACTTAGCAGTGGTTAATGAGGCTGCATGATACTCAGTACAGAGAGTTCCACAGATCATGTAGACATAACATACAGATGAACATTAATCCAAACTCCCACTGCTAATTTGATGTAATGTGGGAGATTAAATGTCGGCTCTAAGGTCTGTGTTTGATGTTATAGAACTGGGGATGTTTTCTACAATATTAAATAAGAATGACAATAGCTTTCAGGAAAGTTAACAGGTTTCATGTGCTTATAGGCCTACTCACTTTCAAATGCCTAATTGTGTTTAAATATTTTAGATAATAGTTTAGGTAATAGTTTATATTATGATGACACATCTCAGATTTTTCTATAATGATTATATAAACAATAAAGAGTGACTCCAAGTGACTAGTAAAATCATCAATAAAACGTTTAAGGCTAGCCAGGAAGCAATGCGGCCATGGTAAAGTTAGGAAGATAAATAAAATAAATTTGTTAAAGACGTAGGCTAATCATGCTGAGCAGTACAATGAAAAATGCTTATGCAGATGTTACCTTCATATAAAAGTAAGTAGGTGGACGAAGAAAAGAAAGATGTTTGAGGCTCAAATATTTTTTGCAAAAAGTGAGGTGTATTGATAGAATATTTTATACATAGACCATATAATACACAAAAACAAATAATGTTTTTTTCTTTCTGTCCTGTTGATATTTCACAAGACAAGATATAAATACATACTATACAAAGTACATTACATTAAAGGTAATTAACGTAACCGTACAACCGTTCATATGACCGTATTCATTTACCGTGACGCGCAGCAATCCGACGCATTTCGCCACGTTTGGCAGGGAAATAAATTAATGCATGCTTAACGGTCTATATGTATAGAAATACAAAGTGTCAGGAATATAAGACATAATATAATCTAAGTCAAAAAATATATATGTGTTCATAGGAAATGCATCAAAGCAACCTAAACAAAGTCATATATTAATATCGTATTATTTAATAATTATTATTTTATCGTTTTCATAAGGAGTCAATTTGTTGTGTTCACTAGCTATCAAAATTATCAATGTTTGTGATGTCTACAAGTTCCTTTAACTTATTCTGCGCAACTAAGAAATCCCTAAATTGTAGAGCCATTGTAAACACAGATCACTGACTTCTAAATGCCCCCCTAAGCCTGTCTACTTTAAAGTTACAGTCCAATGCAAAAATCAAATTGGCCATGGCTAGCTATAGATATTTGGAACTTTTTAATGGTGATCGACTTGTTTAAGTTGCAAGGGATTGGGCTTTCTCTCTCTGGAGATAACATAAAACAAAATGCTAATGATATTTACAGGAGATGGGAGCATTTTCATCTAAAACAATGTATTCCTAATAATGAGCAAATAGCTAAAACAGAAATAAACTATTTTAAGATAAACAGAACTATAATAAATAAAATATGTAGAATCAAAAAAGTGTTGAGATCCCTCTGGGCAAATAATTCAAGGGCCTCATCCCTAATCAAGACAAAAATAAGGGTGGAGATTAAAACAATTGGGACTTTTAAGGCCAATTCATTCAGACTTATACATTAAAATCAAAAAATCTTTTAATAAATACATTATTTCAAAACACTGATAACTACATAAAAGTACACCATTGTTTTAGGAGTTCAGGCTGTGCGCTTCTAGCTGACAGAATGGTATTGCCAGCTGTGGGTTTGCAGTACAAGTTGGAAGACACTGTCAGATCAGAATTACCATGAATTTCTATATCTAGAAATGGAATTGACATGGACCTACATTGCATAGTGATTTTAAATTATATTTTAAATTATAAGAAGTTTTTTAAATTTTCTCAAAAAACTTAAGTAGTAGGGGTTCTGAACCCTGCCAGATGATGAAGACAGGGTCGATTTAACTTTGCCCCACAATATATTGTGGCGGAAGTACATTGACAAGGCCTCATCTGAAAAGAGTTCTCTCTCCCAACCCCCAAGATACAGGTTGGCATAGGTTGGGGCGCAACAAGTCCCCATTGCCACTCCCTGTATCTGGAGGTAGATTTTGTTGGCAAATGTGAAGATGTTCCTGGTAATTATATACTCTAGAAGTTGTATTATAAATGTATTTTGTTCAAAAATTGATTGATTAGTTTGACTCAAGAAATCCTTCACAATTTGCAATTCTTTGTTCTGAGGTATGCTGGAATATAAAGCCTCAATGTCAATCGCCACTTTTAGCAAATTCTTAGGTACTCATAATCCTTCTAATGTCTTTAAGAGATCAGGGGTGTCTTTTAAATAGGACAGTAATTCATAGACCAAAGGTCTTAAGTAGGTATCCACTAATTGACTGGCTTCCGAAGAGATGATCCCCATTCCAGATACAATGGGGCGTCCTGATGGGTCAAATAA
The DNA here is from genome assembly GCF_032062135.1 of Pyxicephalus adspersus. Taxonomy (NCBI): domain Eukaryota; kingdom Metazoa; phylum Chordata; class Amphibia; order Anura; family Pyxicephalidae; genus Pyxicephalus; species Pyxicephalus adspersus. The sequence continues at coordinate 27,422,573 of NC_092863.1, forward strand.
CCTCTTATGCACTTTTTCTTAATTTATTTATTTATTTTTGTCTTAGTATGATGTTATGGGGATTTATGCATTGACATAACTTTTGTAGAATATTTGCACTTTCTTCGAGTGACGGGCGCCTCTCACTGCTCAACGCTCTAAGGGCAGTGTGACCTCCTCTGCGGTCGCGTTTGCCTGACATGGGGATTAACTTCTGGTTTAGCTGGGCGTACTCCACATTGAGCGCTGTCATATGCAGACAGTCAGTGAGGCACGGAGACACTTCTCTCACGGCGTAAACCCAGGATTAGTGAAAATTTTCCCCCTTTTCTCTTTACTCCTTGGCAGTCAGTATTAAGAGGTAGAATTTAAAAGGACCTTTTTCGGCCTAATTAACCTTTTATAAGCAATTTTCAAAATGTTAATGGTTGATATTTTTTAATGTTAGGACACAAGTGCACTATTCTGGGTATTAAGATTCTGTAAACTTTGGTAAACCATGTTATTTTTTATTAAAAACACAGAGAATTATTTGTCTTGTGATTTTTTTGTTTAAGGAATACCTACATAAGTCCACTATCAAGAAATTTCTCTTGAATATCATCATATCTGGGTAAGAAGTGAATTAATGTAGGAAGCATACATACTAGAAAGCACACAATTTGAGTGGTAAGTTTGTTTTCACTTTCAAATTCACACCTTATTTCATTATGAGATTAATCAAAAACACTAATTAAATACAATTCTATTTCTATACATAGGATGAATTTATAGTCTATGAACTATCACAGTAATGCAATTATTTTAAATCACCTTTTTTTATAAGGATAATTTATTATTATTATTTTTATTTACTAACTAATATTATTGATTATTTCTGATTTAATTATTGTCAGGTAATTAATTGATAACAGAAATTAATTTAAACCATACATCCCAATAAGTTTTTTAAAGTAATTTATTATTTTTTCCTATTCCCCCACTCCTTTTCTTTTCCCTCTTCCCCTCTTACTTTTTTTAACCTAATTATGAATGTATATACAGAATTCTTTTGGAACTGGTTCCCTGTTTCTGCTGCCTCCCTCTGTTTGCTATTTCACCATACTTTATAAAAGAGATATACGGGCAACCATGAGCATCCTCTAATCATGTGAGTTATACCTTTTAATTATGCATCTTTTAGGAAAAAGTGGTTTTGCACAATAAAATATTTAAATATTGATTGTATAATTATCTGTTAAAACCACAGATCTAGTTGTTTGTCCTGAGGAAGCGGACTTGGACTCTGCAAAACATTTGAAATATCAAATTTGGAGTCCTTATAGGAGATATCTATTAATGTGGTGTACTTTCAGGTAGTTATCAGTGTTATGAAATATTATATTTATTAAAAGATTTTATTGTTTTTAATTTAAAAGTCAGAATGAATTGACCCTAAACGTTCAAATTGTTTGAATCTCCACCCTTTTTTTAACTTAAAATATGTACTCACTTTAGGTATTCGTTCTCATTCTGTGTTTTTTTAATGAGAACAGCTCTTTTATTAGCAGAAGATGTTGAGAAAGAAAAAGAAAAATGTACAGTTGTCAAAGTTCTCCTCAGTTTACTGAATATATATTTCAGTGTATGTTCTGCTGTAAAACAACCTGTGGTATTTATTGGATAGCAGATACCAGTGATAACACAGAGGCAATGTAAATCATTATAGACTTCTTCTGCCATTTCCCCCATTGGAACTGGCCATAAATCATTTCTTGAGTGGACGTTTGCAAGAGGTAAAAAACAGGATGAGAATCAGAGTCAGCTGCTAGCCATCCTCTGCCAATTAGCTGAGTGTGAAGTCTTTAGATACATCTGACATTACTGAGAAACACTAGTTAAATTTAAGTTTGTGTTCTTAGGTCATTATTTATATATACTGGGGATATTGTGCACTGATGTCATGGCATATAAATAAAGAAATGTCATTGCTTGTCATTTTTAGATAGATCAGCTTTAATCCTTGCAAATACCATTTGAGGCATTGGAAATAGTCTTGGTAATGTCCTGTGAGATTCGATATTTTTAAAAGACAGGTCACAGTGACAAACTGTAAGGACAATATTTTCTTAATGATTATATACTGACAATTTTAACACAGGTATAATACTTTTATATATACAGTTATATATACTGTATTGGAAACCATGGTTTTACACATGCATACTTAAAGCAGAACTAAACCTAATTTTTAATACACTTGTGAGCAGTTCATTTTTTGTAGAAGGGATAGGTTTATCTTCTGCATTATGGCAAAATTAGCTGTCTATTTCCAATTTTCTTTATAACTGCATTGCAAATGCAGGAGCCAAGACCCATTTTTCTGTCTTAGTACATTGCCAGCCTGTTAATTTTGTATGGATTGCCAGTGCCCCAAGGTGGGCAGAAAAATGCACATGAGATATTATTTCAGACGCAATACACTGTAGCATTCAATACAGTGTGGTATTGTGTGTTGATTTGCATAATTGTGTTTGATTTGATTTTGTGCTATTAAAATGGAAAAAGTAGATTTGGCCCTAAGGCGGAACCTATATGGGGGATTATTACAGGGGTTGCTATTGTTGGTTTTGTGTTTTACAAATACTAGTTTCCTGTTTGTGTCTGACATCATTACTGAATGAGTCACTAATAAAGATGAGCGATTTTCTCAAAAATTCTATTCGGTCGGTTCGCAGAATTTTTCATAAAGATTTGCTTCTGTCTAAATTTATTTGAAGCGAATTGCATTAAAAATGTCTATTTCCAGCCTGCAGAGAGCCTTGATAGCGGTATAGAACACTGTGCCTTGCAGTGACATGCATAGGGAGTCTGCTGTGGTAGTGAAATAATACTGTGAGTCAGTATGACATGCAGATGACAGGCATGGCTATTAGAATCACTGCACACACCACTTATTTGGGCAGTCACGGGGCCAAAACTGACCAAATAACGCAAGTATGAACTCAGCCTTACAGGTCCATGTTAGCGTCAAGAAGAAGTGCACTCCTTTTACACCCTCGTCAGCTGATTCCACATAGATGTCTACAGAACCTGTTCTATTAACTGCTTATACAAGTAGGAGAGGGTGTCAGCAGTAAGTTTGTGTTGACGTCACTGATTATTTTTCCCTTTCTCTGATCCGTAAGAACAATAACCCACAAGAAATCCTGTCTGTGGAGCATATGCCTTCACTTGGTCCGCATTTGCTCAATTATCCATCAGTATTGCTAATGCCAAAAAAACAGGAGTGGATCCAAAACAGAGATGACATGTGAATGGAATATTTGCATGTCTTCTATATTTTGTACCCACTCCTGCTTTTGGCTACCAAATCATAAGCCAATTCTGATGGGACCATACAGGCCTTACAGCTGCTACACAGTCAGGATCCGCTGTGTGTCTCTTTTTTCCTTCTGACAGATCAGAAGAAGAGTAAAATAAATAGTCCTAAAATAAATAGTCCTGTCATTCAGGCCAAAAAGGCAAAATAGTGGCCCAGTCATGGAGTGGGGTGGGTGGGAGAACAGCTTGAGAAGTCACAGAGTGGCACAATGACATAGTGCTGAGGTGGATGCAGCATGAGGAGACCACAGAGTGGCCCAATGACAGAGTCAGGCGGTGGCGGCAGCAGGAGGCCACAGATTGAAACAATGAGTGGCACAAACTTTCTAAAATGCGGCATTGACAGCCTTGTTAACTGGCATCTACAGCTGGGCACTGGGCAGGAGGCAGCATCAGTGAAAGCAGGAGGAGGAGGCGGTGGGCTCTTAGACGGAGTGTGGATGGCATTAGTATCTGGCATCTACAGTCAGGTACTGGGCAGGTGGCAGCATCAGTTAGAGCAAGAGGAGGAGGCGGTGAGCTCTAAGACGGAGTGTGGATGACATTAGTATCTGGCATCTACAGTCGGGTACTGGGCAGGTGGCAACATCAGTTAAAGCAAGAGGAGGGGGCAGTGGGCTCTGAGACGGAGTGTGGATGACATTAGTATTTGGCATCTACAGTCGGGTACTGGGCAGGTGGCCGCATCAGTTACAGCAAGAGGAGGAGGCGTTGGGCTCTGAGATGGAGTGTGGATGGCATTGGTATTTGGCATCTACAGTCGGGTACTGGGCAGGTGACAGCATCATCTATAGCAGGAGGAGGAGGCGGTGGGCTCTGAGACGAAGTGTGGATGGCATTAGTATCTGGCATCTACAGTTGGGTACTGGACAGGTGGCAGCATCAGTTACAGCAAGAGGAGGAGGCGGTGGGCTCTGAGACAGAGTCTGGATGGCATTAGTATCTGGCATCTACAGTCGGGTACTGGGCAGGTGGCTGCATCAGTAACAGCAAGAGGAGGAGGCGGTGGGCTCTGGGACAGAGTTTGGATGGCATTAGTATCTGGCATCTACAGTAGGGTACTGGGCAGGTGGCAGCATCAGCTACAGCAAGAGGAGGAGGCGGTGGGCTCTGAGACGGAGCAAAGACGGCATTAGTGGTTTAGGCCATTACCTATATGGACAGTGTACAAGCTGTAGCTAGTGGAGACATTGCTTTGTAGGGCACTGCATTTTCCTATCTGCTAGCTGTAACTTTCCAAAATGCGGCATGGACAGCCTTGTTAACTGGCATCTACAGCTGGGTACTGGGTACTGGGCAGGCGGCAGCACCAGTGAAAGCAGGAGGAGGAGGCGGTGGGCCCTTAGAAGTGTTGATGGCATTGTTAACTGGCATCTAGAGCTGGGTACTGGGAGGGGGAGGCGGTGGGCCCTGAGACAGAGTAAGGATGGCATTAGTGGTTGAGGCCATCACCTATATGGACAGTGTTGAAGCTGTGGCTAGTGGAGACATTGCTGTGTAGGGGACTGCCTTCTGCTATCTGCTAGCTGTAACTTTCTAAAATGCGGCGTGGACAGCCTTGTTAACTTGAATCTACAGCTGGGTACTGGGTACTGGGCAGGGGGCAGCAGTAACAGCAGGAGGAAGAGGTGGTGGGATCTGGAACAAAGTGTGGACGGCATTAGTAACTGGCATCTAGAGTAGGGTACTGGGCAGGTGGCAGCATCAGTAACAGCAAAAGAAGGAGGTGGTGGGCTCTGAGACGAAGATTGGATGGCATTAGTAACTGGCATCTAGAGTTGGGTACTGGGCAGGCGGCAGCATCAGTGAAAGCAGGAGGAGGAGGGGATGGACCCTGAGAAGTGTGGATGGCATTGTTAACTGGCATCTAGAGCAGGGTACTGGGAAGAAGAGGCGGTGAGCTCTAAGACGGAGTGTGGATAGCATTAGTATCTGGCATCTACAGTCGGGTACTTCGCAGGTGGCAGTATCAGCTAAAGCAAGAGGAGGAGGTGGTGGGCTCTGAGACGGAGTGTGGATGGCATTAGTATCTGACATCTACAGTCGGGTACTGGGCAGGTGGCAGCATCATTTACAGCAGAAGGAGGAGGCGGTGGGCTCTGAGACGGAGTGTGAATGGCATTAGAATCTGGCATCTACAGTCGGGTACTGGGCAGGTGGCAGCATCATTTACAGCAGGAGGAGGAGGCGGTGGGCTCTGAGACGCAGTGTGGATGGCATTAGAATCTGGCATCTTTAGTCGAGTACTGGACAGGTGGCAGCATCAGTTACAGCAAGAGGAGGTGGCGGTGGGCTCTGAGACAAAGTGTGGACGGCATTAGTATCTTGCATCTGGAGTTGGGTACTGGGAAGGCGGCAGCAGTAACAGGCAGTAGGAGGCGGTGGGCCCTGTGACGGAGCTTGGACCGCATTGGAGGTTGAGGCCATCTCCTCTATGGACAGTGTAGAAGCTGTAGCTAATTGAGACATGAATGGATTAACGAAAATCACACTTTCTATGCCTACTATCTAGTGAAACCACATAAAAGGGAACGGACTTGGTGAAATACGTGGGGAAATGCATACATTTTTTATGATTTGTTGGATATCTAGCAAGTGCTATCACAGTTAAATATCTGTATTTGTTTCACATAAATTCATACATTTTTATGGGTTTTAGGATACATGCTAAGTGCTATCAGAATAAAATATCTGTATTTTTTGGAGAGAAATATATAACTTTTTATGGCCTTTTGGATAAATACCCACTAACAAGTGCTATCAGAATTAAATATTTGTATTGTGTGTAGAGTAATACATCAATTTGTATGGCTTTAGGGATATATAGCAAAGTGAGGTCAGAACTAAAGATCTGCATTTTCTGTAGAGAAATATAGAATTTTTTATGGTCTTTTGGATCGATACCAAGTGCTATCAGAATTAAATATCTAGATTTTTGGTAGAGAAATATGAACATTTTTATGCCTTTGGAGAGATATAGCAAAGTGGGATCGGAATAAAATATTTTTTATGGGTTTTAGGATAGATACCAAGTGCTATCATAATAAAATATCTATTTTTTTACAGAAGTACAGACATTTTTAGTTTTTTTGTGATAGATTGCAAGATGTATCCTAAATTATACCTCTTGTAATATATCACAAAAGCCAGATATCAAAAAATCAAAATAAACAGAAACATTTTTGTATTTCTGTAAAAAAAATACAGATATTTCATTCTGATACCACTTGCTATCTATCAAAAGAAATAGAAAAATTTCTGTAAAAAAAATACAGATATTTCATTCTGATACCACTTGCTATCTATCAAAATAAACAGAAACATTTCTGTATTTCTGTAAAAAA
>NC_092863.1:27429741-27484747 GCF_032062135.1 Pyxicephalus adspersus
TATGTATTTCTCTACTAAAATTACAAATATTTAATTATGAATCACACAGCTCCATTACAAGTGATATAGGCCTCAAAGTAGATAGAGGCAGAGGGCCCTGAGGGAGGTACTCGTTAAAAAAAAAATAGCCAGTTACACAGCTCCATTGCAAGTTATAGACCTCAGAGACAGAGTGGAGGTAGAGGGCCACTAGGGGGAGGAGTAGAAGGAGATGCCGAAAGGGTGTGAACGTGCTCTTCCCATCAAGATGTCCGTGCAGCATTTGACGACTAATCAGTACACTCTGCAGAGGGGGTGTTGAAGTCATCCAAGCCTTATTCATTTTAATAAAAGTGATTCGGTCGACATTTTCTGCGGAGAGCCGAATCCGTTTGTCACTCAGTACAGTCCCAGCTGCACTGAACGCTCTTTCAGATAACACACTTGCTGCTGGGCAGGCAAGGATCTGAATGGCATGTTCTGCCAGCTCCGGCCACTGCTCAAGCGTGGATACCCAGTAGCCCAGTGGGTCCTGGCTTTGCAGGTTGCAGATGTCCCATGCAGAGCTCAGGTATTCCTGCACCATGACTGAGTACTGCTGCTGTCTGTACTGAGTGTCATTGGCAATTGCTGCACGACTGGCAGCTTGCTTCCGCTAAAAAAAAGCCTGCATAGTTTGGCTTAGATTACCTCTACTGCTGCTGCCACCAATGCTGCTTAAAGCAGTTGTTTGGCTTCCATGGCTGGTGGAACTGCCATAGGGATCCCTGCTGCTGCTGCTGTAGGCAGTCAGAAAGGCTGAGTACAAGACCCTTACAAGCACTTCTTGGTAGTGCTGCATTTTAGGTCCCCTGCATTGGAGCAAGATCAGTTGTGGTATCTTAGGCTTGTAACGTGGATCCAGTAATGTAGCAATCCAATAGTCGTCAGTCTTTGTTTTTATGTGTTGTATGCGTGGATCTTTGGCTATGCACTCCTGCATGAAGGCTGTCATGTGGCTCAAACTACCCACAGCTGAGGTAACTCTGGCCCCACACTCCTGTGGGTCGAATAGCAGCACAGGTTCGTCGTCCTCCTCCTCTGCCCGTCTTGCCATCCACGGAACATGCCGCCTTGTGTTTGGGTGGATGGATGCCATGTCCCCTCAATATCCTCCTCTGGCCCTTCCTCCCCTTCTCCCATGCCTGCACTGTCCTCCTCATCTTCTTCCACCTCCTCCTCTTCCTGGATTTGTAGTGCACTATGCCTAGTAGGCAAGCATGTCCGAGATGATGTTTGAAACGTCATCTCTTGATGCAGCGTCCCCTCTGTGTCATGCCTGAGATCCACTATCATCTGTTCCAGCAGGCATATGATGGGGATGGTGTCACTGACACAGGCCTGATCTCTGCTGATCATCCTGGTCGCCTCTTCAAAAGGTGACAATACAGTGCACAAGTCCTCAATTTGCAGCCACTCGGCAGGGCTGAAGAAAGGTAGTGGAGGTATACGTCTGAAACGAAGAGACTCTGCCACGTAATCCACCACCGCTTTCTGTTGTTCAGCTAGCCACTGCAGCATGTAAAAGGTGGAATTCCAACGTTTGGCCACGTCGCAAATTAACCGGTGCACTGGCAGGTTGAGATTTCGCTGTAAATCCACCAATCTGGCACTGGCTGTGTATGACCAGCGGAAATGCGCTGACAACTTTCTGGCCTTCAGCAACAGCGACTGGAGGCCTAGGTAATTCCTAAGGAAGATTGGCCCCATTGTCACACACAACCTTGCCTGGCTGAAGTCAAGGCACCTAGAATGGCTGCGCCCATGTGGCTGAGGAAACCCAGGCTTTACAACCTCAGGACTGCGTGGCAACGTCTGAATTGTGCACCAAAATAGCAAACTACAGGTTGTTGCTGTGTTGCTGGGTCTCCACGGCAAAGTGTCCCTGGAGGAAGAGGTTGTGGCACAAGAATCAAAAGAGGAGGTGGAAGTGGAGGTTGAGGAGGAAATTGCATTGCGATGTGCTCTGGGTGGAGCTAGGTATCCAGGCCTTGCTGCAGCTGCATCTTCCCCTGCTGCCACCAAAGTTACCCAGTGAGCTGTATAGGAAATATATCTTCCCACTCCATGCTTGCTCGACCAACTGTCGGTTGTCAGGTGCACCTTGCCAGAAACGAGTGCTGCAGGGCCATGGACACCTTGCTCTGCATGTGTTCATGCAAAGCAGGAACACATTTTTTTGCAAAATACTGTCGCTTAGGCATAACGTACTGTGGGTTCTCGCAGAGGAATGTGTAATGGAACGCATTGGAGTCCACCAGCCGATAAGGGAGGAGCTCTAACGCAATCAGCTGTGCAATTGCCGCATAATCAGCTTTGTTTTGGCGTCATTTGGGCCATATTTCCTCTTGCGCTCCAGCATCTGGGGGATGGAAGGTTGGATGCTGCTAATGCTAACCACAGAAACATTGGACGATGGGGTAGAAGTTGTGGGGGATGGCAATGATGCCTGGTCCTGACTGCTAGCAATGCGATAAACAGCAGCCGATCTGCATTGGAGCTCCTGCTCACTGCTGGTGGAGCCTGAAAAAGGTAATGCTTGGCTACATGCCCAGCTCACTCACTCACATTGCTGGCAGCAGCATGGGTAACTTTGGTGGCAGAAGGAGGAAAGGCAGTGGAGGAAGATCGAGCAGTTTGAACTTGCTTCTTGGGCAGAGGTGGTTGCACAGAGCTCTGTGCTTTGACCAGGTGTTCCCGCCAGGTTACTGGGTGGTGGCTTTTTAAATAAGTGCTCATGCAACTTGTTCCAAGTTTTTTTGGGTTTTTTCCTTGTTTTAAGTGTTGAGCAACACAGTTGTCTTCACTATGGACATTAAAAAATGCCCACACTGGCGAACATTTACCTGGGCCGAAAGGTGCTCTGGAGCTAGTGCTCGTGGTGGCGGTCCGCGGTTGTTGAGGCATAGCTGTGGTGACGATTTACGTCTATGATTTGCCTGACTGGTACTTGAAGAATGCAGAGTATGGGCAGCTTTTACCCTCTTCCTCCCTCTCCCCCTTTGAGGGCGCTCTGCAACCTCCTCCTCCGCTTCTTCCTCCTCCTCCTCCTCGTCCTCTTCTTTCTGCCTATGATGATCTCCTTGTTCGCCCCATGTCAGATCAAGGACATCATCATCATCATCATCAGAAGAGACAGTTTCCCTATATGTGCCGAAAGGAAGCAACGGCCTTTTGGAGCCAGTTTGAGTTGGCTCGTCTGGCTCAGAGTGTTCTGGTGAAAAGTAACTGGGGGGAAAGCCTGTGAACTGGCTCTCTTCATCAGATGACTGAAACAACTGAGCATCTTCAATGCTTGTAGCTCTGCCTCTTCAACCCCTCGGTGGGACTCCTCTACATACTGCCGTACACATGACCTTCCAGCCGCTGATGAAGAACTAGGAGGAACAGGTGTATCATGGACTGTTTGGGACACCTGTAAGGCCTGTGTCTGGGACTGGGATGAAGAGGGGATACAATCATTTGACCCAGGCTGGGTCATGTACTCCACCATGTACTCCGTCTTGTTCATGGTGTGACAATATTGGACGCCCACCTCCAACAGCAGCGCTCCTTGTTCTTGGGTCTGCAGCTAAATACAAACTCATACTGCTTTGCTTGCCACCCCTGCCAAAGCTGCTTTCCTCTTTGGCCAGACATTGTAGAAATGTTTTTCATTATGTGGCTTGACACCCTGCAAAATGCTTTGTAGCTAATATGTTATATGTATATGTCAATTTGTACAGTAAGTGGATTTTTTTTATGGGGGGGGAGGGGGGGTTGACACAAAGAATGCAAGTGCGCTGTGTGTGTGTTGTATGCAGCACTTTGCTTCAGTGGTGACGCTTGTAATATGCAGCACAGTATACAAACTGTATACTGCAGTATACACTGCGTCTCTGTCTCTCAGTACAAGTGTGATATTGTGCAGGCAGTCAGCGAGGGGACCCTGCCTCTGGCTGCGTGTATGTAACACACTGACTGACTATCTACCTATCTATCTATGTATCTATTATTATTATACAGTATTTATATAGCCCCATCATATTACACAGCGCTGTACAAAGTCCATAGTCGTGTCACTAACTGTCCCTCAAAGGAGCTCACAATCTAATTTTCCTACTATAGTCATATGTGATTAATGTAGTTTAAGGTCAATTGTTAGGGAGAAGCCAATTAACCTAACTGCATGCTTTTGGGATGTGGGAGGAAACCCACGCAGACACCGGGAGAACCTGCAAACTCCATGCAGATAATGTCCTAGCTGGGAATCGAACCTGGGACCTAGTGCTGCAAAGGCCGGAGTGCTAACCCCTAAACCAGACAGGTGAAACACTCTACCTGTCTGAGTACAGTAGATTTCAGTACTGCACCAATACAGTACAATCCAACAATCTATCTGACTAATAGTGTGAGTGTGACACAGTCTAACAAAATAAAGCACAAAGCAAGCCAAGCACCACACAAAGGTTGTGATGCTATCAGCAAATCTCTGTCAGGAGTGGTAAATGCAGGCACGCCCTGGCCTTATATAGGCCAATGGCTGCCAGTGTCATGCAGTGACAGACAGCCAATCGGCTGCCTGCCACAACAAACATGGAGGGGGGCATCCCTGCTGTTATTGGAGGGTCCTAGGCATCATGGGTGAGGTCCCTAGGCATTGTGGGAGGGTCGAATTCGGGGCTTCGAATACAGCAAAATTCGGGTCGGGTCCACCCGAATTCAATTCGAACAACAACACTACCCAGGACACTGGAAGAGAGGAATAGGAGCAGAGCAGGAAATGCAGAGAGCCAATGAAAGGGTGGTAATTGGTGGCGTATAGTGTGTGGTATGTCCTAGAAATTTTAACCCACAAGTACATAATAGAGGAAGATGACCAGGTAAATGAAAAGGCAGACTTGAGACGTGTTAGTACATCAGGCAGTGATGTTATAGGCCACTGATTTTGATATGTTTACGTGTAAACCTGAAACCACAGGGTATGGAGCAAGTTGGTGAGGGATATCAATGAGTCAACGTAAGCAGCATGTCTACGTACAAATGCTGCTTATATTCTGTTCCCCCACCTGCACCCCACAATAGATATATTTTAAAATACATTTAATGAATGCATAACTGCATTTTCCTATTTGGAGTTTAGAATTATTTTTTGTGATTCTTTAAAATAAGCACTAAAATAAATGTACCCTTTAAGAGATACTTTAAGAGAACATATTTGAAAACAAATCAATCAGTCCCCGACTGGAACAAAACAGAAAAAATTATTATCCGTGTTTATTCAGATAGAACTAGAACTGGCTAAACTATTGATCAGCAATAAGTTTGTATTAATACAAAGGTTATTTGATAACACAGCTCAACAAAAAAAAATTTTTTTTCACTTGCCAAGATTTTTTTAATATGTTTAGTGTATCTCAGGTCTCCTGAATCCATAAATGGCATCAGTTTCATTGAATTGGCTCTAGTTCTTGTTATAGAGGAATTGGAATTGACGATTTTACCAACAACAAATGTTAACATAACATAATAACATTTTTTCAAACTTGCCTACCCGTCTTCTTCTGTTTTTTGAAAACACCACTACTTCCCACCACTACATATCTCCCATCCTATTGTGTGTGAAATTCCCCCACCTACTAGATTGTAAGCTCTTCGGGGCAGGGTCCTCTGCTCCTATACCACTGACTGTATTAGTCTGTCATTTGCAATCCCTATTTAATGTACAGCGCTGCGTATTATGTTGGCGCTATATAAATCCTGTTTATTATTAATATTAATAATAATAATAATATTAATAATAATATTTTCAATCTTTATTTAAACTGATGTTTTGCATTTTATATATTAAATGTAGCATTATTTTCATGAAACTTTCTTTTTTTACAGAAATATGACTTCTTCAAGAAGAAGTTGTTTAAATGACCCTAATGTATTTTGCTATTATTGTAGTGAATATTCTCAGCAAAAACAGGGAAGAAACATTACAGAATTTGTGAAACAAGCATATCTTGCATATTATGTTATTAAACTGGGGGACAAAGTTAAGTATTAGGCTCCCCAAATGATATGCAAAACTTGTGTAGAGTGTCTACGTCGGTAGAAAATTTGAAAACTGAAAAGTTTGAAATTTGGTGTACCTATGGTATGACGAGAGTCCAAAAATCGTCATAATAATTGTTAATTTTGTGCTGAATATAGAATATATTGACATTAACCACCCTAGCCTAATTCTGTCAGTTTTTTGATGCAAAAAGTGATCCTAATTTTTTTGCATAGAAATATTTGTTTATTTTTTGTATATTATAATCATAAACTATAATATAATACATAATTATAAATAATATTTTAAAAAATAATGAAATATCACATCCTCTCGGGTGATGCGAGTGGGGATGTCCCGCCCCGCCTCACCCAGACGCTGGAGCTGCTGCTCTGCATCTCCAGGAAGATGCAAAGCACAATGCGGACCTTCTGCATCATATTTTCCAGGAGATGCTAGCAGCAATAGCAAATTCCGGGGGTGTTGCCAGCTGGCATCACCCCCAGAATTTACTATTGCTGCTCGCATCTACAGTGAGATGTGAAGCACAATGCAGAAGGCCACGCCCCCCGACGGACCCGGCGCCCCAGCATCACAGCGGGACCATCCGATCGCCGCTGAAGTGCGGGGCAAAGGTAAGGGGGGCTTCTAAAGTTACCCCGAGTGTGACTCAGGATTACCGCTTTTTGCATGTAAAAGCCACCCCGAGTCACACTCGGGATTACCGCTAGGGGGGTTAACATAAGAATGATATAGTCTGCAAACAGGCCTATCTATTGTACCGAATCATAAACAGAGATGCCTTGAATATGCGGGTCCGATCAGATACGTTCCGCCAAGGGTTCTACCAATAAAGTAAATATTATAGGTGACAGTGGACATCCTTGACGAGTTACGTTTGTGATCGGAAAGAAAGATGATAAAGCCCCTGTTGTGAAAACCCTGGCACCAGTATAGAGAGCCAGTATAGCTCTGCTTATCCACCTGACCATTCCAAATTTCTCCAGTACTACAAATAAATAGGCCCAATGTACTCTATCAAACTCCTTCTCTGCGTCCAACGAGAACAGCAGAGAAGGATGTTTCTGTATTTCTACATATTTATTGATATTAATTAGACGTCTAGTACCGTCCGGCGCCTGTCTGTTCTTCACAAAGCCCACCTGATCAGGATTAATCAGAGAAGACTCGAGTCTGAGAGCGAGTCTGAGCACAATTAGTTTGGCATAAATCTTGATGTCTGTGTTCAATAATGAGATAGCCCTTTATTGATTGGTTTGCGTAGGGTCCTTACCCTGTTTCGGCAGAGTGAAGATCAACGCCTGTAACATTTCACTGGGGAACGTACCAGTCGAAACAGCTGCATCGAACACAGTCACCAAGAACGGAGAAATACAATGCTTGAATACTTTATAGTATTCGTTGGAATATCCATCTATACCTGGCAATTTGTGGTTAGGAAGAGACTCAATAACATTAACAATTTCAGATACCGAAAAGGGAGCTGAAATAGATTCCAGTTGGTCACCCGATAACACAGGTAGCGAAACAGAATCTAAAAAAGTGGATATTAATTGAGGTGTAGGTTGTGGCGTATCACCATCCATATGTAAATTATATAATGTATGATAGTAGTTCTCCTCTCAATCCTGTGGTGTTGTGTATAGGAGATCTCTCTTTCTGTTGGGCAGCAGAAGACGGTGTCTGAGAAGACTCGGCACCATCTTGGATCTCACGTGAGGCTTGCGGCCTGAAGAAATAGGACAATTTCGGAGGGTCCGTCTTCCCTTTCTTCTTTTTAGTCATCCTTCAAGTGAGTAAGAAGGTTGAGGAGTCTAGGCAACACACTGTAGATACTAGTGGCTGTGGATCTCGACGCTTTGTCCCACACGGAGCTCACTAGTTAGGCGGCCATCTTGAAAGCCGGCCAGATATACATGCCCCCCTGTAAGTACTTTTTTATGTTGCATTATACTCATTACCAAACTTGCTTCATTTATAGTTAGATTTGTTGCACTTGTTGTTTTGATACTTTTTCTTTTGGTTGCAACACTGTAAACTAACATCTATCATGCTGGATAATTACTAAGTACCACTTTCTAATATGTCATCACACAATTGTATGACTGTAAAAAAATATGTGAACAAACATTTGTGACCTGATTAAAATGTCATTCTAGTTTGGCTTTAGAGAAATCAAATGTTTTAGTAAAGATTTATAGACAAACATGTTATAATACATGTATTAAAGAACATTTAATGATTTCACTTGTGTGTGTATGTCAATTTATATATGTATATAATTAAATGTATAGAAATACATATACATTTTCATTAGTACTATTTTAAATTGACTGGTTTGTGTGTGTGGGGGTGGGGGGGAGGTTTGGGTTAATTAAGTAAGTTTGCTTGGATGGTATGCATTGATTAGATTTTTTTGTAATCCTCATTATTGTTAGCTTCATCTGTTGCTTCAATGTTTTGTGCCTGGTTTGTAATGGCAGTTTTTATTGTTTAGCAATTCTTCAGCAATGTTTTGTCATTTTTTCCCACAAGTATTGAGTCCAAATGTTTGCATTGACCCCCCCTCGTGGCCTTTGTCCCATTGTCACATATTGGTATTTGAATGTATTATGTACATAGTCCTTTTCTGATTAAATTGTCATGGTTTTTATTTCTTTTTTTTTTTTTAATTGTCTGACATTTGCACTCATGTTGATCTGCTGCCACACAACACTTCTGTTCATTTGTAGTAGTGTTATAGCTTTGTTGTCATTGTGCTGTGTTGCCTGATCTTAGCACTATTGTATACAAACATACTTCCACTTGCTGTCCAAACAGGTTGTCCAGCTGAGTTGCATACTCATTCTAACACACCTGATGGTGATTGAAGGAGGTCCAGGTTGCAAAGCACAACCTCAAACCACATTGATTGCCAAGTTCACAAGCAGGGTCAGGCACTCTTGGAAATGAGCAGATGTTGTGTTGTTGCTTAACCCCCTAACCGCTAAGCCCGTAATTTCTCGCACTAAATATTATATATATATATATATATATATATATATATATATATTTATTTATATATATATATATATATATATATATATATATAGACTTACTCATCTCAGCTTGGTAGTGGACACACATAATTCCTCCTTTAACCAGAAGCAATATCATCCATGAATGTTGTTTGTAGCCAAGCCCATGACATCAAAAATAAAAGGAACAAGGGGGGCATGACCGGCTGATGGAGGACTAGGACGCGAGCCAGGTAAGCTCCGTGTTCTGCAAGGGGGGAAAACACCACATCTCAGCACTCCTGTGCCTAAAACAACACCCCATGGGTCCCAAAGTGAAAACATATACTTGGATACAGAGGACCAGGCCCCATCTTCAGCGCAGGTACCAAGCTCTCCTGTGTCATCTATTTACAGCATACTTTCCAGCATGGAAGACTCCTCCAAGCCTGACCATGGTCAGGGGATGGGGGAGGATGATTGGGACTGGAAGGCCCACTTTAGGGCACTTCCAACGAGGTCCGATTTGAATGATGGTATAGGGCGCCTGGAAGCCAGTTGCAAGGCAGAATTCTATCATATACAGCAATCTCTGCAGCAGGTAACCAGCACTACCACCACGCTCCAAAATACCTGCAAAGAACTTTCTTCTCAAATAGCTTCTCATAACACTATTTTGGAACCCCAAGCTGCACAAATCAATATGCTCCATCTACTGCAGGATGACGCCGAATGTCCCTTATCGCTGGGGATACCCATTCCATCCCGTCATCAGAGCCGGCGGCAAAAATTATTTTTTCAGAGCTCCATCGGACCTACCACAACTTCTGAGGGATCTTCAACTTCCTGACATACGGCTTCCAGACTGGCCTGCTATCCCATCAATTCTCCTCCTTGGGGATCCAAAACCACTAGCTCAGACTCAATTCCCATCGGAAGGATCACCTGGCCGATCACCTAGTTCTAGACAAGGTTTAGAGTCAACTTTACCAGCAACCCCTCCCCGCCTCTAAACAGATTTCCATATTTCAGATGACACCCAGACGCTGGCCCCGCAGTCCACCCTACTCAGCCTAACTAAATCAAGTTGCTGTGCGAGAGACTGCAAGGGACATGCTCCATTTTATTTACTACCCTCACCTAGGAGCGAGATGTGAGTGATCTATACCCCACTAGTAATCCAGTGGCCTGTCTCACTGATGGAATAGTGTGAACCATAAGCACCATGAAGGATTCTTACATGTTTCCAGATTTACAGTCTTTTCAAAGATTTTAACTGGATTTCAAAGCTGGACGGCTACCACTATCTATTTATGATGTCTTCACATTGGTCCACCTGGAGAGTTTCCATTCTTAGCAGACCTTTACTTCCCTGGTCCCATAAGGACTGGTTTGTAGCAGGGTTACTGGGGCAGGACATGATATATTGGAACGGGCAGATTTCCTTGATAGCCCCTACTGTGGTTCTACCAGCGAGAGGCCACATCCCCCCATTTCTCTTAGGACTTCTTGAACTATGGGATGATATTTTAATCCCCTTCACTCATTACCCAGGGGTATTTACTTACACACATATAGTCATGCCACTTCTTGGCTTTGTATAGAGTTGATTTTAGAGGGTATAGTCCCACGGGGGTAAGGGGCTAGCCTTGTTCTTTGAACGTTTCTCTACATACTGGCATACTCCAATAGGGATTGTTGAATTTATTTGTTTGGGTCGGGCAGCTACAAGAGAGCCTGTGGGAGGTGTCTCTGGAAATGTTGTATATTTGCTTAAGTTTGTTGTTTTTGCAATTTATGTTTTGGTATGTTATGTTATGTTGTTCACTACCTCACGTAAGTCCCGGAAGCTTAGGTGTATCATTGGTTTTTCCCCCAAGCAGGTACACCCATAATGGTTTTAACATACTCCGCCTCTTCCTGCCACACTACCCCACATAGGTATACCGCCGGTAAAGACGGCAAATAAGATTAAACCTTATACTTCATAGTCCCCCATAGATGACTGGGAATTAGCCCCCCCCCCCCAGCTGACTATCACACCAAAGCCACCTCCATTACCCACCCCAATAACCAATACGATCAACAGAATCCAGATGTTAGAACGACAGCATAAACACAATATGACCTCAGATGTGTTTGCTGAACTGACAATCGTCAGGAGACGCCTCCTTTTTTTTATGATATAGCCCACCAAAAGTATAGAGACAAATATCATAAATTATACTACCAATACGGGTAAAAGTGTGGCCGTCTGTTAGCAAGTGGGCTCCACCCAAGACCTGCAACTGCCTATATCCCATCTATTCGAAATACAAAGGGAGACAACACTGCTATACCCTGAGAAATACTGAAAGTGTTTCAACAATACTACTCCGACCTGTATAATATCCGACCCGCATCAAATTCTACCTTATCCCTTGGAGATTATATAGCTTCTACAGCACTGCCAGAACTGGATCCAGCAGTGTCTACTAGTCTAGAATCCTTTTTTATGGAGGAGGAAGTGTCTTCGGCCATTACACATACTCCTGCAGGCAAAAGCCCAAGCCCCGATGGGTTCACCCAAGTTACATGCAGAAGCCCTTGTACAATTTATGACACAGGTGTTTTCCTCCATAACTGATGACACTTTCTTCCCTGCTCAAAGCCTTGAAGCACATATAACACCCCCCCCCCCCCCCATCCCGGTAAAGACCACTCAATATGTTCGAAATATAGGCCAATTTCCCTAATTATTGTGGACGCAAAACTTTTTTCCAAACTAATAGCCAACCGTCTATCCCTGCACCTGCCGTCTCTGATACATACCGACCAGGTTGGATTTTCCAGGGGAAGAGAGACGAGAGATAATACTGTCAAAACTCTGCTGATTACCCATGCTGGAAAAACGTTGTGGACTCCCATGTGCTTGCTATCTGTGGATGCCGAAAAGGCTTTCGATGAATAGGCCTTTATGTATCAGGCGTTAAACCAAATATGATTGGGCCCACTCATGATAGCCAGGATCGCTGCATTATACTCAGCACCCAGGGCTCGTGTGAGGGTTAATGGATTACCATAGTAATGGAACATCTGGCAGTGACCCTGTGGAAGATCCCAGATTTAAAAGGGATCCAAATTGGAAAACGCCAGTACAAGCTGTCTCTATTTGCGGATGATCTGCTTTTGTACAATTCGTCAGCTATCTATTCCATCAATTTTGCGGGAGTTTAAACAATTTGGGGAAGTGAGCATTTGAAGTAAATTTCAACAAATCTGAAATATTGAATGTCTCACTCCAGCCAGATCAGATGAAATTTATTAAAGAGCACACGTCCTTTAGACATTGCAACAAAGCGATTAAATATCTAGGGATTTTAAATTCAGCAGACCCTGCCAAATTGTTCCAATATTATTACGAACCACTACCGAGTAAGTTAAGGGAAGACCTGGGAAGATATGATTTATTACCTCTTTCTTGGTTAGCTAGAATAAACACTCTCAAAATGGACATTCTACCCAGACTGCTGTATTATTTCCAGACGGTCCCGATATACTTACCGCCATTGTTTCTCCGTAAAATACAACATTTATACAGAGATTTCCTATGGAAAATAAAACGTCCCAGAATAGCTTTACGCTATCTCACCAGACCTAAAGCTACGGGGGGTGCTGGAGTCCCAGATATCAGATCTTATTACAGAGCGGCAGTATTAACCCACATAATTGACTGGTTCCACAACAGAGACTGGAAATGCTGGGTCCTATTGGAAAATTCCCTATCTCCCATTGATCTCCCACCTTCATTCCCTACCATGGGTAGACAGATCTATCCTTTGCATACAGCAGCCACCACCGAATGTAACCTTTTGAAAGTCTGGGATAATCTTACCAGGGTAGGTCATGTGTCAACTAAAATGGGACCCATGACTCCCATATTTGATAACCCAGCATTCCCCCCTGCGATGAGCGTTAGTAACTTTATATCTTGGATGGCCCAGGACAATAGACACGCACATAGTATACTACAGAATGGGAGGTTGTCTCCCTTTTCATTCCTAGACGCCGAGATGCAGAGGAAGCCAAACACATGGCTATCTTATAAACAGTTGTCATCTTTTGTATCGACACATCTCCACACACACACACCATGCACAGGAGCCATACAGCGTTCGAAGCATTGCTGAGTTCCACAAGTAGGCCAATACATGTTATCTTCTAATAATGTTCCTACTTACACGAAATACTGGGAAGCTGAAATAGGAACACCTATTTCCCTAATAGAGTGGGATAAAGCATTTATACTGACTCATCAAATGGCACTCCCTTGCAAGGCCCAGGAGACTAATTATAAAATTTATGTCCAGCAGATATTCACCGTATGTCTTCCTCTTCCCCCGACAGCTGTTGGTGCTGCCACACTCAACGGGGTACTATGCTACACATCTGGTGGGAGTGCCCGGAAATTCATAGCTTCTGGGATCAGATCATAGATATTTATAATAGAGTGGCTGGCTCAGATTTAAGGAACACACCTAAAATATCTCTGCTATCCATGATTCCTGGGTCTATAAAGGCTACTAAAAGAGATGTTCTTTGGCATTATCTCACAGCACCTAGGACCATTATCCCTAGAATGTGGAAACAAACCACAGTACCATCCATGAGAGATTAGCTTTTAGAATTAGAAAAGATACAATACATGGAATTACTTGTCACAGAGGACATGATGGAAAAGTACAAGTTGACATGGTCTGCTTGGGACTGGTTTAAAGAATCACCCCAATTCAAGACGTTATGGCCATGAGATTAACAGAATGGTTTGGCGTCGAAGAGAATGGTCCTATAGTACTGTTCACCCTCAGATCTAGCGGGTACATGAGTAATTGGCCAGTCAGTAATTCCCTTATAACTAATCCTACACCCCCCCTCCTCCAAGGTCTCCCTATCTGTCCTCAAAATGTGGTCCAAATGCGCTACCCCCTTCACCCCCTATATAGTAAAAAAGAGCAACAATGTGGCTCTCACGGTTTACTATTTACTGTTACCGTTTGAACGACACCTGTCGGTAAGGTTTACTTGGATTTTCAGTTTTTACTCAATTCTGCCACCAATTTTATAGGCCTTCTTTTACTTCCCCTCTTCTCACCTACTTTTTTCTCATATCCCTCCCAGTACCTTCCCTATAGTCGTTCCCAGCCCCTATTTGCAATAGTATGTGTATGAAAAATTGACACCTATGTTATATTGTTCCTCTGTAATTATGGATACTCTTTTTTTGTATGTGTCATTTTTGTGTTATTATATTGTTGAAACTTAATAAAAACGATTGAAACCAAAAAAAAATTATGGGAACAAATAGGAAATCTTTTCGAATCAAAGCATGTGAAGCAATATGGCCCAAATAGCCCTCTTTGCCTATTTCTTCCTATAATTTCTCTTTTTTATGTATATGTATACACATCTAAATGCATACATACATGTTTTGCTTCTTGTGCACTCATGTCTATACATACATGCAAGGGCACATGAAGCAAAACAAGCAATAAACACAAAAAACTTAAAAAAACTTACCTGAATGAGGACTGTGTAAAAGTGCGGTGCATTTTTCAACTGATAAAACACAGTTTATGCGCACATAGGGGGTCCGCCTTGGTGCACAAATATGCGCTACATACTTCTGAAGTTTTTCGCACAACTATGCTTATTAACCACCTAAGCGATAAGCCCGACCTTGGTACAGGCTTCAAAAAGTTACAAATATCGATAAGCCCGAACTTTTCTCACTGTATGAAAATACAGTGAGAAAAGTACAGGTTTATCGATCACTTACCTGGTCCCGCTCCAGTGTCGTCCTCCAGGCGTCGGGTGTCCTCTCCGGGAAGAAAAAGCCGGCCAGCTTCTTCTTCTAAGCCGGCCAGCTTCTTCTTCTAAGCCAGCCGGCATCCTCTTCTAAGCCGGCCGGCCGGCCAGTTTCTTCTTCTAAACTAAGCCGGCTGGCTTCTTCTCCCTCCGTGCGATGATCCAGCGTCGATCGCAAAAAAAAATACTCACCTTCTCCCCGCAGCTCCTCCGGACACGTCTTCTCTCTTCTTTCTTCATCCGGCGAGTGCAGTGACGATCACTGAGGTTTCCCGCTCATTATTATCAAGGCAGGAATCCGGCTGGCAGTGAGGAGGCGAGTGTACGAGCGCACTCGACTCCGGACCGCAGGAAACCGCGCTCGCTGGTCGCGCGTACGTTCACGCTTCCAGCGAGCGCGGATTTCATTGATGAATCAGGGCCAATAATATATCATTAACATTGACTTCAAAATTGCAAAATGGACATTGAAACATTCAAAATTTCAAAAACAAAAGCAGCTATTGTGCTAAAGCGTAAGCAAAGTATCAAATGCAGCAACTTAGATTAATTAGGATAACACACAAAAAAACAGCCCCTTCAAGAAAAAAAGACAAAAAGAAAAAGCAAGTTAGACAACACCCTCATATATGCTCAAATTTAAGCGCACAGGAGATACAAATTTGCCTGCAATTAGCACTTGCGCAGTCTGTCAAAATTGGCTGTTTTTATTTTTTTGGCAGTTGGACATTCCATAATCATTTATTGATACGATCATTTAGACTTGTACACCAGTAAACAGATATTCAATAAATTAAAAAAAATAAAATAAAGTTGAGGATTTTACCCCCCTAGCATACTAATTCTGTCAGTTTTTTCATGCAAAAAGTGATCCTAATTTTTTTGCATAGAAATTTTTGTTTATATTGTGGGCCTGTAATTCTTAGGCTTAACTCCCGGGTATGATAATTATATTTATTTATTATATTATAATCATAAACTATGATATAATACATAATTATACATAATAATTAAAAAAAATAATGAAACAATAGACAATGTAATCCTAAAATAAAATATAAAATTAAAAATGTACTTTCAATGCAGAAGTCCTGCATTGTGCTTCACATCTCACTGCTGATGTAAGCAGCTGCAGATGTAACGCCCCCCGATGGACCGGCACCTCGGCATCACAGCGGGACCATCAGATCGTCGCTGGAGCGCGGGGCAAAGGTAAGGGGGCTTTTAAAGTTACCCCGAGTGTGACTCGGGATTACCGCTTTTTGCATGTAAAAGCCACCCAGAGTCACACTCGGGATTACCGCTAGGGGGGTTATTGTTAAAGTATTTTCTATATGTATATTGGAAAAGAAGTTTAAACTCTGGATAAGGAAGAGATTCTTCACTGTAAGGTCTCTGAAAATGTGGAATCGGCTCCCTCAGAAAGTAGTTTCAGCAACTACTATAGATTGCTTTAAGAATAAGCTGGATGTTTTTCTAGAAGCACAGAATATAACTGGATATTAGGGTTTAAAGTAAAAATAACAGTGACTGTTGATCCAGGGAACATCCGATTGCCTTATGGAATCAGAAAGGAATTTTTTTTCCCCTGTTGAAGCAAGTTGTACCAGGGTTTTTTTTGCCTTCCTCCTCTTATAGGGTTTTATATCTGGGATATGTTTATTTCACTAATGGTTGAACTTGATGATGGACTCATGTCTTTTTTTAACCTAACCTACTATGTAACCATGTAACTATATATATATATATATATATATAGCTCCTGCAATCAGGCATCGTAAGCGTTTAGATAGGCGCCTATGTAGAGGAGCTGAACTCAAGTTAACTCTTGCCTAACAGGAAAGAAATAAGGCATTTTAAAATATGCTTATTTTTTGGCTCATTTAGATGTTTTAAACATTTGAACAGCACAAATATTTGTTAGGCCTAAGGGTAATATGTGTGCCATTAGAAAGAATGTTTTTTAGGGGAACAGTGAGTTTAATGCAAGCTCGCCAGTGTGAAACTACCGGGCTGCGCATATCCATCAGATTTCAAAATCTCGCAAGACTAGGTCAGAAACTGCCCATACTCCACGATCTTGTCATTCTGATGGGAATCACCTGTGTGATCTCTAGTGTTGGTGTTCGAATTCAGGTTGTCCTTATATTCGACCCGAATATGGCTGTTCGAATTCAGATAGCCCCGACCTGAAAAATACAGGATTCGACTTTGCGAATTTGTGTGTAAAATATGTTTAAAAAAAAAAGAGGCTTTAATGTTAAACTAATTTATTGAACGTGTGTGATTTGTGTACCTAAGTTTTATTTTTTTACAGGTTATCCCACAATGACAGGATGATTCCCACAGCTGCATTTATTCATGAGCACAGCCGTGAGAATCTTCTTGTCCATGTGAGATCCCCAGGCACTAGAGGTTAAATAAGGACAAGTCTTACTATTCATTCACCTCAAATGCTCTGTGATAGGCTGAGGAAAGGAAAATCCTGATGACGCTTGAGCTGAGC
The DNA here is from genome assembly GCF_032062135.1 of Pyxicephalus adspersus. NCBI lineage: Eukaryota > Metazoa > Chordata > Amphibia > Anura > Pyxicephalidae > Pyxicephalus > Pyxicephalus adspersus. Next base: position 27,447,149 of record NC_092863.1, read on the forward strand.
CAATCGCAGAGCACTAGAAGTGATGAATGGAGAGACTTGTCCTCATTTAACCTCTAGTGCCTGGGGCCATGGAGTCACATACTAAAATTCTGGGCTGCAAGAGCAATCAGGGGAGCGGAGCTCTGCTATGCTGACAGCTCCCCTCCCCTGATTGCTCTTGCAGCCCTAGCAGAACTGTAGTATGTGTTCTTGGATAGAGATTCATTGGTGAGCACAGCCGTGGGACTCCTGTCAGTGTGGGATCCCCGGGCGTTAGAGCCTAAATAGATAGAATCTCTATCCAAGAACACATACTACAGTTATGCTAGAGCTGCACACACTGTTATCAGGCTGCACATATCTTCTATGTAAGTACCCACAGCCCTATGGTTTATTTACCTATGAAAACTGGAGGTGATTTTATTTGAATCACGTATCTTTTCTGTTTCTTTGTCCTCTGCCGTTTTAGATTACTTTTGATACCATCTCTACCTTATTACCATCCAAGGTGGTCTATCTCCATCTGTCCTTAGTTGGCTAATATACCTGAGCACATGTACTCTTTATAATGATTCATCCTGACACCAAATAAGGTAAATGTATATTATACCAATATGGCAGTAATTTACTCTATATTATATCCATATATATACTAATATATTTTGTATTATGTTACTTACCTACTGGAAACCCGTTTTGGGGATTTAAAATACATTCTGGTGCTTTATAGTAATGATCCACCTTTATTTGTTCTTGACTGGCACATCCATTTTGGACTAGTTCCCTTTGATAGAAAATCTGCCACTGCTTAAACAACATTTGGAATAATGATGTAAATCCCTACACTATCTCTACAAGCTTGACCACTCTTAAAATTGCCAGACTTTTTTTCTTGATTTATTCATTTATTTCTCTTATTTTAGAGTTTAATAACCATTATTACAAAAATATGCAGCAAACCATCAACTACTCTGAGCTTGAGCTTATTGGTTTTTATTGAATTGAACATACTGTTACACTTGAGAATGTAGGTCATCAAACAATATAGTTTATTAATGATTGGAAACCCCTTTTCATAGGTATCAAATTTTGTAAGCAATTCATTTTGGCTTGTAATGATAATTTAGGAAACTTTTTCTTTTTTTTTTCTTATCTCTTTTGCTTTTTTCCGTCATGAAGCCTTCTTAGGAGAAACGCATCGGGAAGGGGGACCCTCTCTCACTTATCTCTATAAGTACAAGATTGCAACCAAAGTGTCATTTTATATGGTGTATTACTGTCAAATATGTGTATTAGTGTTTCTTTTGTACAATTTTATTGTTAATTGGTAATCATGTTTGATATTTGTTACATAAAATAAATAAATAAAATATAGATTTATAAAAAAAAATAAAATATAGTACATAAAAAAATAATGATTTTATTCAGAAAGACTATCTAATGAGTGCCGTTTAAAAGCCTACTGGATTCTTTCATCTCTTTTCTATATACTTTCTGCTTTAGTTACATTCCCTGTTTCAATTCACACTTCTTTCTCTGCAATATCTTCTGTTGCAGCTCTGCTCACACTGTCTGTGCTACTTTATATATCAGTCAACCTAAATTCACTACTTTTCCTATTATTTGTAAAATGTTGTTACTCTGTATGACTTTTCTAAAGGCATAACTGGCTTACATATTACCAATTCTAGATGATTTACAAAAGAACATATGTTTTGGTACGAGCTTACCTTTTTTCCTGCAGATTTGAAGTATTATAAACAAATTACACAGGATGAATTGATTGCTGTGGCATCTGGGTACTGCCAGAAAAAGCATTAAGGTTGCCAGGTACATATGAACTTGGATTTTCAGATCTAAAGTGCCTTCTTTTTTTGCTAATTGGTATCCCATATAAATCGTATTGTATGAAAATATGAATTTTGCTTTTAGCAATCAGCTTAATTTATTCCCTAGGTTCAGGCAAGACATGGGAGACCACTTTTAGTAGGGAAAACCTTAAGGGGGACCCTTTTTAGATAATGTGTAGTGTATGATAGCATGGATTGTAAATTTCCTATTTGACAGTCAAGGACACAAATTGTATTTTAATGCACTATCAAGCAGGAAGGCAGCAACCAGTAGCCGAGTTTTTAAAGCATCCTACAAAAAAAAACACTATTTTTATACTTCAACAAGTACCTGATTTCACTGCAAATGTTGCCAGCTATGTAATAGTTACATAGATATTTCTATATGATAGAGAACCTAACAAGTAGCACAGACTTTTACTCTAAAGACTAATATCAATTATTCTTGAGAATTTCTGCCTGCTGAGAAGAACATTAAATATACATGGATATTAACAGATAATGTTGTTTTACATGTAAAATGTCAGGACATTTGCTTTGTGTTGATCATTTTATGCACATTGCGAGGTTGGTAAATTTTACATATAAATTCTGATAAATGCTAATTTAGGACTGTCAAGACATTTGGATTGAGTGATCTTTAGGTAATATTATAAAGGTACAAAAAGTAAGAAAAAAAAAAACAAATACTTTCACACATTAAGAAAAACGTTAATGGTAAATTTGTTTTATATGTAATATTTTGTTCTTTCCAATAAAGAAAAACTCAAAGGGCTCTGTATTTATAAAACAGGGAATCAAGTATTCCAATGGCAGTAATTGATTCTCACAAGAAAATATTTGAAGGAATGTTAGATTTCTAAATGTAGGGCCCAAAATGTGTGTATTTGTGTTTGTGTATATATATATATATATATATATATATATATATATATATAGGTTGCACACACCTTCCTATTCAATGTTTTTTCTTAACTTTTTATATTTTTGACATTGTAGATAAAAGATGGAGACACAAAAGAAATTATGTTTTAAGCACAAAAGTGTTAAACAAATAAAAATATGTTCTATATTGATGTTTCTTCGATTTTCTTCTCCCAACAGCCTTACTGGTTGCTTTGCCTTCACTATGTGGTCCAGATCATGCCAAATCATCTAAACTGAGTTTAGGCTGTGTAATTGTAGAGGCCAGGTCATTTATCGCAGCGCTCCATAACTCTCCTTCTTGGTCAAATATCCCTCACATAGCCTGAAGGTGTGTTTGGGTCACTGTCTTGTAAAAAACAAATGATTGTCCCACTAAGTGCAAAAAAAAAATAGAATCATCTATCACTGCATAATGCTGTGGTAAACATGCTAGTTAACTTTGCCTTGAATTTTACACAAACCACCAACAGTGTCTCCCTAGCAAAGCATGCTTCATGGTGGGAACCACACATGTAGAAACTATTTACTTATCTTTTTTTCTTTACAAAAAGACATGGCAGGTGGAATAAACAATCTCAAAATTGGATTCATCAGAATCTAACATGCAGTTTCCCAACTGGTCTAGCGTCTATTTTTTGTGTGTCTTGGCTTATGTAATTTTCTACAATTTATGACCATGAAGGCCTGATTCATAAGATGTGTCTGCTACAGTACTTTGAAGTTCTAATGTGGGCTCTTATCTAAGGGGCTGTAAATTTGTGCTTTCTGGGGTGGGTAACTCTAATGAACTTGTCCTCTACAGCCAGTGTAACTATTGGTCTTCATTTTCTAGGGTGGTCTACTTGAGAGCCATTTTCATCATAGAGGTTGATGGTTTTCGCAACTGTACTTGAGGATACAATCAACATTTGTAAAATTATCCGGATTAACAGACCTTGATGTTTTTAAAAAAATGTTAAGTAAACTTTTTCATGTAATAACTGGTCTATAGCAGGCTTTAAACTTATTTAAATCTAAGCTCAAGTGTAGAACCACACACAACAGACTCCACAATGCACTAAATATTTTACAAAAATAGGAAAACCATATGTAAAAAAAGTACATCCTATAGTTCAATAGCTCATAGAGCAACTATAAGCAACAATAACCCAAAGTAATATATGTTTTTAACAGTCTCTTACAACATTACTTCAAGCAATGCTTGACCAAGTCTAGATATGTGCATGTACATGTATGAACAGTAAAAAAATTAAGAGTAAGATAAGGGTGCACTCCTTCTTTAAGTCTTCAATTAGCTTTGAGCCAACCCCATGACATCAGAAAGCATAGTAAGAAATAGGCAATCCTTTCACTTTAAAGTAAATACGTGTTAATCAATATGCCAAAAAACCCTCTTTGCCTATTTCTTCCTACGATTTCTCATGTATATGTGTATATATACTCACATATGCATGCATACATACATGCATGTATGTACATACAGGAATGCACATGCAGCAAAACAAACAATATACACAAAAAAAGTAAAACTTACCCCAATGGTGATGCACAGGTCCTTTTCTTCAGAAAAAGTGTGGCCGGAGTGTTTTTCAACTGATACAGCACACTATTGTGCACGTACAAGCACATAGCAGTTTTGTATTTGCGCGCAAAAATGTGCATCAAAAATTTGAGTTTTTAATAAGACAACTGTGCTGTTTTTGGCCTTTCAACAAATCTTTTTAAGGATATGCTCAAAAACAGTCACAATTTACTTGTTAAATTGTAGGTCTATTGGATCACCTAAAGGTTTACCTGGGAGATTGTAAAGGAGATCACATCAAAAAACTCAACTAAAAATTATTTAACCTCCCTAGAGAGTGTGACTCCCGAGTAAGACTCGAGGTAGAAAAAAGTTGCTACAAGTGGTAACCCCAAGTCAAACTCGGGGTATGTAAACCTATGGGAAGGTAATAGTAAATGGAGCCTTACCTGATCCGCCGGCGTCCCGCGCCGTCCAGCGCAGCAATCTCTGTCTTCTTTGTTCTTCCTGCTTCTGCATCCGATGAGTCACCGGGGATTTCCCGGTGACGTCGGTGCGTGTACGTTGCCGACGGGACGGGGCGGGAAATTCAAAATCTTTTTGTATTGCATTCAATACAAAATAACTGTATTGAATGCAGTACATTGGATTTTTATGTGTAAAAGCAGTACATTGTTTTCAAAAACATTTATTTTACAGTATATATATTAGTATGAGTATAATGTGTATTTTTTTTATTTAAAATTTTTTTTTTTTTTAATATATAGATTTTTTAATTTATTCAATTTATTGTTTTTACATGATTTTGTGTTTCAAATTTGATTATACTCATACTATTATATTATACTGTAAAATAAATTTTCATGAAAAACAATATACCGCTTTTAGACATAAAACCGGAAAGAAATGAACCGCTAGGGAGGTTAAACAGCTTTGTTCAACATAACCACATTTTTCAAAAAACCAAATATTTTCCAATATTTAGCCAATATTTTCAAATAAAGCCAAAGTATTTAAAAAACCGCCAAGAAATATTGCATTAAAAAATACTTACAAAAACAATATGAGATTCAGACCCATCAAGGGTGGAAAACTGGACTAGAAAATATTTACTCAGAACAAACTTTTAAAGGTAGTAATAAAGACTTGGCCCTGATTCATCAAGCGAAATCGGAAGGCCGTGAAGGATCGTATCCGCGATCCGAAATCGGAAGCCGTCCCGCAATTCAGCAACTGAATGAGCTCGCGACCGGAGCTGTGCATCCCCGGCTTTACACTGGCGAGCTTGCATTAAAAGTCACTGTTCCCCTAAAAAAGCATTCTTTCAAATGGCACACATATTACCCTTAGCCCTTTAACTTGCTTTTTCCTTTTGTCTTTTTCTTCTTGGAGGGGCTTTTGGTTTATGTGTTATCCTAATTAATCTATGTTGCTGCATTTGTTACTTTGCCATTTAGCGCAATAGCTTTTTTAAATTTTTGGGCTTGGAATGTTTTAATGTCTATTTTGCAATTTTGAAGTCAATGGTAATGGTATGTTATTGTGTTTGTGGCCATATTGTTTGATTGCCAAATTCTGCCTTTAGTATCACTTTTCAATGTTTGTCCTGCATAAAGATTTTCTGGTCCACTTTTCCACCCTTGATAGGGCAAAATTGCATATTGGTTAAGTATTTTTTGAATGCAATATTTGTTGGGCCATTTTTGAACTATTTTGGCTTTACTTGGAAGTGTGGGTTTACATGTGTTTTGTTTGTTCTTTTTAATTAGATTGTCATTTGCTGTAAAGATTTAAGGCTTAGTCTACATGGACTGTTTCCCCAGCGTTTAACCTGAGGCTTTTAAAGCCCTTGTTTGAAGTCCCCATGCATTCCAATGGGCTAATCTACACCAGGACGTTTCCTTCAGGCACGTTTTTGAGCTTTATTTTAAACGTTGCTTGCAACGTTTAAAAAATTAAAACGCTGGTAAATCGCGGGAAAACGCTGGAAATCGCGGGAAAACGCGTCCATTGATTTTAATGGGAGCGTTTTCCTGCGTTTATGCATGCTAGAAATTGTCAATAAAAAAGCTTCCATTGATTTCAATGGAGGCTTTTACAAACGTTTTAACAATGGTCTGTGTCCTGTGTCACTATTACATGTGTCATGCATGATTAATTACATATACTATGCTGTTAAAAATTAACACCTATGCCTGGCACGTGTGAAGATTGTCTGCCATTGTGTTTGCTTTTGGTCCTTTTCACACGTGCAAATTATGCATTTAAAAAAAGTTTTAAAACGTTAAAATAAGTGCATAAAAACGCTTATAAACGCAGTAGGAACGTTTACATGCCTTTTTACAAAATGTCCATGTAGACCCAGCCTTAGCTAGGTCTACACGGACGTTTTGTAAAAAGGCATGTAAACGTTCCTACTGCGTTTATAAGCGTTTTTATGCACTTTTTTAAATGCTGGAAAACATCTATGCCGCGTTTTCCCGTGTTTTTTGCGTGTTTTACCGCAATTATACAAGCGGTTTAGCACTTTGTAGAAGTGATTTCTGCAAATACAGGAAGTACATACATCCCCGCATTCATGTGATAATGTGATCAGGCAAGAGTACAGTGACAAATGTAACAGTGTACACAGAATAGAGTCAAAAGAGTGCAAAGTGAAGAACAAAGACAATGACTGCACACAAGTGATAATGAATGACATAATTTGCAGGTGTGAAAAGCACCAAAAGCAAACACAATGGCAGACAATTTCACACATGCTAGGCATAGGTGTTAATTTTTAACAGCATAGTATATGTAATTAATCATGCATGTCACATGGAATAGTGACACAGGACACAGACCATTGTTAAAACGTTTGTAAAAGCCTCCACTGAAATCAATGGAAGCTTTATTGACAATTTCTAGCATGCATAAATGTGATGTGTATTTTTTTTATTTTGGTTTTGATGTGTTTTTAGATTTTACTTTTAGCAAATGTTTCTTTTGCATAAAGTTATTTCTAAAATGTTGTTTGTTTTTTGTGGGTTTATGTGATCTCCTTTCTAATCTCTTAGCACACAGCTTAAAAAGACAATTGTGATTGTTTTTAAACTGTTCCTCTCCCTGAATTTTTTGTAACTGTTTTATCAGTAGAAAAATGCACTGCACTTTTGCACAGTCCTCATTAAGGTAAGTTTGTTTTTTTTTGTGTATTTTGCATGTTTTGCTTCATATGCACTCATGTATGTATAGACATGAGTGCACATAAAGCCCAACATGTATGTATGCATTTAGATGTGTGTACATATACATAGAAAAGAGAAATTAGAAGAAGAAATAGGCAAAGAGGGCTTTTTGGACCATATTGCTTCACATTGCAAAGATTGCCTATTTCTTCATATGATTTCGGATTTGCCATTGGAAGATATACATTGGATATTGCTTACATTGAATAAACACCCTGAAAGGCTTAAAAAGCAACAACATGTTTGGCTCAAAGTGAAACATACTAAAAAATATATACAAAAAGTATTAATATAAAATATATGCGCAACAATGGAACACTGACTACAAGCGGGTACGAATGCAGGCGTACGTGCAAATGCGTGGCGTGGCCACATTTTGCAGTAGGCGGAAATTAATCAGGAAGTTGGAGAGAGGGACATCATGCCGCGCCCGTTGTTTGGAGAGGGACATGCGCTTTATTAAGGTAAGTGATTTTTTTTTTAAAGTTTTAGGGAGGGAGCGGGGAGGGGGATTATTTTTACTAGAATAAGCCTATTTTTGTCCATGTTTTAAATGTGTTTTATGCATCATGCACGTTTGAAACACATTGCAATGTGTTTTATGCATCATGCATGTTTGAAACACATTGCAATGTGTTTTTATGCTGCTTCTCATATTCCTCAGCCTAAGAACTTGCCATCTTTAATCCTTCACATCTCCTAAACCCTTGTTTGCAACTTCTTGAAATGTTGAGGATCCTACTAGCTACTAATCAACCACATTTCTTGGAGGTTGTTGCAGTGCACTTCAAATGCTTTTAATTTGGTGGCCTAGGATTTCTTAGATATTTTGGGACTATTATCTATCAGTGTCCTCATAGGGTGCAAGATATGACATGCAGAATTCCCACACAGATATCACACTGTGCCCATGATGTCATTGCACATGCCCACAGAGTGGATATATTTTACCAAGCAGTTTTTTATATAGAAGCCACAGCACGGCTATAGAATGGGGGAGGGACAGCCTGTGTCCCCATCTCATTCTAGCTGCGCTCACTGCCCAGCTCCTATTGGCAGCTGGAATCCTCTGCACGGATGAGAGCTGAGAATGGAGCGTCCTCTATTCTTTCAATGGATTACAGCTGCAGATGAGAGCTGGGTAGAGGTCCACACACCTAAAGTTGGCTGTTCACAACTATGTACTTGTACATATTTTGATGTGTGTATGTATGCTTTGTAAGAATCTTCAGGATTCTACCCCATTAAGCTCAATCAATCAGAGGTAGATCATTTGAAGAGCACTAATTTGCCTCCTCTCTGTCACGCAGGGCTGGAAATTATCTTTCTTTGTCCGGAGGACAGTGGAAGCCTTCTGCTAGAATGTCCTCTGGCTAGCGGACACCACAATCCCTACACACAATACCCATATATCTACACACAATATTAACAAACAGTTTACATTTCCAACCAAACTATGTCAATTTGCAACAGAAAATATATAAATCAGTCAATGAATTAGTTATCCCTTTTTTTCTTTTTAAGAGGTGTTTGGTTGTTGTCAAAATAACTCACATTTTGTCTTTTTCTTTAGACAATGATTAGGCAGAGATATTACCAGCAGTGGTCTTTTTTTGTCAAAAGACAAGTCACTGAGAGGATTGCAGACAGGCTCTGGACCCCTGCAGGGAGGCGCCCAAATTCAGCACGCGTGGAGCGACCTGAAGCGTCGACAACCGGATTTGGTGCGTGAAGTGGGGGACCGCATCCTGTCTGGTAAGTTTTGCATTTTGTCTTCTCCTCTTGTTAAGGGGGGTGGTGTTTTAGAATGTTTGTTGTTTGTGTAAAGTAGTATTGTTTAACCTAGAACTGTTTGTTTTTCACTTCGTATATTTTACTACCCTTATTAATTTTATTAATTTTGGATATTTGATATTGTTATTACAGCCAACTCTACATCACGCCAGCGGATCACAATAATCCAGCGGCCACACAGGCGACTGGCCGTCCCACAGAAGGAGGAGACATTCCCGGGGAGGAGGAGCCAGTCAGGTAGGAGGTTACAAAGGAGGAGGAGCCATCCCCGGAGCAGGAGTCATCCCCAGAGGAGGAGCCCGCTGCACCACATCAGCAGTCAGAGTCCTCCGATGAAGGAGAGGAGGCGGCCGAGGCCGAGGAGATTGCCTGTGCTAACCTTAGAATCAACTTTTGTAACATATGTTGAAATTCAACACATTCTCACACTACTTTCACCATTTTTGGTTACAAATACAAAGAAAGATTTAGCCGGATTTCATGTAGCTTCCAGTCATTAATCATGCATCAAATGAACGTTCTTTGTAGGTTGTTGGCTAGCATGACTAAAAATAGACACGAGTTGTTTAGTTGTCCATAGTTGTACTGACAAATGTTTGCTTGGACGTAGGCAGAAAGTATCCTTTAGAAGTTCAGCAATTAATCTATTCACCTTAACTAACCTTACAAATCTACTTTAGTCCTGCCCACCCACTTTTACTTATGCTGTTCTTTTTTTTATCTACAGCTGCTGCAGCCCCCTTGCCACCAGCATCTCCTCCACAGGACTGAAGTTCCTCATCTGAATGTAAGTATTTCTCCATTTTAGATATTGTAAACATTCCTTTAGAACCATGATTCTAAACTAGGAGATAGTTTGTTAGGCCTAGTTCTAGTTTTAGGCCTAGTTCTAGTTCTATCAAGTATCATTAGGAGTGTATGACTAGCTTCATGTCTAGGCAGCTTTTAACAGACAAAGGTTAAATGTCACTTAGACAAGTTTGTCCCTTGTGAAAACCCACAACCTTCATTGACACCAAATCTTCATTGGACCCAGGATTCAGCTTTCTTGTTTTGCTCTGTGTAAACAGCAAAACAGTCATAACTTGATGAGATAACATATTTTAAATTCTTTAGCAATGTTCAATTTAAGAACTAGTTGCATGTTATACTGTTCCATTTGGTCAGTACTTACCTCTTTTTTGGTCTCCGTCTACAAACACAGCCAGTTCCACATCGAGGGAGGCAGCCAGCCCTCCGGAGGAGCTTCCGAGCCCCCCACCACCGCCACCCCAACCCCGGCAACATGGCAGACATCTTCGTGGTAAGTTTATATTTTCATTAGTTTGGTTTTTAAAAGGACAGTACTTTTAAAAAATGTTTGGACCAAACTCTTCCAGTTAATATATTTGTTTTTTCTCACCTGCCAGGAAGTATTACAGGAAAGCCTGTATTGGCTGCACCGGAGGATGTCTGCTGTGGAGCAGCACTTGAGGCTGGACCCTCCTCTCGATGTGCCCAGGCGGTACAGCTTTTAAAAAAAAAAATAAATAAATAAATGTATATATGTTTCTAAAGAAGTTTGTTTACATTATTATATTTTTATATTTGTTGGGATATTTTAGGTTATTGGTGGGAGATTAAAAAAATTCAACTTTTGTAAAAAATTAAATTTAATTTGATTTTTATTTCAGTGCACATTTCAACCATTTTTCCAGCATGGCTAATCCAATTCCAACCCTATTAAACACAAAAAATAAACCTTAGTTTTTACACAATGGGTATTTGAACCATAAAATCTTGAACATGCTCTTATCCTACACAAACCTGTTTTGCAGCTTGGCCGAGTTTGCTCCATCCTCCATTAGTCAATTGGTCAAAACATCATGTGACCTTTAAAGTAACAGAGTTGGGTATGTTAGATATGTCCTCTTCAAAATATATGTAATTGTAACATCATTCAAGAATACATTTGGCATTGAATACTAAGCTGAACACCTTAGTATCTCATTTTAACCAACAGAAAAGGAGTTGACCTATTAGCAAGCACATTTATCTGTTACAGACAAGTGTCAGAGAAATGCGGTGTGCCATATTTGGTCCCTAAACATAACTAGTGAACAAAGATGCAAACGTGTATTTTGAAAGAATCTTTAGCTTTTTTAAAGGTCATTACAGCAATACTTGGAGAGTATTGAGCTGAGACTTCATACTTGATTAGAATCACTTTGACAAATGTACTAGAACATTTTTTGGGGAGTAGATAGCAAAACTGCATTTTGAGCATACTTGGCCTGCATCAAAACAAACTTAGATAGGTAAAGTGTCAAAGTGCGAGGGTTACTAACCTGTGGACATTGGGCAAACACAAAATAGAGATTAAGCTATTTTATACAAACAAGAGTCTTCACACAGGATACCAACTCAAACCCACACTGGCGATCTCATGGAATCCTGAAAAAATCGAGTGAAGACTGACAGGAAGAATGTGAAGAATGTTCTCACCTGGCACCCGGCATCCACTTATATAGTTTGCCCAAACCGGCCACGGCCCACTTCGCCAGCACGGCCACGGGCGTGGCCCACCCTAGCAGCTCGGCCATGGGTCACCTCCACTTCCTGGCCTCGGCCACGGGACACTCCCACAGCACGTCCACCTGCACAGCACGGGTGCGAGTGTGGCCCACCTCCAGAGCATGTCTATTGCTTGCCCGTGTGTTAGGAGGTGGACTGGCAGGCGCAAGGGGTGGAGCCGGGGGGAAGAATGGAGCTGGCTGCTCTGCAGGAGATGGGGGGGCCAGCAGGGCTTATTGGGATTTGCCAACCCAGCCTTTGAATAACTGCCTGATGTAGGCGAGATTGTTGGCCTACGGATTCACTTAACATGTTCTCATCTGCAGCTGTAATCCATTGAAAGAATAGAGGACGTTCTCTGCAGTGGATCAACGACCTCCTCCTGTAGATGGTGATCTGTTGATGAAAGCACAAAAAATGAAAGAGTGAGCTTGACTCTAACCCAAGTTCATTTGGATTGATCGGTTCACCACAAATCTAACCACAAAACATACCACTCCCAGAGCCAAAAATGTCATAACAGAAGAAGAGCTGCAGCAACAACAACATCAACCAGAAGAGCAAGCTCATACTTCCCAAACGGTCCGGGCACCACGCATCTTCTTGGAGCGTAGCCACCTGGAAAGTTTGCGTGACCAGGATGTCAAAAGGCGTTTCCGCCTGTCTCGCCAGGTAATCCATCACCTGTACAGTTTGCTGGAAGAGAAAATTGCTCCAAAAACTAAGAGAAGCCAGGCAGTGCAATGAATGACCAGGCTCTTGGCCACTCTGTATATTTTAGGAAGGGGTTCCTTTCAAACCTCCTCGACCTTAATTTGTGGATTAAGCCAACCTACAGTTTCCAGGATTTTTACGAAGGTCATCGATGCCATTGTGGACCTTGTCCACTGCATTCACAGAACACTTACTATACCAAGAACTAACATGTATTATGTTTGTCTTTTTACAGCTGTCAAAGGAATACGGGCAGCTTCCATGGCTTATGACAGCTGTGCATCACCCCCGGTCTGAAGCAGAGCATAATTACAACAAGGCTCTGCAATAAAGCCGGGGGGTTGTGGAGCAAACCATCAGGCTGCTAAAAGCACGGTTTCTGTGCTTGGGGCGGCCCGGTGGTGAGCTCCTATACACGCCATAAAAAGCTGCCTGGTCATCATGGCATGCTGTGTCCTGCACAACCTGTGCCTGCACCATGGGGATACCTGGGATATTCTAGAGGAACTCGAGCCAGAGGTACATCAACATCCTGCCTTTGGCTCCCAAAGCACAGCAGAGGGACGTCAAGTCAGGGCTGAACTCATTGCTAATGTCTTTACACGTGAGTATTTCCATATGTTTACAATGCATGCATTATATATTTCAGCACATCATGTTTGGGTTAGAAACCAACCTAGGAGTTTAGGTCATAGAAAGCACACTTTAATAATTTGGGAAATGAAATAGCAGACATATTTGTGTAAGAGCTGGACCTTTATGTGACACTTTACAAAAACACATTGCCAAACTAGGGCAGAGTGCAATTCAGTTTAGATTTCCGCAAGCATTGCTTATGCAGCCAGAAAAAAATGAAAAATACAATCCAGCAGCATGTAGTTACCACTAAAGCATGATTAACCATGCTGCTTAACACATCCTAATAATGTAATCTATTTCTTTACCGGGCGATAACATCCCTCTGCTGTGCTGCCAACCCTCTGGAATGTCACATCACAGACTACCGTACTTTCATGGATGATATTGCTTCCGGTTAAAGGAGAAATCCACCTTTATGTTCCTCCACTCCCAAGCTGATGTGAGGAAGTGACTATATAGTGGGCCAAGGTCTAAAATGGCATTGAAACCTTCATAAACACCCAGGAAACTGTAGACTGGCTCAGAGCACAAATTAAGGGTTACGTGGTTTGAAAGGACACCCCTCCTAAAGAGAGTCCAGGAGCCTCACCATTCTTGGCATAGCTTAGCTTCTCTTTGTTTTTGCTGCAATTTTCCCTTCCTGCAAGATGTACAGGTCATGGATGACCTGGCAGGACAGGCATAAACGCCTTTTAACATTCTGGTCATTGGTTTGAGTAAAGCAATAAAATATGTTTGGCACTAAGTTAAATTGTCCTTGGTATTTTTCTATACAAAATGACTAATACGATTAGAATCATGTAAACACATAAATAAAGCATACTATCTGGTATGCAAGAGTGCGAGACTCTGCTTGTGAGCTTGGCAATCAATGTGCTTTGATGTTGTGCTTGGCAACCTGGACCTCCTTCCATCACCTTCAGGTGTGTTAGAATGAGTATGCAACTCATTGACAACTAATTGACAACCAGTTTGGACAGAAAGTGGAAGTGTGTTTGTATACAATAGTGCTAAGATTAGGCAGCACAGCACAATGACAACAAACCTATAACACTACCACAAATGAACAGAGGAGTTGTGTGGTAATTACCAAATTAACTTTTATACCTATACCTACTATTAATTTGTATTTCAGAAATTCAATGCATGTTGAACTTTAGGAATGCACTGCTTCAGCTGTCCCCCATTAAATTTGTACAGCATTACTCTAAATGTAAGTTGATGTCTTTTTGTCAGAATCTATGCATGACTTGTCTATGATTATATGTAGATGCAGAAATGTAATTTTGACTTATTTTTTTATGTTTAGATACACTTCTGTCCCTAATGGTCCCCTGAGGAAGCCAAATGGCGAAACGCGTTGGGACCCAATCGTACCTTCCTACATAACATTAGTAGTGTTGTTGTTCGAATTGGGGTCGTTTCAATGTTCTACCCGAATATGGCTGTTCGAATTCGGGTCGACCCGACCCAAATTTTGTTGGATTCGACGCCCCGAATGCGACCCTCCCACAATGCCTAGGGACCTCCCCCATGATGCCTAGGGCACTCCAATAACAGCACAGATGCTCCCCTCCATGTTTGTTGTGGCAGGCAGCCGATTGGCTGTCTGTCACTGCATGCCACACAGGCAGTAATTGGCCTATATAAGGCAAGGGTGTGTCTGCATTTACCACTCCTGACAGAGATTTACTAGCATCACAACCTTTCAGTGCTGCTTGGCTTGCTTTGTCAAAGTAAAAAAAAGTGCTTTACTTAGACTGTGTCACACTCACACTATAAGTCAGATAGATTGTTGGATTGTACTGTATTGGTGCAGTCCTGAAATCTACTGTACTCAGATAGGTAGAATGTTTCACTGTTAGATAGATAGATAGATAGATACCGTATTTTTCGGACATTCTGTATTTCTGTAAAAAAAATACATATATTTCATTCTGAAACCACTTGCAATCTATCAAAATAAACAGAAAAACATTCTGTATTTCTGTAAAAAAATACATATATTTCAGTCTGATACCATTTACAATCTATCAAAAAAAACAGAAAACTTTCTGTATTTCTGTAAAAAAGTATTGATATTTAATTCTGATACCACTTCCTATTTATCAAAATAAACAGAAAAATGTCTGTATTTCTTTAAAAAAAAAATACAGATATTTTATTCTGATACTATTTGATTTTTATTTTTGATACCACTTGCTAGCTATCCAAAAGGACAGAAAATTTTATGTATTTCTCTACTAAAAATACAAATATTTAATTATGAATCACACAGCTCCATTACAAGTGATATATGCCTCAAAGTAGATAGAGGCAGAGGGCCCTGAGGGGGGTGCTCGGTAAAAAAAATTAGCCAGTTACACAGCTCCATTGCAAGTTATATACCTCAGAGACAGAGTAGAGGTAGAGGGCCACAAGAGGGAGAAGGAGATGCCGAAGGCTGTGAACCTGCTCTTCACATCGAGGTGTCAGCAGGCCGTGCAGCCGTTGATGACTAATCAGTACACTTTGCAGAGGGGGTGTTGAAGTCATTGCCCATCCAAGCCTTATTCACTTTAATAAAAGTGATTCGATCAACATTTTCTGTGGAGAGACGAATCCTCTTGTCTCTCACTACGCCCCCAGTTGCACTGAACGCTCTTTCAGATAACACACTTGTGGCTGGGCAGGCAAGGATCTGAATGGCATGTTCTGCCAGCTCCAGACATTGCTCAAGCTTGGATACCCAGTAGCCCAGTGGGTCCTGGCTTTGCAGGTTGCAGAAGCCCCATGTAGAGCTCAGGTATTCCTGCACCATGACTGAATAGCGCTGCTGAGTGTCATTGGCAATTGCTGCACGACTGGCAGCTTGCTTCCACTCACAAAAAGCCTGCATAGTTTGGCTTAGACAACCTCTACCGCTGCTGCCACCCATGCCGTATGAGGCAGTTGTTTGGCCCCCATGGTTGGTGGAACTGCCATAGGGACCCCTGCTGCTGCTGGCAGCCGGAAAGGCTGAGCATAAGTCCCTTACAAGCACTTCTTGGTAGTGCTGCATTTTAGGTCCCCTGTATTGGGGCAAGATGAGTTGTTGTATCTCAGGCTTGTGATGTGGATCCAGTAATATAGCAATCCAGTAGTCGTCAGTCTTTGTTTGCCTTGTGTTTGGGTGGATGGATGCCATGTACCCTCAGTATCCTCCTCTGCCCCTTCCTCCCCTTTCCCCATGCCTGCAATGTCCTCCTCATCCTCTTCCACCTCCTGTTTTTCCTGGATTTGAGGTGCACTATGCCTAGTAGGCACGCATGCCCGAGATGATGTTTGAAAAGTCGTCTCTTGATGCAGCGTCCGCTCTGTGTCGTGTCCGAGATCTGCCATCATCTGTTCCAGCAGGCATATGATGGAGATGGTGTCACTGACACAGGCCTGATCCCTGCTGATCATCCTGTTCACCTCTTCAAAAGCTGACAATACAGTGCACAAGTCCTCAATTTGCAGCCACTCTGCAGGGCTGAAGAAAGGTAGTGTAGGTATACGTCTGAAACGAACAGACTCTGCCACGTAATCCACCACCGCTTTCTGTTGTTCAGCCAGCTGCTGCAGCATGTAAAGGGTGGAATTCCAACGTGTGGCCACATCACAAATTAACCGGTGCACTGGTAGGTTGAGATTTCGCTGTAAATCCACCAATCTGGCACTAGCTGTGTAGCAACAGCGGCTGGAGGCCTGGGTAATTCCTAAGGAAGCGCTGTACTATCAGGTTCATGGCGTGAGCCAGGAAAGGTACGTGTGTGAGTGTCCCACAACGCAGGGCTGCCAGCAGGTTGGCTCCGTTGTCACACAAGACCTTTCCTGGCTGAAGTTTGTTGGGAGTTAGCCATATTAGGCAAAAACCCAAACTAACTTGGAACAAGTTGCATAAGCACAGATTTAAAAAGCCACCACCTGGTATCCTGGCGGGAACACCTGGTCAAAGCACAGAGCTCTGTGCGACCACCTCCACTCAAGAAGCAAGCTCAAACTGCTCGATCCTCCTCCGCTGCCTTTCCTCCTTCTACCACCAAAGGTTGCTGCCAGCAATTTGAGTGGGGCATGTAGCCGAGCATTACATTTTTTTACCTTGTAGTTAATATGCTTCACAAAGTTTTAATTTGTATAGTAAGTGGATTTTTTTATTGGGGGGTGGGGGTTGACACCAAAAATGCAAGTGCTCTGTGTGTGTTTTGTATGCAGCACTTTCCTTCAGTTGGGACGCTTGTAATATGCAGCACAGTATACAAAATATATACTGCAGTATACACTGCGTCTGAGTTTCTGTCTCTCAGTACAAGTGTGATACTGTGCATGCAGTCAGGGAGGGTACACACTGACTATCTATCTATCTATCCATCTATGTATCTATCTAGCTAACAGTGAAAAACTCTACCTGAGTACAGTAGATTTCAGGACTGCACCAATACAGTACAAGGAAGCAGCGGCCTTTTGGAGCCAGTTTGAAAAACCAACCTCGACCACTTGTTTATTCGGCTCACCGAGGTGCTTGGCCCCAAATGTCTGGTGATATGCAACATGTCCATGTCTGTTGGATTCAAAGCTGGTGAAGTGCTAGAGTACCTAATTCCTAATGTGCGCTGGGACATCATAGAAGGGAATTTCTACAGAGCCACACTGGCAGATTTGCACCAATTGGATGTGATTGAGGTGCACTTCCACTTACGTTTTGACCTGCGCTCCAGGGTTAAAGATGCCACCCACTCAAATCAGCTGGCTCATTGGAAGTATACCTGCATCCTGCTGGCTCTTATTGATTAAGCCTGGGGCGTGCAGCAGGAACAGCAGGAAGAGGAGGCCATGGGCTCTGAGACAGAGTGTGGACAGCATTAGTAACTGGCATTTAGAGCTGGGTACAGGGCAGGCAGCAGCAGTAACAGCATGAGGAGGAGGCGCTGGGCTCTGAGACAGAGCAAGGACGGCATTAAAGGTTGAGGCCATCACCTATATGGACAGTGTCGAAGCTGTAGCTATTGGAGACATGAATGGATAAACGAGATTCCAATCTGTCCCTACCTACTATGTAGCGAAACCACATGAAAGGGAACGGGCTTGGCGGAATCAACGGGGAAAAAAGACCATGTTGAGCTTGAGTCTAATCTGCCATCTAGAGCTGGGTACTGGGCAGTGGGCAGGTGGCAGCAGTAGTGATTGTTCACTAAATATTTAAATTAGATACTAACTTACTCTGTACAATGTAAGGATTAGGCCAATTAGCAAAAAGTGATATGTCGTTTGTCAGTCCACGATGAACATTCCAATTGAAAAAGCAGTTTGGATGCTCTGTGGTGGATAGAGATATATAAGAAGTATAACATTTTTAAGGGATATCAGGTATGAGGAGTAAAATTGAAAAATTGTTCACGGAAAGGGGATAAGTATCTTACTTGTATGCAGGTTGCAGTATGTGATTAATACTGTTGTGATGATGTAATTACAATTACCTTCATAAAATACAATTTTCTTGTGAAGCAGATACAGATCTAGTGATAATAGGAATAAGAGACAATAAGGAAAAGAACTTTTATGTTTTAAAGGGAGCATTGGGATAATAACTCATTTAGAAGATACTCACTTCATTTTGTCATTACTTTTACTCTCACAACTTGCATGCTTCTTATTTTTTACCCATTTAATAAATCTCCATGTTACAATTTTGTGATCACAAAGTTTACAGGGTTTAATTTTAACAAAAATTATATGTTTAAGTTTTCACAACAGTGAAAGTGAAAGCAAGCTGTTTAACAGAGATCTAAAAAGCAATATGGATTCTTGGATGTTTTGTATGTGGATAAAAATGGTAAGATTTGAAATCAAAATTGGTTTCAAAGTATAATAGTTTATTAGGTCACTATTTTAACATGGAGACTCATTAAATGGGTAAAATTTAGGAAGCATGCATGGTGTGAGAGTCACAAAATGAACACCAGTTATTGGCACATTGCACAATTGCACCACTGTAAATAAACAAGCCATATATGGATATTTGAGCATAAACGTAACAGCTTTCCACATGCCTTTGAAATGAAATTGATTATTCTATGTAAGTGAAAAGCCATTTGCAAATCACATTTTTAATTATGATCAGTTTTTTATGGTATTGGACTAAAATGTGTCATTTTTTGTAGAAATATCAGTATCTCTCCTGAAAAGGTGGATTTATCCACGAAACGCTTTGAGGACACTTACATATGTATGACGTAGATGAGTGATACAGAAAGTTGGTATTGTAATTTATTTGGTAATTTATTATTGTTATTTTTTATTATCATTAATAAACAGGATTTATATAGCCCCAACATATTACGCAGAGCTGGATATTTAAACATTTTTTGTATTAAAGTTGTTTTTAATTTTTACAAAATGGCTTGAAGTGGAATAAATCAATGGAAAATAATTGTGAAAATAAATGTATAAATCCGTATGTGCCTTAACCTCCTGAGCGTTACACTGAGGTCTAGATTTCTGTACCAAAAGTGATCCACTGTTTTTCATGAAATTTTTTTTTTAAATTGTAGACCTGTAACGCCGGCCGGCATCTTACCGGTCCCGCTGGCACCCGACGCTGGAGAGGGAGATCGACGGACGACGCTGGACGGAGGACGAGGCTGGAATACGAAAACGACGCTGGATGAGCACGCTGGGGGACCAGGTAAGTATGGATGGGAAAAATCTCGGGGTTAACCATCCTAGCCGTTTTTTTTTTGCCCGTACGAAGGTCGGGCTTAACGGCTAGGTGGTTAAGTCCCATTTCCCTCAAGAATTTTTCAAAAATGTTGGCAATGTGGGGATGTGGCACAATGTTCTTTGTTGTTTTATGGGTACTCCTGAACCTGTGTTATTTTTGATTGTAACATCAGGCTGCAACAAAACAAAATTGAAAAAAATGAAGGGGTGTGAATGCTAGGGAGAGTGAATTATTCATTGCAGAGTAAATGAAAACAAACATAACACCTAGTAGGAATTTGTTCAATTAATCTCTTGTTTATAAATGGAGGGAAACTTACCCTGTAGCTGCACCTCTTGCACTGTGTACTCTGGATTCATATGCAGATGAATACCAACACAAAGAAGTTTAGTCTACAGACATTGTAGAAATTCCCAAATGGTCAGTGCTCACTAGAGAATGTTTGAAGCAGGGGTATTTTTGGCCTGCAAAACAAAGCAACTGTTTGGACCTTCAGCTAATTTATGGATATGTCTCCCAAATCTATATACTATATGACTGCACCTTCAATTTGCTAAAATCTAATAAATTATTGTGTGAAATTTCTATTGTAATATCACAAGTTTTTTGGCAAAGAACACACAGGGCTCTGAGCCTAGTGTCTTTAAATTCCCCACTCTTTATTCTGAGCTGTCAATCAGAGTTAGCTTGTATGTAGTCCACAACTTCAACTTGCCTAAAATCCCTGATAAAAAGGTGAAAATAAGGATGAGCGAGCACGTTTTTAAAGCTCGATCTCGCTGGGAATTCAGCCTTTCTCGCTTACCGAAATTGTAAGCAAGAACGGCCGTTGTAAATTCGCTGATTGAGCTCCAACTTTTAACCTCTAGTGCCCCAGAATCGCAGTGGAGCTGCAGATGAACTCCTAATGGAGTTTTTCTATTGAGAGTTCATCTGCAGTTCAGTTCCCACGATCACTGGGTTGATAAGTACAGTCCGATGACAGTGGGAACTAAACTGCAGATGAACTCTCAATGGAGAATTGTTGCTCTGCAGTCACAGCTGATTGAAGGCACTCGTGTGCCTCCAATCATCTGTGATTGCAAAGTTCCCAAGCAAAGTTCCCACGGTCACTATTTGCTTTGACAACAATGAGTGCTCCCCAGTCTCATACCTTCTTACGTGATGATTTTGACCCCTTGTACACAAAAAAAATTATATATCACATTTATGCTTTATGCTCCTTTCCACCACTGCTAATCACTGGTCTCCTAGTGGACTATAGTGGACTTGTGAGTGTCATTAGTTGCTTTGGAACATAAAGATATGGCAATATGAACATGTGAAAAATACTGTGTTAAATTTCAAAAATCATTATACACATTTTTTACCTTCAGTGTGTACTTATTTACAAGACTCTGAACGTGTGTGCTCTAGTTGACTGGATACTTTTTGTGTTTCAAACACCTTTGATATGGGATATGCACACTTTATATTAGAAATGTAATCATGATCTGTACATTTTTGTTCTACATACCCAGATCTGCATACATATTTATTATGTAAGGAGATAAGGAGAGGATGAAGCTAAAAGTCGCTCTTTAAGGAATTTTTTTTTTAAATGATTACACTCTTTTAGGTATATTCAATAAAATAAAATAAATGTATTAACATACACACATATAAGGTTTTAGTATTCTGACATTATGAATCTAGATACATTACATCGGGTTGGTTATAATGTACACCAACCCCAGTGAAGTGAGGGTCAATATAGGTAATTTTCCTGTTAATGGTCTCACTTGATGTGTTTTGCCCTCATGGGCTTCCTCAGGGCCATTGAGCACCTACAATTTGTGGAGGCACATGAAACATTAATAAATAATTATGTAGAGTTAACAATTCATATAATAATATTAATTAGTCACACAATCATATCAGAAGTTATAACTTACTTGGTATATTGACCAGGTAGCAATGTAAATTAAAAGGATAGAAGATCAGTATTTGATCTTCTACCCAAATGCCAGAATCGTACAAAGGGGGGGGGGGGGGGGGGGGGGGGGTTAGTGGTCTGAATACACTCTGTGGTGGTAAACAATTTCAAAATTAGGATTAAAGACATATAGATACATAGAAATATTCTTATTAAATGATGTGTTGCATTTACTTGTACTATATCTTAATAGAGTACTGTGGATAATTTGTTAGGATCGCTGATAACGTAGCATACACAATTAGGCTAGGTGACCTATGAATGATATATTAGATATTCTAAAATTAGGTAAGAAGGTAGAACATGAGTAGCTAAAATAACTGCACTAAATTAAATGTCCACAAGATGGCATACCTGTCGAGGAGGTTTCATTATAGAACCCAAATAAAGACATTCAATAAGGATATTCCATGTTGATAATTAGAACAGTCTTATAGAACAAATATTTTTCTCTCACTCAGTGACTTCTCATTTAATAGAACAGCAAGACTCAATTGGAAGTAAGTGCTTCTACATACCCTTCCAAAAAATTTAATCAAAGATATCTGAGGGCGATTGGTATATAGTTGGTGCTGCAGAGACATATTGAGATACAAACTAATTAGATCTCATGCAAAGGAAATAGGGGAGCATAGTAGAAAGTATGCTTTTTCTAAATATGGAATGTCAGAGGCTGGTTTGAACGTACTTTTATGTTGATGACAGGAAGGATTCAGGCAGAGGTAGCTGGTGGTGGCCATCCAGAGAGGTACTGGAGCCGTTCACAGCTCCCTCTTATATGGAGAAAATGTAACCGTGACTAGTGTTGATGTTCGAATTCGGGTTGTCCCTATATTCGACCCGAATATGGCTGTTCGAATTCGGATAGACCCGACCCGAAAAACACGGAATTCGACAGCAAAAATTCGGGCAAAAAAAATTTAAAAAAAAAAAATTATTCTTAAATGAATTTATTTGTATGTGTTTTTATTTTAACTTGTTCTTTTTTTTATTTTTTACAGGTCATCCGACAATGACATTATGAATCATAATGTCATTGTGGGATTCCCGGACCGTGGGAACTTTGCGGTCACAGCTAATTGAAAGCATGTGCCTTCAATTAGCTGTAACCCCAAGCAATACCAGGGCAATAGAGGTTGAATGGAGATACGTATCGCTCCCGCAGCCCTAGAGGAGCTGTGACATGTATTACACATACAGAACATGTCACAGCTCCTCTAGGGCTGCGGGAGCGATCAGGGGAGCAGAGCTTTCAGCATAGTAAAGCTCCGCTGATTCCTCTGCTCCCTGAGGAAAGGGAAAGCCTGATGACAGCAAAGGCATCATCAGGATTTCCCTTTCCTCAGCCAATTAGGGAAGCAGAGCTGTCAGCATAGTAAAGTTCTGCTGATTGCTCTACTCCCTGATTGGCTGAGGAAAGGGAAATCCTGATGATGCTTGAGCTGTCATCAGGATTTCCTATTTCTCAGTCAATCACAGAGCACTAGAGATGAATGGGCACAAGTCTCCCCATTCATCTCTCGTGCTGAATGGCTGAGAAATGTAAAACCTCAGCCAGAGCACTAGGGGTGAATGGAGAGGCTTGTCCTCATTTAACCCCTAGTGCCCTGCAATCCCACACTATCAGGAGGATTTCCAGGGCTGTGTTCATTGCAACCCTGGAAATCCTCCTGTCATTGTGATAACCTGTAAAAAAAAAAAGTTTAATTACACAAACACACACACACAATAATAAAATAATTTAACATTAAAGCATTGTCCTATTTTTTACTTATATTTTAACCCTTTCAGGGAATGAGTAAGGGGATTTATGTACCCTTGTACTCATTCCCCAGGGTGGGGCGGTGGAGATCTGAGAGTCTCCTTATTAAAGGGGGCTTCCAGATTCCAAAGTCCTGCTAAAAATGTTTATAAAACCCCCATTGTTTTCAATAGAAGCTTTCATAAAAGCTTAGAAACGCTTGAAAAAGCCTCCATTGAGTTCAATGGAAGCGGTTTACCGCGTTTATCCAGCGTTTTAATTTTTTAAATGTTGCAAGCAACGTTTAAGATAACGCTCAAAAACATGCCTGAAGGAAACGTCCTGGTGTGGATTAGCCCATGGGAATGCATGGGGACTTCAAACATGGGCTTTAAAAAGCCTCAGGTTAAACGCTGGGGAAACAGTCCATGTGGACTAAAGCTGCATACACACGCCCAATAATTATCGTTAGAAACGACCGATGAACAACCGATTGGCCAAAACAAAAGTGACCAAGAACGCCGACGAACGAGGATCGTCGTTGGAAATGAACGACCACCAC
Organism: Pyxicephalus adspersus; assembly: GCF_032062135.1. Lineage (NCBI taxonomy): Eukaryota > Metazoa > Chordata > Amphibia > Anura > Pyxicephalidae > Pyxicephalus > Pyxicephalus adspersus. Next base: position 27,471,353 of record NC_092863.1, read on the forward strand.
GGTGGATCTGATTGGCCGACGATCTTTCACTATCTATCGTGTACAGTCGTTCAGTGATCATGCATGTTTCTGCAGTACACTTTCTCCTTTACATGTCCCTCCCTGCATCGTTCAAAAGATTGTATCTAGCGTGTGGACACTGTTGGTGGATTATATATGAACGATCATATTGTTACAGCATGTACAGAATTGTGCACAATATGATTGTTCAAGTATAATCGTGCATAATCGTTAATCGGTCGTAATCGTTAATTTTCTGACAATAATTATCGGAAGTGTGTACCTAGCTTTAACCTAATATTGATGTGACAGGTGCTCTTTAATCTTCATGAGAAGTACAGGGGTATGTAATAGTGTTATGTATCTTTTTATAATGTATATTTTTATGTATCCTTTTACAATGTATCTTTTTTACAATGTATCTTTTTATGTATCCTTTTATAATGTATCTTTTTACATCTGTTTGGAGGCTGTAGACAGTGCTGAAAAAAACCCGAATTTTTCCTCCCATTGACTTTAATGGTGTTTGACTTTGACATTCGACTACCCGAATAATTTTGCTCTAATCGAGCGAATAGCTGCCGAATCGAATAGTAAGCTATTCGACCAACACTAACCGTGACACAGTAGCATTGTGCAGGCGCGCACAGATTGTCGTTTTACAAATAAAGTTAGTTTTGTTTGAAGAGCTGAAGTGTGCACTAAAAGTTCCCTTAACTTTTCTTCCGCCCTTAATGCAGGAGTGACGAGGGTATGATAAACCTGCCTATCACTGGGCGTAGGCCTTCACCCGCTCCAAGAGAGAGATTACCTACCGATTAGCAGATCCTGGCCATACCAGCGTGAATGGCCAAACGGGGGGTTTGGGGTGTGGGGGCAGAGAAAATCGCGAACAAGGTGTCCATGATGGCTCTGCCCCCATTTAGCACCCTGCGGGTGCCCCATCCCCCCTTTTTTGTAGGGAATTTTATACATATTTGGGTGTGATTTCTGCATGTTTTTTTTTGTTTTTATTAATTTTCAAAGATACAAATACTATCAAACATCTGAAACCAATAGGGGAGCAAAACACAGAAGGGGAAGAAGGGGGAACACTCATAACACTTTGGTCAACAAAAAAAAACAACACAGAATCAGCCAGTTAAATCTATAGAGTAACCTGTGGAGCATAAGCCAGTTATATTTGTGATATACCACGTGGAGTATTGAAACAGTTCGAGGATCGATTTGCTTTCTGAATTCGTAAAGGCATAAAGCAGAAAGTGGTACCACTGTTGCCAAAAGCGAGTGATAAAGTCGTGGCCTTGCAGTTGAGCATCCAACATCTCTCTGTGGAACAAAACTTTGAGGGACGAGAGGACTTGTTCCAAGATGGGTGGAAGAGGTTGTATCCAATTATGCATAATCGCACGCCTTGCTGCCAATAGGCAAACATTAATCCATTTCTGCAGAGAGCGTGGTATATTATCCGTAGTTGTACCATCCCAGGAACCAAACAGCAGCAGAGATGGTGTATTTGAAATTGGATGACCAGTAACATTAGATATTAACGTTAGTATTTGATGCCAGAAGTTGGTAATATTTGGGCAAAACCATAATCGATGTGATAGAGAGGCATTAGTACAGTTGCATTTGGGACATTGAAAATGCCATTGCTTGGCTTGTGGGGTAGATGCCAGGCCCTGTGCAATAGCATAAATTGGGATTCTCTCCATACCTCATTCACTATACTCTTCCGAACCCTTAGGTATCCCTGTATAACAGTATCCACTATATCTAGGTCTGGGAAATCTTTTTGCCACATTTTCACATTAGAAACTGATAAAGACTTAACAAAGGTAGGCAGCAGGTATACATGTATATTGGAGATATTTGGAGGAGACAATGATAACAGCTTGTCAAAACTATTGGGGAGAAATACATCTACATAGTGCAGGACCAAAGATTTAAGATATGATATAGCCTGGTTATAATACAACGGGTGAAGTGCCCATCGTGAGGTATCATATTTAACCTGTAAATCCGTCAAGGATAGTTTAGCCAGATCTTCCGTTTGGAAGAGATCTCTAAAGTATATTAGGCCTTTGCTTTTCCATAATTTAAATGCTGCATGTTCATGTGCTTGCGGAAACATAGGGCTACCACAGATGGGCAGATATTGGGATAGATGAGCTGGTAGTTTGAGCCGTTGCCTAGTCACCTTACATGCAACCACCGTGTCTCTAATTAATATATTGTGTCGCAGAAAAGCTGGAATCACTGAAAATCTACAATGTAATAGAGCACAGAGATCCCAGGGATATGACATAGCTCTTTCTAGAAGTACTTTGGAGCAATAGGATGTCCCCTTAAGCCAGTCTACAACATGTCTGGTCAAACAGGCCAAATTATAAAGTCTTATATTAGGAAAGCCCACGCCTCCTTCAGTTTTGGGTAAGTACAATTTCGTCAGCGAAATTCTTGGGTGTTTGCCAGTCCACAGAAATTTCGTAAAAGTCCTATTTAGAACATTAACATCAGCATGGGTCAGTAGCAGAGGTAATGTCTGCATAGGGTAGTGCAATTTGGAGAAAGACATCATCTTCACTAGGTGGCATCAGCCTAGAAATGACAAGGGCAATTGTTCCCACATTTTCAATTCGTTTTGTATTTTGGTTATCAAGGGCGGGTAATTTAATGTATACAAAGATGATGGCAGACGTCCAATACGAAGTCCAAGATACAATATAGAGTGCGTTGCCACTTTAAACGGCACATGCGCCCTCCAACTTTCTACAATTTCCGTAGATCTGGCCAGAGACAATATCTCACTTTTTCAAAATTTATCTTTAGCCCTGAAAAACTTTCATAAATGCGAAACACCGTTTGAATAGTATTACTATCAAGTCTGGGATTAGAGGTGAAGATCAAGATATCATCTGCGAAAAAAGCAGTCCGTAGTTCGCTATCATGAACCTCTATGCCGTTCAAAAGGGGGGTAGTGTCTAGGTGTCTGACCAACGGTTCCAGTGCGAGATTAAACAAGAGGGGGGACAAAGGACATCCCTGTCTAGTTCCTCTATGGAGGGAAATGGGATTGGACAAAAATCCAGGTGTGTGTATATTGGCTATTGGAGATGCATACATGGCCTCTAGTAATTTAAGGAATGAGCCCTGGAATCCAATATGTTTAAGTACCGTAAAGAGCCATGGTATGTTTACCGTGTCAAAAGCTTTGTGTGCATCTATCGTGACAATAGCCAAATCTAGGTCAGGTTGTCATTTCGCAATCTCCAATGCCACCAATACTTTTCTAATATTAGTCACTGCAGCTCTACCCTGAACAAAACCCACTTGTGAGGGAGAAATAAGAGATGGCAATAGTTTAGCTAATCTATCTGCAAGAATTTTGGACAATATTTTTGCATCTATATTCACTAGGGAAATAGGGCGGTAGGACTCTGGATCACATGGATTTTTATCTTATTTCATGAGAAGCTTTATATAGGCTTCTAGACCAGATTGAAAATACACACCTTTGTCCCAAAGAGCAGAATACAGTGCATGCAAATCATCCACCACCTCATCCTTCAGGAATTTGAAAAACTCAGTGGTGAATCTGTCAGGACCTGGGGCTTTTCCATTTTTCAAACTATTGATAGTCATCAGAATCTGTTCTTTAGTAATAGGAGCATTCAGTGTATCTATATCAGTTTGTTGTAAGCGGGGTAGGTCAACTTTCGATAAGAATGTTGCCCCGGCCTGAACATCCATCTCTGGGGATGAATACAGATTCTGGAAATACTGGGCCAGGCAATGGTTTACTTCCTTAGGTGAAGTAACCATATCACCCGTGGAGGAACGCAACTTTGGAATGTTGGTTTATAGCCAGTACGTACCAGATTAGCTAACATTTTGCCTGATTTATTGCCATATTTATGATATTCCAGAGATCTATATTTACATTTCAGCTATTCATATTGGTAGAGCCAAGAGTCAAATTTATGTTTGGATTCATACCAAATTTGCTTAGTACTCGGGGTGGGGTTGTCTGTTAGCGCCTGTTGCGCTGTTCTAAGCTCCTGTTGCGCTGATAAAAAGTGAGATAGAGTCTCTTTTTTCCCTTTAGTCATAAAGGACATAATTCTACCTCTCAAGTAGGCCTTACCCGCTTCCCAGAATAATATCGGCTCACTTCTATGAGCAGCATTATATTGAGCATATTCAAGCCATGCAGATGTCAATACTCCCTGGAATTCAGGGTCCTTGACCAAGTAAGATGGAAAGCGCCAGGGTACATAATCCCCTCTGGGGTACTGATCTCTTAATATAATAGAGATTGGGGAATGATCTGAAATTACCATTGTATGAATCTCTGGTGATTCAATTCTATACATAATGGCGTTTGTACAAAAAAGAATAATCCAAGCGAGTTTGGGCTACATGGGCTTGAGGGACAAATGTATACTGCAGCTCTAGGGGATGATACTGTCGCCAAATGTCATTTAAAGTCATGACGTTAACAAAATCCGATAACACCGAATGAAGTGTGTCTTTAACATTACATGTGCCTGAGCCAGAGCTCCTGTCTTCAGAGTGTACCATGACTGAATTAAAATCGCCCCCCAATATTTTATAGGGGGTGGGGTCTTGAGCCAACCAGCTGGACACTTCCTGAAAAAAGGATGGTGGCGTCGTATTTGGTGCATATATATTATATATGGACAGATCATAGTCATGGAATTGTATAATTACTTTCAGAATACGTCCAGCAGAGTCACTTTGCACAGTTTTAACCTTGCCCTGAAAAGACTTATGGATCAGAGCCAGTGCCCCAGCTTTCCGATCTGCAGAAGGGGTACCATAAACTTCCCCAATCCATAGTTTTTTCATTCTGTAGAAATCGTTGTCACCTAAATGTGTTTCCTGTAACAACACAATATCTGCCTTCAGCCTTTTCAAATGACGGAGCACAGACATGCGTTTGTTAGGGGAAGGCAAACCCTTAACATTCCATGAGACTATCCGCATAAAATATAAAGAAAGGGTTTAGGTAATGTAAAAACAATTATAATATACCAGCAGCATAATAGGTACAGGGAATGAGTAGAATTGTGACGTAAAGTCACGCCCACATACTGTGATGGTAGATAATACACCCAGTGCACAAAGCCCATAATAAACAATCCAGGCATAAAGGGCATAATACTCATGGTGGCTGCGTGACCAAATAAAGTGAGTGTTTCCAGGAATAACAAAAACAAAACCGAGGGGGGTCATCAGGAGAGCACAGGGGGAAAGACAGACAATATAGACGGATGACTTTCCTTTTTTCCTTGCAGAGCAATAACAAACGAACCAAGTCAGTAACATCGGTGAAAGCAGCATAATATCGTCGGAGGCAGGCTCACACCTCACTAAATGGGAATCATAGAGGTACAGTTTCAAAAAGAAACACAACAATAAAGAGGCACATTAAAGTAGGGTATAGCTCTTTTCAAGTTATCTCGCCTTGGACAGCAGCTCAGAACGGTGGGTGTCACGGATCCTCTTAGTGGATGGTGGCCCTGGGTGCCTGGATGATTATAGTGATTACACTGGAAGCAATGAACGCTCCGCCGAGCGTGGTGGGGAAGTATATGATTTTTCTGATGGCGTAGATGGCAGATCAGATAACAGGGCATGCACCAGACTTTCTGCCTCCTCAGCAGAGGTGAGAGAGTACTTGCGTCCCTGATCATCAGAAAAATGGAGAACCGCTGGGTAAGCCAGTGTAAAGTGCATTTTGTGACAGTATAATGTGGAGCAAACTTGCTGGAAACTGCGCCTTTTGCGGGATACTTCTGCAGAATAGTCCGCAAATATAAGCAGAGAGGCACCCTCTAAATGCAGATTGCGTTGGTTGCGAAAAGCTTGAAGTATACTATCAGTTTCTATCATAGTTTCTATCGGTGTAATAAGAGTAGGCCACCAGTACTGGTCGTGGATTAGACATTTCTTTGCGAACCGGACCCAGTCTATGAGCACGCTCTACTTTGCAGGAAAGTTGAAGACCCAGTAACTGCGGTATCACCGTGGAGCAGATTTCAAGTTGTTGCGAAGGTTTAACACTTTCTGGAAGGCCTACAACACGCAGGTTGTTGCGCCGGGACCTGTTTTCTTCTATTTTATCTTGCAGTGCTTGCGCTTTGGTCTCTAACATAGAAATAACAGCTCTGGCGGAGGTAACATCATCCTCAACCAGATTTATCCGCTGTTCAGCGTTATCTAATCTTTGAGACTGTTTAATTTTCTTAAGGACTGTATGCCTTTTTGTACTGCAGCATCGATAGCTTCCTGTAATGTAGGTTTAAGCAATGTAGCCACTGCATCAGCGATTTGTGTAGGCTGGGCGACATCAGAAAGATCAGCAGAGTGTACCTGTGAAGAAACAGCGGTGGATGCACGTGCTGAGGATGACGCGGTGGCCATCTTGGAAGGCGTGGCCCGGATTTTATCTTTCTTTCCCATAGATTCCTGGCTGGCTGACACGGAGGAGCGTTCCAGGAACCGGTCCATCCAGGCACTGGTAAACCGAAGAGCTGCTTTGGGCGGGAGAGAATCAGATGTGCCGGCTTTGCATCGCGGGATCCCAGAGGTGAGTAGGAGCCGAGCTTACATGCTGCCGGCTCGCGAGGCGCCGGAACCGGAAGTCCTTATGCATGTTTTTATGGGTTAGAGTTTGTACTATACTACCTCAAAGCAGATATAGATGCTTGACATGTAGTTGTAAAGCGGACCTAAATTCAAAAAACAAAAAAATCATCAGAAGGTAGTACTGACTAAAGCGACAGTAGCTCACCACCTACTAATGAGTTTAGTTCTGCTTTAAAGCATCTTTAATTCTGCAGATTCCTCCATCGTGCCTAAGAAGTCCTTGATCGCTTTCCACTGCATACTGGAATTCTCTTTTTTTTCCAGCAATCGCAGCAATCAGGTGACATAGCCTGCTGTAAAAGGGAAAAAAGACTGACAATCTCACTGAGACCCCTTTAAGTACAAATTATTAAAAACTTTAAAAAAAAGACAATTTGTATAATTTATTGTAGATGTCCTATAATGTGACAGATCCCCACAGGCTCTTTTCCTCTAGTGCAGTGGTGCCCAACCTTTTTTCATCTGGGGGCCGCTGTTGACATTGAGATAAAACTTGCAGGCCACAATGCAAACAACCATTGAAGATGTACGTTTCAGTTTTAATTTAAAATCAAATAAATTGAAATGTTTTTAGTTACGGTAACATACATGCACCAAATAAAAGAGATAACAAATCAAGAATCTCTGCAACAGATACTTCCAGATATATGGAATTCATTTGACAAATAGCCAAGGAATACATGTTCTTACTACTACATCTTCAGAGCCCTACATCTACCCGTTCCTGAGAAATTAGGCTTCACAGAAGGTGAGGGGCCAGATATTTGTAACAAGATGGCACAGTATGATAGGTATAGGTTTTCTTATCTTGTGATGGCACTGCAGCAATAACATTTTAGGGGGAGTTAACTCAGTTAACTCCCCCTAAAATGTTACTGAAACTGGGACACTGGGATTTAAAGAACCTAAGCGCACACTGCTATGGGACAGGGCACCATTGTATGGTAGGAGTAAAAAAATTTTAGTAGGGAGGAGTGGCCACAAGAGTCCCCCACTTACCCTCTTCCTCTACTGTTGGGGTTCACAAAAGGTAAGTGGCCAGCTATATGTGACAGGGTAGCATGGTATGACAGGTATAGTTCTCGTATGTTGTGATGGCTCCGTAGTGATGACATTTTAGGGGGAGTTAGCCTCAGGAGTCCTGCACTTGCAATCACATTTCCCTTTTCATACAGAGTAATTGGGGTTCATAGAGTGTAAGGGGATAGCTATGTATGATAGGGTAGCATGATATGATGGGTATAACATTTTCATAGGGAGGGGGGTGGACAAAAGGCATTTTCTACTGGCTCAGAGAAGTTCAGAGGTTCAGGGGTTAAGAGAAGGTAAGTGGCCAGCTATGTGTAACAGGCAGCTCACCAGCCACTCAGTCCTTTGCACCCCAGCATTACCCAGGGTTCCATGGCATGAGGAAGGGGTAACGGCACCACAACCTTAACGCTAACCTGAATGCAGCCTTGAAGTTTTGTGAACTTTAAGGGGCACCACAGTCGACAGACAATTGGCAGTTCATGTTCATTGCCATGAAAGTGGCCCTCAGGGGATCCCCAACATGCAAACTCAATTTGGGGACTCTGGTCTTGAAAAAGCCCCATTTAATGTGAAAATATCCCTGATTGTTGTTGGGATTTTATGCTTGTGACCTCGTATCTGGCAACTTGTTACGTGTGGAGGGCATAAATTTGGTAGCTCTTAGGGTCCCTTGTGTACCCTGAAAATTTCACATTTCTATGACAATCAGTGAAGGAGATATGAAGGTTTATACATGGGGATAATGACAGCAGCATGAACACAGACACAACACTCATGCTGCTGCTGGGATTATTTCACAGTACAAAGTGGGCGGGGAGCAGCTCCCTTTCCTGGTAGAAGGATCTCATAGAGGAACAAAGGAGATGCACGTGCCCTATCCCCTGCAAGACAACAAACAGAGAAGAGCAGAGAGGGAATGAGAAGTGAGCCGGATCTGGGTTGGGCACCCTTGCTCTAGTGGTTAGTGGGTCCTACATGTTGCAGCATTCTCCTGTATATCCTGGATAGAAGAATAGCTAAAACAGGTGAAAAGCCTTTTTGCAGTTCCCACTCCATTCTCCCTAAAATTTATATATGCAAATGGTCTAATCTGAAAAGTATCAGAGAGCTGACTAATTTTACCCTTTAGGTTAAATTGCCTTTAGGTATTGGTGTTGCAGGGGAAATTTGATAATTGATATTCAAACTTCTTTTTATGATTTTTAGTTTTGTCACATTATATATTGTAATGTTTTATCCTTCTATTCCTGATGCAACACAATGAAAAAAGATTTTTTTGGAAACACAATATTGTCCCAGAAGACCAGAATATTTTTTTTTTAACAGAGGATTTATAACAAAACAACCAGATGCAGAATTATTGTAGTGCAGATAATTAATGTGAGATATCTAATGCATTAAAAGTGTGGTTAGAGATGCAAAAAAAATAGAAGTTTAGAGTTTAAATAGTTCAATAGTTCAAATAGATTTTTTTGGCACTCTTTCTGTTTTTTTTTTAAATAAAAGAAGCCTTATAATTTTCACTTTCTTTCAATCTGCTCATCTTTCGAACACCGAACCTTGAAATGGGTGCTATGACTGATTTGAATGTCTCTTGATTATCTTTGAAAAAAAGGTGGCTGAGACTGGAAAACAGGAAATAAACTTTTTTTTAAACAGCAAACTTAAAACAGATGGCTATTGCATTGCATAAGGTAAACTTCAAGAGGTTGTTTGAAAGCAGTTTATGCAGGTTTGCTGGAAATGTTCCAAAAACAGCTTTTAAGCAACCAAGAGAAAAAACAGCTCCATGAGGAAGAACCCAATTTGCAGCACATATGTTATGCAGTGGTCAGTGTTATTAGGACAGACGGTAAATATGTTCAATATTATATCAAATAGCTGCGCTGGGGAGTAAACAAGTGGATTTTAACAAACTTAACGCTTTTTACACTATTTACGCTATTTACACTTGCGATTGCAGTGGCAATGATTTAGTAGTAATTCTTGTTATTGGTGTTTAAGGAAAATGTATCAGTGGATAACCATATCATTAGCAGAACAGTGATCTGGTGTGTAATTTAGATCATCATTGGTTCAGTGACCGGTATTCTTGCCTTTGCAGCACTGGGTCTCAGGTTCGCATCTAGGCCAAGGACACTATCTGCAAAGAGTTTGTATGTTCTCCCCATGTTTGCTTGAGTTTCCTCCCACATCCCAAAAACATGCAGTTAATTAATTGGGTTCCCATTAAAATTGTCCATAGACTGTGTTAATGACAAACGACTACTGAAGAGATATTAGATTGTGAGCCCCTTTGAGGTACAGCTACTGTTATGACTATGGACTTTGTAAAGGGTGTGTGATATGACAAGTTTATAATCACAACCATATCTATTAGAAGAACACTGTTTTGGTGTGTAATCTAGATCATTCTTAGAAAAAGAAGCTACAGATTGCTTGGCCATTTTTACACTGTTTTAGGAAACTGGGGATTATTTTGTGTTTGTATGTACTAAAATTAATTTGAATGTATTTTGTACTGAAACTTCCTTACTGAGCTTACATACACACACTTGAATGAACAATACTTACCCCTAAATAGGATAATTAGATATCATGCTAAATGTGCCAAAATATCACTAAATACTGTAATTGGTGGGTGGGGTGGCAAATATTGATCACAAATCTATACAAGCAAATAGGAAAGTATCTTGCCATGTGTGAAAGTGCTTCCTCACATAAGATATGTCGGGCTGTATTTTTCCTTTTTTTTTAATATAATTGGCCAGGAGAAGGATGAAACATGATCAGAGTGCTGGGTTTATGGGAGCTGTCCAGAAGATCAATAGGAGCTGTGCTTATCTTGGCATCTAACAGGATTTAGATTTTAGAGTTCAGTTTTTCACAGTTGCCTAGAGTTTCATTTAAAGAAACTCAAGATGTTATAGCTGTCTTTGTACCTACATAGGGGATATAATTTCCCTCCTTATTATAGTGGGATAACAAGGGAAGGGTAAAACACGACATCGATAGCTGTCACAGGAACAAATCACAATAGGAGGTCTTTGCTTTACTACTGTTCTACTGACACTTGTAAGAGTTTAGATTTCCACTCACTTACCTATCCCAGGCCATAAAGTGAGATTAAATCTCTCCAAAGATTATACAGAAGATATGTATAAAAAACTAGCTTTCCCCACTCTTTAAAAAAACTAGATAAAATGTTTTGTCTAGAGTTCTGCAATGTAGCACGTTTTTATGTTTCCACTTGTTGGTCATGCAAACTATTCTTCATAGCAAGCATGGAAAATATTTCAGGCATATAATGTGATTTACATTTGCATAAACACTAAAATATATTTCTTCCACAATCATATGTAAGTTTTTTTTTTAAACTAGAGAGATACAACATTTAAAAAAAAAACTTCCACTTTGTGCAATATTTCATATCTTAGTGGAGATTTAAAGAAAGAAAACAATACATAACATTTTACAGACAATAGAAAGGGAAATGTGCTCTCATGGGTATACTGTGAAACTTATAAGTGAAAGTGAAAAACTAAGTAAAAATTCCCAGTTGGTGTTTCATCCAACTGAAAGCTCTAACATTTATGCAATACAATTCTAAAATATTAGGCTGAAGCCTAATCATCAATAGAAACAGTACGGACATTTATTTGCTTCGAATTTACCCTATTCATTTCTTTCATGAAAAGTCTTTTTCTAAAGTCGTGTTTTCTTCTTGAAACTTTTTTCATTTATTTTTATTATTTAATTGTCAATGGGGGCTGTACTGATTGTTACGCTGTGTCAGGTTTTTATCTACCGTAATAGCAGCCTGGAAGGTTCAGAGCCACCAATCCTTTGCTTTTTTATTGTTGTGTTGTGTTTCCCTTTGCCAAAGGCAAATAGATAGCATGACTCTTTTTTTTCCATCACAGTACATTACAATATGTGTGTTTTTAATTACACAACATTGTACTATACAGTGTATGGGGTACCATTTATTATGATTTTGATTTTCAAAGCACAGAAGGCAAATGCACAGACTATACCAGTATACTAGTCCCTTAGCATACAACAATACATAAAATAAAAAGAACATTTTTTTCCTATTGGTAAAATAGATTAGGCAGTTACATATGTCAGCCCAAGTGCATGTTAAGGGCCTAGTGAAACTGAATGAATGTGTTAAATGCAGCATGCTCATAATGCCAAAAAACATGTGTCAAAGCATGCACAAAACGGTTAAAATGGCTCTAAATGTGGCCTATTCCACCTACACAGTGCCAGAATAATTATGTCTGTATGTGTAACTTGTGTGGCTTTGTATTTTTGGAGTTGTTTCACTTGTTAACAAATCAGCTTCAACATGGGATTTGCTTAGGAATTATTTGAGCGATATCCAAAGGTATCACGGTTTTACAAATAGATGCCACATCTCAATAAATATGAGATAAATAGTTCACAAAGAGGATTTTTTTTTGGCAGCAACGTCAACTGCAACTGGTATGGATTGCTCCCCTGCCAGTTGACAAAGGATTAATTGAGGCATGGAATCTAATTCAGCAGAGCACCCTGCAAGGGGTGATAGGCTGGTAGTGGCCAGGTCATGGCCACCAGGCTTTCCTCACCAGGGGCAAGTGGGATTAGATGGCTTCAGTGTAGGCATAGCCAACCAAGTTGGTGCCAGGTAAACTGGGAAGATGGCTAGCAGAAGGCATGGTCGTAAACAGACTGGGGTTAGGGCAGGTAACAAACGGGTCAAGGTCAGAATCCAGGAAATCTGACAAAGAGAACTTTGGGTAAAATACAGGTTGAACACGCTGAGGATCTAGCAACATCTGCCAGAACTGTGTAGACTGTGTAGACAAGTTTGTGCTTGCCCTCTTGTGTGCATGTGCATATGGCTGTGAGTCAATATAAAGAGCCTGATTTTTTAAAGCACTCCAAGGCTGGAGAGGATACACTTTCCTCAGTGAAGCTGGGTGATCCAGCAAAGCTGGAATGGATTTCTTCAAATTCATTTGCTATTTGCTAGAAAATGTTTTGAATCCTGGACCAGATCAATTCCAGGTTTGCTGCATCACCCAGCTTCACTCCAGCCTTGGAGAGCTTTAATAAATCAAGCCCAAATTCTTTTACATAGTTGTGCACGCATGTATCTTGTACACACATTCTCGTTAGCAGCAACAAGGGGGCATGCAGTGGGCAAGGAGGGGGGCATGCAAGCAAAATGTTACAGTAACACAGTGGTAAAGATAGATCCTTAAACATCTATGCATTTACATGAAATGGTAATCTCCTAATATTTAGGTATGTCATAGTGATTCTTGAAGCTAAACACAAAAACCAGCAATTTAAGCACAATTTACTTTTTCCGACTGACTCTGTTTTTTTTCTTCTCACTTGGGCACCTGTTTTATCACAGTCTCCTCCAGGTAAACCTAAGCATTCAACATCTCCTTACAATGCACTCCTTCACTGCCCCTGATTCATCAATAAAATCCGCGCTCACTGGAAGCGCGAAAGTACGCGCAACCAGCAAGCACGGTTTACCGCGGTCCGGACTCGAGTGTTATCGTACACTCGCCTCCTCACTGCCAGCCGGATTCCTGCCTTCATAATAATGAGCAATAGGGGGCGCGAATCTGCCAATTAAGGCGATTAGATTTCAGCTGCGTGATTAAGGAGGATCTGTTAAGC